>NC_071994.2:33782142-34094821 GCF_028885655.2 Pongo abelii | reverse complement strand
GCAGTGGCATGATCTTGGCTCACTGCAACCTCCGCCTCCAGGGCTCAAGTAATTCTCCTGCCTCAGCTTCCCAAGCAGTTGGGATTACAGGTGCACGCCACCACACCTGGCTAATTTTTGTATTTTTAGTAGAGACGGGGTGCAACCAGGTTGGGCAGGCTGGTCTTGAAGTCCTGACCGAGTGATCCGCCCGCCTCAGCCTCCCAAAGTGCTGGGATTACAGGCATGAGCCACCAAGCCTGGCCTACTTTTTTTACCTATATCCACATAAAAACCTATAAAAATATACAGATGGTGGTGGGGGGGGGGTCTACAAAGTTACTACCAGATGCCTTTTTTTGAGAATCTCTAAATTCAACAGCCAGCTATACTACTGAAAAAAAGGTGTTAACACTTTGGACAATTTTACATGACTACAACCCAGGCAAATACGTCAGTAGGCATCAGTAAATTTCATTCTACTAAAAGGCCACAATTTTTGAGAACTTTTAAGGACTAGTCCTCCACATACAAAATTACTTTCCAAGGTTTGCTAACAATGCAATTCTGCATTTTTAGTTTGCGTAGTCTCCTAAAAATGACAAACTGCAGCTTGTAAAGTTTTCTTCTTATCCATAAAAGTATCTTACAAGCATAACTGAATACACTAAAGTAAAATTCCAAAACATTTCAATTGTGGGATGCTTAGAATTGCAAACTGTTTTATAGGTAAATAATACAAATTCTGATGCAACATCATAGTGGCTTACTTACAATCAACTGAGGAATATCAGGTAGCTACACGAAGATACTCGAGTTTTCAGTGGCATAGACTGGAGATGTGCTCAAAAAGTTTATCTTGAATCCCTAAGCCTGATGCACCACAAATTACAAATAACTGGAAATAAAGATTTAGTTTCAATAAATCAGATTTTCCCATTAACTAGAAAAGTCAAGATCCTTTTAATATTTTTAAATACAGAGCTAGATATTGTGCCCCTCTTTCATTTTTATTTTTGATAAAATTTCATCATCTCAATTAGTAAAAATCTCCTTTTAGATCAGGCTGGGCATGGTGGCTCATGCCTGTAATCCCAGCATTTTGGGAGGCCTAGGCGG
Source organism: Pongo abelii (assembly GCF_028885655.2). Taxonomy (NCBI): domain Eukaryota; kingdom Metazoa; phylum Chordata; class Mammalia; order Primates; family Hominidae; genus Pongo; species Pongo abelii. Next base: position 34,093,723 of record NC_071994.2, on the reverse strand, counting down.
GTGGATCACCTGAGGTCAGGAGTTCGAGACCAGCCTGGCCAACATGGTGAAAGCCTGTCTCTACTAAAGATACAAAAATTAGCCAGGTGTGGTGATGGGCGCCTGTAATCCCAGCTACTTGGGAGGCTGAGCCAGGAGAATCGCTTGAACGCGGGAGGCAGAGGCTGTGGTGAGCCAAGATTGCGCCACTGCACTCCAGCCTGGGCAAGAGTGAGACTCTGTCTCAAAACAATGATAAATAAATAACAGATCATAGGGAATATAGTTTATCCTATCAGAAAACTTATTTACAAAACTTCTACACATCTTTGAAAAGTATGAAAACCACTGTTTAATAAGCAGGTATTGAAAGGCTAATATACTCTACCTAAATCCTTAGTTTTGGCCTTGATTTAAGTAAACGCCATTTTAATAACACTCGTAATTCCTAACCCAGAAACAGATGTAAAAATTACTGCTCTCTCTATAATGTGGAATGTAAAAAAATATTCAAAGTGGTAAAGAATATATGTTCTTTGATTGAGTCCAGAAGTTCAAGACCAGCCTGGGCAACATGGCAAAACAAAAAAATACAAAATTTTGTATTTTTGTCTCTACCAAAAACAACAAACCAACCCGAAAACACCACAAAAATTAGCTGGGTGTGGTGGTGTGCACCTGTATTCCCAGCTACTCTGGAGGCTGAGGTGGGAGGATCACCTGAGCCTGTGCGGGTCAAGGCTGCAGTAGGCCATGATTACATTACTGCATTCCAGCCTGGGCAACAGAGTGAGACCCTGTCTCAAAAAGGTAAGAAAATACATGCTCTTATAAATTTCTTATAAATTACAAATATTTGCCCCTTTTGTGTACAGGATTCCTTTGTACTCTCTGAAATTAAGTCCAAGTATCTACAGCTAAAAATTAAAAACCTATGGAAGTATGGAGAATAGCAACTAGAATTTTAGAGATAAAATTTTATACAAAGGATAACCTGGCTACACAGAAGTTATTGTACCATAAAATCTTCTAAAAGGTTTGCTTAAATTCTCTGAAGCAATTTTATGTCGTTGTGAGTAGCTATACATAATCCATTTTTTCAAATGCCCACCAAAATACTGATAGACCTAATACTGAGATAGCTAATGAAGAATGCAAAAAACTCCTGAGCAAAGAAAAACAAGAGTCAGTTATAAACCTACTATATATTAATAGCTATTTCCACAACTATACTGTATTTTAGATTTCTTAGGTCAGTTCGTATAATGGCTAGTGACTAGAAGCCCATATGGAGGAAAAATCTAAGCATCAACTGAATATTAAATTAGATTTGAACAGGCCGGGCGCAGTGGTTCACGCCTGTAATCCCCGCACTTTGGGAGGCCGAGGCAGGCGGATCACGAGGTCAGATCGAGACCATCCTGGCTAACACGGTGAAACCCCGTCTCTACTAAAAATACAAAAAAAAAAAATTAGCCAGGCGTGGTGGTAGGTGCCTGTAGTCCCAGCTACTCGGGAGGCTGAGGCAGGAGAATGGTGTGAACCCGGGAGGTGGAGCCTGCAGTGAGCAGAGATCGTGCCACTGCACTCTAGCCTGGGCTACAGAGACTCCGTCTCAAAAAAAAAAAAAAAAAAAAGATTTGAACATTATTGTTCCTTTTAAGTGTGATAATGGTATTGTGGTTTTATAGGGTACTATTCTTTATATAAGGAGAGGAATATAAAGCATTTATTGAGCCTATGTAGAGGTGCACAGGTATTGACTATATATTATTCTTTCAAATTTGTTTGAAAATTTTTATAATAAAAAGTTGGAAAGAAAAAAGATTAAATTGTTTGGCTAAGGTCCTAGTAATAAGGAAGCTGCAAGCAGAATATCCTAGAGTCCCCAGATTTCAAATTCTTTCATTCCTATTTCTGCATATATCCTTTATAGAGTTATCTACAGATTCCTTGCACTGCATTTCTTTAAATAAATGAAGACATTTTTAAACATACCTTTTCCATACTACCAAATATGATCAGACCACTGTTACAGTAACCCAGTAAGAAAAATTCTGACCCTGCAGTTGAGGCACAGGACAGAGTAGTTCCCCTCCCCCATAATAAAAAATTGAACTTGAATAATAATTTTCTCTGTTGTTGAAGAAAAAAAAAAAAAGGTATTTTAGAGACGGGGTGATTACTACGTTGCCCAGGCTGGTCTCAACTCCTGGGGCTCAAGCAATCTGCCCACCTTGGCCTCCCAAATGCTAGGATTACAGGCATGAACAACTGCGCCCAGCCAGATAAAACACTTTTTTTTCAAAGTTATTTTGACTTGGAATACTTGTTATTTAAATGCGAATCTCCTAACTATTCTGTGAACTCAGGAAATTCAAATTTACAAAGGAATCTTTTTGGCAAATATTCCCATGGATAAGCAATCTGACATCTTTAATTGCTAATAGAAACTATTTCCTTTAAAGTGCTAAGAATTTCATCATTTGTGTTGCTCACACCCAAAAACTTTTAACAAGTTAAATAATGTAGCATTTGCAAATGATCAAGTATTTGTCTAGATGATCTTTTTGACTCACTAATTTGTTTACAAAGTGAAAGATGGCATTATTTTTAAAATATCTAAACTCTTATTTAAAATAATTTGCCATTTGGTCAAGTAAATCAATATAGATATCCATTTCCTATATCATACAGTTTATATATAATATATACGTAACATACAATATATATAACCTAATGCTTGAAGTAACAATTTTTAAGTTTTCTTCCCCATATGATTTATGACAGAATTGACAGGCATCATTTACAGTAAATGATTTTATATTTGACAAAACCCTGAAAATTATCTTTACTAACTATACTCACTAGTAAGCTTCTTAAATGAAAAAAATCATGGTAGGGAGGGGAAAGCTAGGACTTTCCAATAGTTTTCAAACACAATAAAGTTTGAGTCATGAACAGAATACCTGTTTCCACTCAATAAACATACTGAAAAACATCAGATAATTCCATGGAAAAGTATCACTGATTCAACCAAGAATCAATAGGGTTTAAATGGAGTGGACAGTTGTTAGATTAGAATACAATATTTAGCCTCAAATTATCTCCCCATTATTTTTTCTATTAATTATCAAAGGAATAATATTAACTACACAGTGGACAAGCTGGTCAATACCTGAACCACATCATGAAAACTGACATCACCAATATGGGACAAATGAACATTACTACGCCCCTGGATGAGATACACTAAAGACACATGACCATTTTGGTGGCTTTTCAGCTAAAACCTATAACCTAAATCTAATGATGAAGCATCAAACAAATTCAAATTAAGGCCGAGGGCTGGGTGCAGTGGCTTACGCCTGTAATCCAGCACTTTGGAAGGCTTGAGGTCAGGAGTTTGAGACCAGCCTGGCCAAAATGGTGAAACCCCATCTCTACTAAAAATACAAATATTAGTTGGGTGTGGTGGAGCACACTTGTCCCAGCTACTCAGGAGCCGAGATCACGCCACTGCACTCAAGGCTGGGTGACAGAGCAAGACTCAAAAACAAAACAAATTAAGGCTGAGGGGCTGTTCCACATTGAAGGGGACTAAGAGGAATGACAATTATATAATGGCCTTGGATTAGATAATGAATCAGAAGAAATTTAAGAGTTACCATGACAAAAGTAGAACACAGACTGCAGATGTCTACTAATGCTACATTTCCTGAACTGCATCACTCAACTGTGTGTATGTATAAGAATCTTTGTTATTAGGAAACACATCAAAGTATTAAAGTTCATAATATATGCAATGCAATCTCCTATAGTTCGGAAAAAAATAAAGATTCAGTAAAGCACTTATGTCAAGATGTTAAAAAGCAGTGCAAAATATATATGGGAGTTCTTTGCATTGTTCTTGCAACTTTTTTGTAAGTTCAAAGTAATTTCAAAATAAAATTACAAATGCATTACAAAAATTGCTTAAATGACTGTCAGTTTGTAATCCCTAAAAGCAATGCTCTTGTTATTCAACCAATACAAAGCAGATTAAACCATGTGATCTCCCATGATTGGATCTTCAACTCTGATAACCTAAATAATCTAAGTTTTAAGCATTTTTTCACCTAATACCCAATACCATACCCCGAATATGGGAAGCACAAAACCTTCAAAAATTCTCTTCATACACGATAGCCAAAACCAAAGGAAATGGTGGATGAGGGAACTAAAAGAAATGTACAAACACAGGAAACAGTTATTTTGCTGACAATCTTCCCTCCAATGACACTGCACTTCTGTAATACTGAGTAGTGTTGTCATTTTGGACATTTAAGTTTTATAAAATTTAGTCTAATGTAATTCTAAATATCATTAGTACTTAGATTCTTAATTACAGCTGAAAAGACCATTCTAAAATTACCACTGGTGGACTTTTTAGTCATCAAATTTGACTTTAAAACTGTCAAAAGCCATTAAGGAAGCATTTGAGTTTTCATTTTTTATAAGGATATGAGTTTAAAATGGTTGAGAAACACTACAGATCTTTCTAGTGAAAAGCTCAGAAATGGACTGAACCTGACTATAGTAAGTTAGAAATAACTGGTTATTTGTGAGAAAACATCCCATTCCCCACCACCCAGAAGAATGAGAAGTACCAGTACAACACTCAAGTTGCACTGAAAGAAAAGGATGTTAGCTAAACAAACCAAAAATAAATACCAAGATGTGGCACTCTTGTTCAAACTCTACACAGGGTACAAGTTAGCTGCAGTTAATTCTTTTAAGCCACATTCTTCAGCTTAGATGATTCTCCCATAACACTTGAAGTGTCCTTAATGGTTATCTGATTTAGTTTGGCACTCATGTGACTGTCTTTTTTAAAAAAGTTTATGCAACCAGAAAATCAGTTTTCAAACCCAGGAATAAATTCAGTTAGTAAAAAAACGGTTACAGTTAAAACGGCGTAACCCTAACCCTGACTGTGAATCTAACAGTCACAATATACTAAGCACATAGTAGATGCTTCAAAGATCACTTGATTATATACAAAAAGCAAGCCAGGAGACTAATCACTTTATTGTCCAGGCAAGTATAGGGAATATTCTGCAAACTATAAAATTTACTGACAGCAGTAAGATTCAATTACTGCCCTGCAAAGCCTCAATTCCCAAAACTAGCTGCCAGAAACACATACCATATGTCCATCCTCTAGAGATTGAGTCAGCAGTGCTGGTATGCTAACTGGGAAGCTTGTATGCTTTAAAAGCTTTCCAAGTGATTCTAAAGCAGTGAAGTTTGTAAACTTTGGCTCCAGGGATAACAATGTCTTGATTTATTTTGCTCACATATAAAATGAGGGGGCTAAACTAATTCATCTTCCAGCTCTAAAAATTTCTGACTTAAAACATTATGTCTACTTCAACTTTATGTAAAATGTACAGTAGTCATAGTCTGGTGAATGAAAAAATTTCCAAGGAAACCATCATCACAAAATGGCCAACCTTCTTTTTTCTTCAAATCCAGTATGAAAAGTTGCAGAATATGAATCTTAGGACAAAGGGGACTTAAAATGTCAACAGTACATGCTAGAGCTGAAATGTTGCATTTAAATAAAAGGTTGTAATTGAACATGTTCTGTCACATGAATAGAAGTATTTAGATTTCGTTTTACAAAGACTAAAAACAGCTCTGGGATCTTGTTATCTTTGACCCTTACTACCGTGCAATGTACTATTTCAAAACTACATTTGAATCCTATCACTGATGTCAACTTGTCTTTAGAACTATTGCTTAATTAACACTTGCACATAGAAAATTTTTCTTTGGAGGTCTAGCATACAAAATGGTAAAACTTACCCACATTATGCTTTCCTGAGTCTTAGAAAAGCAGCTGAGTTTCTCAAGAAGTTGTATTCAAAGCAAATATTCACAATTTTTTTTCAAACTGTTGTGGATTCTGGTATGTGGGAGAAAAAAATCTAGATGCAGACTTCAACCTATTATGCCATTATACAAACCAACTATTTGCTTTCTGCTACCAAGTTGCTAGGAGCAAACTAGTTTAATAATAAAATTTAAAGTTTAAAAATTCAGTAAAATTAAAGTAATAAAATTGAAAGTAATAAATTAGTTACAACTAATAAATGCATTGTCCACATTTATTTAGAGGTGCAGCTTTTTACAGATGTCACTGGTAATATTTTAGACATCTTCATTTCCTGGAAGTGCCTTGAACCAGACTCATTCCAAAGGAATAGCTGTTTTAAAGCTGATGTGTTAAAGAAAATACAAACAATCCATTAGAAAATATTTGAGCTTTTGACTTAAACTGGTCCTTTTGTTTTATAAAGGAAAGTCAATTGCCACCTGATTCCCCTGAGCTCAAGTTATAACCAAAAATGCTCAGCACTGTAAAAAGTCTCATGTGTTAGAATTAGTTTTATTTCCAAATATGGAGGTTTCTAGCTCTGTGATATTATGAAGGGCTTACATGTTTGTGTTGATTCATGGATGCTACGTTGCAGCGTATCTTTAATACCTTTTGGGATAGGGATAGAGTTCTGAACCAAAATTATCCCCTATGATCCTAATGACTATAATACCCAATATTTTTAACAACTAAGTATTAGGTATTATATATTATTATGTTATTCCATGAATGTCTAGGAAATTTAGGTAAAACATTACTACCTCCCCCAAAAACTTCAAATTGTATGATCCAATAGTCCTTTTTGTTTCACCATTAATTTTAGAATGTATATGCACTTTTTATCATAAACCTTTTTCCACAATTTCAGAATATATCATGACTCTTATTACACCAAAGAATAGAATATAAAGAAGCTGGGTTTAAAACGTAAGAGTCTTTGCAGGGTAAAGAAAATGACCATATATTTTCAATGTGTTTACTAATAACTGCAGAGATTAGTTTTGCTTTATAAAGCTGAGAAATATATAGGCAATCAGGTTGATTAGCACAAGATTTTGCTTGAAAATAAATGGCTACATTTCACATAGAAGAATTATCTAGAAATTATAAAGATTAGAAAACATACAGTTTTATTTAAAGAAATGTCGTTATCTAAGTGACTACATCCTTTTGCAAGTAGTTGCTTTGGCTGAGAAAAAAAGTCCCAAGGGAAAAAATGTATAGATCATGTTAGTAGAAGTGACAGCATCTAAACATCTCTGTTATAGTAATGGATAGGGAAAAGGGATGGAATCAGATAATTCAATAAAACCTAAAATAGTTTACTACTTATTAGTCAACATGCAAATATTTCCTTTGCTTATCAAACAGCACTTTATTCAAAGCACTTTCAGATTATCACTCAGTTCCGTGTTTACAAGTACTTTTTTCTTTTACATCTCTATTCTACATTTATATATGCATCTAAGCAACTAGATAAAAAAGCATATTGAGTTTTAAAGTAAAAATCTGAATAATCACACAGACATGGACCAACATTTATTACAAACAGGAAAAGTGTAGATCTATAAGAGTACAGATTTTTTTTGGTAAAAAGGCTGCAAGCTGAAGTATAGAAATCACCATAATCTATATAATGCAGTAATTGTATCTGCATTTTAAAATCACATTGCTCAACAGAAAGAAAACATTATAATACAGTAATTTAAATTGCTATGTAAAGGTATTAAAACAGTATCAACAGTGGAAAAGTTTATTTCGATTTAGGTCACTCATGTTGCATCCTGAGTTCACTTCCATTTTCCAAGAAGAAAGGTCATTTTGAAAAACTGAAATGTACGCTACACAACCCATTATTTATAAGGAAGGAAAAACCAAGTATAGAGAAAAGAATTCATCGTTTGTAAAAATTTTAAATAAAACAATCAATTCTCTATATGCTTTTATTAAAGAAATACAGCTTTCACAGACAGCAAGATACATTGTTGCTATTACCAGCAGCATTACCTTCTTCATTTCTCCTTCAGCCACCAATAAAAAACATGCTTCAGTAAAAAAATTCCTTATGAATGTGGCCCGATTCAAAACAAATTACTTCTCTAACAATAAGATATTGTAGCTTACATGTTGTCACTCATCACCTAATTACATGAAAAGCTACAGAAACCACAGGCTGGGTGGGGGAGAACAATTTAAAAGAATATGTCAAAATTCTGTAGGTTTTCTCAATTTTGTGATTATTCAGTGACCTTTTTGATCATTGTAAAAAGTAGTTCTTTGAAGAGCACTGAGGCTCTCTGACTGGGGCATTCCACTTAACTCAAGTGTTTAAAACCTGTCATTTATTAAATCCAAAAATATACTAAACTGCATTTAAAATATCCTTATCCGATTAAATAGCTGGAGACATATTTAAATGTTTCCTTTATTTGAAACTAAGAAGTCACAAAAGTACTTTCATATCATAGTGATATTTAAACTTTATACTTGATAACTATCACTTTAAGAACAGTCATATAATTAATGACTTGCTCATCTTATAATAATACTGTTAAATCATGTAACATAGCAGTTTTGGAACAAAGAGTAGAACAATATATTTCAGGGAGTGGAGGCAAAATGTTATCTCCTATGTATTATATATAACACCCAAGTAATTTGGCCTAGTTTTTGAAATTATATATTAAGAATACACAGAAGTTTGTTGTCCTAAATGCCATTCACAGAGCAAGATAATTTTACCTCCAACAATTTCCACGCTACAGCAAAAAAAATGAAAGCATGTGACAAATTAAGAATGACATTTTAAATCCAAATTTTACATAGCTAAATAGATACTGCTCAACTCTCAGTTATGAGCAAATCTGATGCACTGGCTCATATAGCAGCATCATTAACTTTGTTTTTAAGTAATTAATATGCTCTCATTTCCAACTGATGTTTCAAATTTTTTTAAAAAGTTTAATACTTTTTTCCTTTGACATTTTGTACTTAAAAATAGGATTTGCAAGGAGTTTCTCTGGGGAAGCAAATTATCTTCTGTTACTAAAGATGTATGTATTTTCTATTAAAAAAAGGTATTTGGAGTCACACAAGTTGGTTTAGCTGAATATAAAGAAACGAACATTACAATTTTCCCACCATGAAGTACTGAGTTACAACAAATGTATTAACAAAACTTTATTTTCTTGAGTGCATACAGAATGTTATGTAAACACTTAAGTATTACTTTCAACGTAAAAACATTCTTATTATCACTTCAGATTTTTAAAAAGTATTATAAATAGGTTATGTGTCTTCTCCAGAAATATTAATGGCCACATTGAGTGATATGATCAAAGAAAACTTTAGCCTCTCACAGGCTAAAAAATATAAAATGTGAAAATAAAAAATAAAGAGCAAACCAGGAAAGAGAAAAACACAGCTCAGGATATGCATTTCTAAAACCAGCATTCAATTTAAAACCTTAATTCCTAAACCAAAAATATAAATTTTAAAAAATATACATATATATTATTTACCATTTGTTCTTAATACATGTTAGATATACCTATTTGTGCACGTGTGTATGTTTGTGTGTGTGTGAAATAACTGCAAATATTACCAACTAAATAAATCAGGCAACTGCTAGCAGCTCTTCATTTCATTATATGAATTGAGCCTGTTATGTAGACAACTTTCAGCCCCTTGGAATAACATCTGGTCTTCCTGAAATTTTTTTTTAGGATGCAGTTTGTAACTTACAGCTAGGAAATTGGAGAAACAAACCCATTGTGTTCAGAGTTACAGAATGGAGTATCTAACTGCCTATTTCAGTTTAACTTACGCTAAAATAAAATGCATGAATAATGCCTGAATAATTGAGAAACAAGGAAATTTCAAAAACTCAGAAAGTTCTACTTCATTATACAAAAACAATTATATATCAATTATTTTCATTTCTGGTGTGTGTGAATTTAAGTCTAATGTGTTTCTAAAGCCAGACTAGAATGCAGATCAGGTGCAGGTGATCCAGGTTCCTTGTTTTAATGAGTTAATACAAAGCAGCACAGGCTTCAGCATATTTCAGACAGGCCTCACCTGTTTTGTGCCAAGCTACTTTGGTGATTTAAATATATTAAGGAAAGAAATGGTCCCAGAGGATAGGTGATGAAACTTTAAGGATATGGTCATGGGCCAAAACTATCAGACTCCACATAAGGCACAATCTCTCTCATACATACAAACACACAAACATACATACCACATACACAACCACACACACAAAAATAAAACACACACAATGTTCCTGCTATTATCCAGTAATTTCCCTCCCCACCAAGTAATACAATCTAAACTATAGCACAAATACAATGAGTACACTGTAGCCTCTATTTAAATCTGCTATTGGTTGGGTCCATTCTGAGGACACATCACAGATGACACTGTGTTGTGCTGAAGTATATTCAGTACTGCTGATAACCAAAGCCCTTTGAACAGGTCCAAAACAGACCTAAATATTATCAAATTTCAGGTACAGCAGAAAATGTTATGTTGAGGCTGCAGTGTACTTGATTATGCTGAAAATCTGTATCACAAAATTAATATTAAAAATAAGAGTACTGCGTAAGTTACAAAAAGAAATGCATATAATTTTCAGCTTAATGTGGATATCAGTTATTTACACCTTAGCCCTTCCGTATCATTAATTTATATTAATAACCTGAAAATGATTACTTGGTGCCAATTGTTATTGACACATTAAAACTTTTATTGTCATTTTTACTACTAATTCCAGTCTTCAAAAATTAACATTTTCCTCCTAACCATAATCATGAATGGGGTCCTTACTCTTTAAAATATACATGCCTGGGTTCAAATTTCAAGATATAAAAAGCAAGAAAAAAATATCAAAGTATCATTGGGTAAAATTAGGATTAAGTAGGATTAAATAGGTTTGAATCACATTAGCTTATTCTTGCATAATATAAACTATCTTACAGAAAAATCGTTAAATTATTGAAGTGCTTACATTGATAAACCATGCATTTTCACAAAATTAAAATGTGAAGTAATTCTTCTCTTAAAATGTTTCATTTCACCAGACACTCAAAATACTCTATGAAAAACTAAGTTAACATTTCTGTATTTTCATATACTCCCATTCATATTAGTTTGTAAGTAGGAATAAAAAGAAAAATGAGTTCTAAATAAATGACACAGGAGGCAATAAATTGACACATGACAAGTAAATAAAAGGCTAAAGCACTCCAATACCATTGAAACTGTTTTAATGTTGTTGCAACTCCAAAATGCAACAATCATCAGCTTGTAAAAGACCCAAATTTCAAAAATTCATTTTAATTACTCCTTTATACCTATTTTACAAAATAAAGGTAAGACACATTTAAATCCTCCTTGTCCTAACTGGCTATGTTCCTAACTTGTTTTCTATCACTACAGTGAATGCTGCAATTCCCATCAGATGCTGATATAAGAAAAAATAAAATAAAATAGTAACCTCTGCTTCAATGTACAGTTTCCAGAATCTGCCAGAACTGGGGAACTGGGCAACAAGGCGTTCATAAGTCTTCCGTGCTTTGTCTATAGGTTGATTCTAAAATTGAAAACCAATAAACAGCATTTACAATGTTAGGATTATGAAAATATTATTCACTGCAGAACCAAGTAGTGTGATTGGACCCATAGAGAAGGAAATGTAATCCTATATCACTAAACCTGTGCCTCTCGAATGAGAATGCTCCAAGCATCAAGGTCATATGGATTCTCTTCTAATTTCTTTTCCGCTTTCTTCACCTTCTCTGGGACATACTCAGCTGCCTGGGGAAAAAAAACAACAATGAACTAAAGTTACTGTTTTAAAAATCTCATGCCTAACTTAATTCATGAACAATAAAGTCCTCAGATGCAATGCCACATTACAAAGCATAAAAATATCCTCTTATAAAAGAGAAGTGTGTTTCCTAGAACCTATGTGTACAATCATCCTTCCTTATCTGTGGGCTCCGCATCCTTAGATTCAACCAAGGGTGGATTGAAAATACTCGGAGAAAAAAAAAAAAGACAGCAGTGTCTATACTAAACATGTACAGCCTTTTTATTTATCATTATTTCCTAAACAACACAGTATAACAACTATTTACATGACATTTGTATTATATGACGTTATTATAATCTAGATATGAGTTAAGTATTTGGGAGGACATATGTAAGCTATATGCAAATACATTATTTTATATAAGAGATACGAGCACACATGGACTCAGGTATCTAAGGGGGTGTACTGGCAACAATCCCCCACAGATACTGAGGGACGATTGTATTTGTAATCAGAAGTAACTTGCATAAAGATAATAAAACCAAGTGATCAAGTATTTTTTATTCAAATAAACTTATTTTTGTATTAAATACTATAAAACAGCAGTTCTCAAACTTTATGGTCTCAGGACCCCTCTACACTCTCAAAATTTAAGAACCACAAAGAGCTTTTATGTGGGTTTTATCAACATTTACCATATTAGAATTTAAAACAAATTTAAATATTGATTTACAAATAAAACTTTTTACATGTTTTTTCTTTATAAAAAATAACTTAAAATTCAGTAATGTCACTTTTTACATATTTATAAATCCATTCAATGTTTGACTTTTTAAAAGGCAGCTGAATTTTCACATCTGCTTCTGCATTCAATCTGCTGCCCTATCGGATCATAAAGATGCTGAAAAATTCCACTGTATGCCTGTGAGAGATTAGGAGTGAAAAAGGGCAAATAATGTCTTAGATTTATTATGAGACAGGTTGAACTCACAGATCCTCTGAAAGTCCTTAGGAACCCTTGGAGTTCCTGGACCAACTTTGAGAAACACTGCTGTTAAAGCACTCATCCTGCACCACAAAGAAAATGCATGAAATGACATGGAACTCTTATTTAGATGTAAAGAAATTTTAAAAACACAATTCACAATTGTATATACAATACAATGAAAACTATAAAATAAATCTGCAATTAAAGAGATTTTTAAAATATATTCAAATGCTTAGACTGGTCACGCTTGGAAGATAAGTAGTAGAATTAGAGGCTGATTTTTTTTTCCCCTTTTCTTTCAATATTCCCCAAATCCTTTAGTAAGATAGTTTTACTTTTATTATAGAAATTTAATCTTTAAAAAAAAATGCCTAAAATAGTAGCCAGCACTTGAAGCAAAAATAAAAGTATTAATTCTCAAATTGTTGTTCAGAATACTACTGTGTACCACAAAAAGGGATGGTCAAATAAGCCAGATAAATGTTAATTTATACAGGCCAGGTGTGGTGGCTCACATCTACAATCCCAGCACTTTGGGAGGCCGAGGCAGGCAGATTACTTGCGGCCAGGAGTTCAAGACCAGCCTGGCTAACATGGTGAAACCCAGTCTCTACTAAAAACAGAAAAATTAGCTGGGCGTGGTGGTGTGTGCCTGTAATCCCTGCTACCTGGAAGGCTGAGGCACAAGAATTGCTTGAATCCAGGAGGCAGAGGTTACTGTGAATGAGATTACGCCACTGCACTCCAGCCTGGGTGACAGAGCCACATAGCACTTTGGGAGGCCGAGATGGGTAGATTACGAGGTCAGGAGATTGGGACCATCCTGGGACCATCCTGGCTAACATGGTGAAACCCCATCTCTACTAAAAACACAAAAAATTAGCCGGGCATGGTGGCGGGAGCCTGTAGTCCCAGCTACTCGGGAGGCTGAGGCAGGAGAATGGCGTGAACCCAGGAGGCGGAGCTTACAGTTAGCCAAGATCGCACCACTGCACTTCAGCCTGGGTAACAGAGACTATGTCTCAAAAAAAAAAAAAAGTTAATTTATATGAAGTTTTGTTTTGCCTTTTTTCTAGGACATCCTGACATCTATAAATGGCAATACATATTGATGATATCCAAGCATAAAGAGGGAAGCACTGTCCCTATCACTTTTCTCCCCCACAACTCCCCCTTTTTTTTAGTGGAATTAGTATTTCATGGAACAATTCAGTCAAAACACCAGTTTGGAAAAGTTTAAAAAAAGCATCTGTTCAGATTTTTTTAACTACCTAGGAGAAATAAACTCTTTTCTTTGGAATAAATTAGCTTGCACCACTGGTAAGCATTTACTTATTTAGAAAAAAGACATGTTGACTACTGTAATTCAAAATTAAAATTACGATGTTTTCCTAACATATAAGAACTTTATCAATAGCTTGCTCAAGGAACTAAAGCTGGAAAGTTTATAAGGGACTATTGGCTCTACCCATATATGAAACTACAGGCCCAGAAAGAACAGCAAATGGAAAATCAGCAATTAATAAAGGTGGCATGTTCAAATCAGAATGGTGAATTATTCAATAAATGGTTTCAGAATAACTATATAATCATCTGTTAGAATAACTGTGAAGTCAATTTTATCAAAATAAAGTTGAATTCCTACTTTACTCTTTCTGCCCAAATAAACTTAAGAGAGATCAAAGATTTAAATGTTAAAAACAAAACACAAGACAGAACTAGAGCAGAATATGGCGAAATGTATTTCTGCATTGGAAAAGCTCTTCAGAAGCCTTTTGGGAGGCCGAGGCGGGAGGATTCCTTGAGCTCAGGAGTTCTTCAGGACCAGCCTGGGCAACACGGCAGAATCCCGTTTCTACCCAAATACAAAAATTAGCCAGGCATGTGCCACACACCTGTAGTCCCACGTACTTGAGAAGCTGCGGTGGGTGGATCGCTTGAGCCCGGGAGGGAGAAGTTGCAGTGAACTGAGATTGCCGCCACTGCACTCGGGCCTGGGTGACAGAGCCAGACCCTGTCTTAAAAAAAAAAAAAAAAAAAAAAAAAAAAAGCCTTTAAAGAGTAAACTTACATGGTAAGTTAAAATTTGCGCATGAGAAAAGTACCAAAATAAAAAAGACAAACGTAAAAAAAACCTCCAACACATGACAAAAATACTAAATTTATTAAAGTACAATCAATAAACCACCAGTGGTTCAAAAAGAAAACGCAGCCGGATGCAGCAGCTCACACCTGCAATCTCAGCACTTTGGGGTTCGGGGGAGGGCAGGAGGATTGCTTGAGCCCAGGAGTCTGAGACTAACCTCAGCAATATGGCGAAACCCCGTCTCTACAAAAAATACAAAGAATTAGTGGGGCATGGTGGCATGCACCTATGGTCCCACCTACTTGGGAGGCTGAGGTGGCAGGATCACCTGAGCCCAGGAGGTTGAGCCATGATGGCACCAGTGCACTCCAAACTGGGTGACAGGGCGAGACTCTGTGTCAAAAAAACATTTTTTAAATAAAAATTTAAAAATAAAAAGGGCAAAGCATATGAACAGTTTATAATTAACTTTTTAAAGACTCAAAAGAAATGCAAATATTGGCCGGGCACGGTGGCTCATGCCTGTAATCCCAGCACTTTGGGAGGCCGAGGCAGGCAGATCACTAGGTCAGGAGAACAGAGACCATCCTGGCTAACACGGTGAAACCCCATCTCCACTAAAAACCAAAAAATTAGCCAGGCATGGTGGCGGGCGCCTGTAGTCCCAGCTACTCAGGAGGCTGAGGCAAGAGAATAGCATGAACCTGGGAGGCAGAGCTTGCAGTGAGCAGAGATGGCGCCACTGCACTCCAGCCTGCATGACAGAGCGAGACTCCGTCTCAAAAACAAACAAAAAAAAGAAATGCAAATATAAACCAGAAAACAGAGAGCCAACATTTTATAATTAAATTGCAGTGGTGAGGGTAAGCAGAAAAAGATATTCTCATATTGTTAGCAAGGGCAAGTAGAAACTGATCAATGTGGCCAGGGGCGATGGCTCACGCCTGTAATCCCAGCACTTTGGGAGGCTGAGGCAGGTGGATCACCTGAGGTCAGGAGTTTGAGACCAGCCCAACCAATATGGTGAAACTCCCGTCTCTACTAAAAATACAAAAATTAGCCAGGAGTGGTGGTGCACACCTGTAGTCCCAGTTACTCGGGAGGCTGAGACAGGAAAGCTGCTTGAACCCAGGCAGCAGAGGTTGCAGTGAGCCAAGATCACACCACTGCACTCCACTCCAGCCTGGGCAACAGAGCAAGACTCCGTCTCAAAAAAAAAAAAAAAAAAAAAAAAAAAAAAAAAAAAAAAAAAGAAACTGATCAATGCTTAATATAAATGTCTGATTCTGAATTCCACTTCTATTAACACCCTACTGCACATGTACACAAAGATATATAATGAGTCAGCTACTATAGTTACATAAGACTGAAAATAAATTAAATAACTATGTATAGCCAGATGTGGTGGTGCATGCCTATAGTCACAGCTACTCAAGAGGCTAAGGTGGAAAGATCGCTTGACCCCAGGAGTTCAAGGCTGCGGTAAGCTATAATCACACCACTGCACTCTACCCCGGGTAAGAGAACAAAACCCTGTCTCTATCTGTTAAAATTAAATAAATAAATATATATACAAAAGGACCAATTAAATAAATTATGGAATTTGTAGTCACTTAAAAAAAAAAAAACAAGGCATGGCAGGTAGCCACATGGAAAATAAAAAGTGATGGTGAGCAGGGAGACATGCAAACAACACATACACTTACTCTGCCATATACCCTTCTGGTTTGTTTGAATTTTTCTTATTCATCTGAGAAATATTCACTCAGTGCCTAGTATGTGTCAGACACTGTAGTGGCCCTTGGGATACATAACAAAATAAAGAATTCTATCAGTGGGTTTACTTCTTGAAAAAAAAAAAAAAAAGAAATTTTAGGCTAGGCATGGTAGCTCATGCCTGTAATCAAAGCACTTTGAGAGGCCAAGGCATGAGGACCGCTTGAGGCCAGAAGTTCAAGAGCAGCTGAGCAACATAGTGAGACCCTCGTCTCTACAAAAAACTTAAAATTAGCCAGGCATGGTGGTGTGTGCCTGCAGCCCTAGCTACTAGGCAGGCTGAGGCAGGAGGACTGCTTGAGGCCAGAAGTTCAAGACCAGCCTGGGCAACACAGTGAGACTCTTGTCT
Organism: Pongo abelii; assembly: GCF_028885655.2. Lineage (NCBI taxonomy): Eukaryota > Metazoa > Chordata > Mammalia > Primates > Hominidae > Pongo > Pongo abelii. The sequence continues at coordinate 34,076,804 of NC_071994.2, read as the reverse complement.
CTACCAAAAAACAAAACAAAAACAACTTAGCCAGGCGTGGTGGCAGGCACCTGTAGTCCTAGCTACCTGGGACGCTGAGGCAGGAAGATCTCTTGAGCCCAGGAGTTCAAGGTTGCAGTGAGCTAAGGCTACGCCACTGCACTCCAGCCTGGGTGACAGCGAGACACTGTCTCTAAAAAAAAAAAAAGAAAGAAAGAAGCCAGGCTTAGTGGCTCACACCTGTAATCCCAGCACTTTGGGAGCCCGAGGTGGGCAGATAACAAGGTTAGGAGTTCGAGACCAGCCTGGCCAACATAGTAAAACCCCATCTCTATTAAAAATACAAAAATTAGCCAGGCATGGTGGTGCATGCCTATATGCCTATATGCCAGATACTTGGGAGGCTGAAGCAAGAGAATCGCTTGAGAACGGAAGGCAGAGGCTGCAGTGAGCTGAGATCACGCCGCTGCACTCCAGCCTGGGCAACAGAGCGAGACTTAGTCTCAAAAAAAAAAAAAAGGGAAATTTTACGTAAACTAGAATTTCAGTCCTGAGATACTGACTATAAAATGGTAACGATTAACTAAGAAATAAAACTGACATGGGAACCAAAAAACAGTTCATCTATACTTGAACTGCTTTAGGTAATCAGTGATAACAAACACCCAAAACCACTCTGAATCATGGATTTGCTTTGGAAAAATGCCAGGAGATGGGGTAGACAAAGAATCCTACAAGGTATGAGCTGTCGATTTCTTTTAGCCTTTCAGTATCACTGAAGAATAAACCTGATATAATCTCAAATTTGTTACTAAAATATATGGTCGTTTTTCTCTTGGTATTAAGATTAGTGATTTTTGCCCTCTGAAAGAGGGAAAGGATTGTAGACAAGCAGAATCACTGCCAAGGTTTATTGCTATACTTGTTTTTACTCTTGTTACAAGGTCAATTTTGCATTTAGAGAGCTATTTAAATTACTTTAGTGTTCACAGGTATTCTGGAGCTCAAGACCCACTTGCTGAAATTAACCTACCAAATCAGGTAAGGTATGCCATATAATCTGTAAAAGAGAGAAACTCAGAGCATAGAATCTGATATCCAACCAAGCATAATCACAGTAAGACGTATACATGTCTCCTTAATACATCAAATGAGCCACCCCTTTAGTGATTCTCAATCCTGGCTCTGCATTAGAATCACCTAAGGGAAGGAGATTTTAAAAGATGTCCAAGCCTCACCCTCAATCAACTAAACCTGAATCTCTAGGAACATACATACTATCAATATTTTTAAAAAACTTTTCAAGTAATTCTAACATATAGCACTCCTAGTTGAAAACCATGGCTCATCAGGCGCAGTGGCTCACGCCTGTAATCCCAGCATTTTGGGAGGCCAAGGCAGGTGGATCACTTCAGGTCAGGAGTTCAACACCAGCCTGACCAACACAGTGACACCCCGTCTCTACTAAAAATACAAAAATTAGCAGGGTGTGGTGGTATGTGCCTGTAGTCTCACACACTCAGGAGGCTGAGGTGGGAGAAACGCTTGAACCTGGGAGGCAGAGATTGCAGTGAGCCGAGATTACGCCACAGCACTCCAGCCTGGGTGACAGAGTGAGACTCCGTCTCAAAAAAAAAAAAAAAAAAAAAACCAAACAAACAAAACACACACACACACAAAAACTATGCTCTCTAGTTGGTTGCTCCTTTGGTGCCACAGAATCTTTTTGCAGTCTAGTGAAACCTATGAGCCTTTTCTCAGAATAATATTCTTAAACACATAAATTCTGAGGGATTTCCAAGGAAAAAGCGTGTGTGTGTATGTGTATTGTTGCTGTTTTTTTTTTTTTTTTTCTTTAAGAGACAGGCTCTCTCTACATGGCTGATCTAGAGCTCCTGGGCTCCAGTGATCCTCCTGCCTCAGCCTCCCACGTAGCTGGGACTACAGGCGTGTACCACCGCTCCTTGCTCCAACGTTTTTTTATAGTAATATATACTTAATACATCAAATAAAAAGCTTTAGGGGCCAATTCACTACATGAGTGATGAGTGCTGCTGCTAACACTATTACCTCTGTAAATTCTGGCCTACATTAATAATAAAAGGGAATGCTCAATTTCAGTTAGCGATTAGTGAAAGTCTTTTCCCCCATCCAATTTCATAGAATCCCTAAAATGCTATCCAGATACCTGGGGAATTAGCAGAAGTATCAGTTACATCACTAAATGTTTTTTTCTGGCCTAGCTCCTCAGTAGTTAAATGTTTGTAACACAATCTATACATGTAATTCTCAATCAACCGCATTAATTAACAATGGAAGTTAACCAGAATGCTCAAGAGTATATCCTGCTAGTTATGGTCAAATTTAATTCTCACAATAAAAAGCCTTTTAACATAACAGCTATGAACCACTTGGGTAGCCAATGCTGAGAGGGAAGCATTTTTGTTTTCTGGCCTGGTTACCATAATGCTACTGGGCAAAGAAAAACTGAACAGTTTTGTAGTACCCAAAAGAAGAGACTGGGCCTTCATAAGGAATGAAGTTGTATTATTACCTGAATCTGTTGCCAGAACACATCATTTTAAGAAAACAGGCTGGGCACAGTGGCTCCCAGTACTTTGGAAGGCCGAGGCGGGCAGATCACTCGAGGTCAGAAGTTCAAGACCAGCCTGGCCAAAATGGTGAAACCCCATCTCTACTAAAAATACAAAAATTGGCCAGGCATGGTGGCTCACGCCTGTAACCACAGCACTTTGGGAGGCCGAGGCAGGTGGATCACCTGAGGTCAGGAGTTCAAGACCAGCCTGGCCAACATGGTAAAACCCTGTCTCTACTAAAAATACAAAAATTAGCTGGGTGTGGTGGTGCATGCCTGTAATCCCAGCTACGTGGGAGGCTGAGGCAGAATTGCTTGAATCCAGGAGGCAAAGGTTGCAGTGAGCCAAGATCATGCCATTGCACTGCAGCCTGGGCGACAGAGCCAGACTCCGTCTTGAAAACAAAACAAACAGCAACAAAAAAAAACAAACAAAAATTAGCCGGGCGTGGTGGCAGGCCCCTGTAATCCCAGCTACTTGGGAGGCCGAGGCCGGAGAATTGCTTGAACCTGGGAGGCGGAGGTTGCAGTGAGCCAAGATCATATCACTGCACTCCAGCCTGGGCAACAGATGGAGACTCTGTCTCAAACTTAAAAAAAAAAGAAAAGAAAAGAAAACAGGGCAAGTTTCCAATGCCCTTCTGTAACAAACTGCTTAGTGTAGCAAGAACAGCTGTCCCATGCTTATGCATCCCAAACACTTATTACTATAAAAAACTATCAAAATCCAGTTTGGCTTCTGAAATAATAATCTATAATCCCAATATCATTCTTCAGGCGATGTTAATGGGGAACAGGCGGGGACCCCAAATCAAAGGAGTAGAGCAAAAACTGGACTAGTTATCAAGGCATACATATTACCAATGACTTAATTTTATCTTCTCTGTGAATAACACAACCATGTACAACGGCTAAAAGAAAGAAGGCAGGGGGGCCAGGCACAGTAGCTCACGCCTATAATCCCAGCACTTTGGGAGGCTGAGGCAGGTGGATCACTTGAGCTCAGGAGTTGGAGACCAGCCTGGCAAAACTGCGAAACCCCATCTCTACAAAAAACACAAAAATTAGCTGGGTGTGGTGGCAGGTATCTGTAATCCTAGCTACTTGGGAGGATGAGGTGGGAGGATGGCTTGAGCCCAGGAGGTGTTGGCTGCAGTGAACCAAGATCACACCACTGCATTCCAGCCTGGGCAACAGAGCCAGATGCTGTCCCCCCCACCAAAAAAAAAAAAAAAAAAAAAAGTTTGAAAGTAGAATAAGCATATTATGTATTTAACCTTTTATAATTTCTTTTTTAGTACTGGCTTGAGATATGATTCACATACATACAATTCACCCGTCTGAAGTGTATAACTTAATAGTTTTTATTTATGAATATATTCAAGTTTACAGAACCATCACAAATTTAAAACAGTTTATCACCCCAAAGAGAAATCTGTACCTGTTAGCAGTCACTCCCATTTCCCTCCAATCCCTAAGCCCTGGGCAACTACTAATTTGCTTTGTCTCTAGGGATGTGCCCATATTTAATGTAATCATACAATATGTGTTCTTTTTGTTTCTAGTTTTCTTTTTTCTTTGAGACAGGATCTCACTCTGTCACCCAGGCTCGAATGCAGTGGCACAATCATGGCCCACTGCAGCCTCAACCTCCCGAGGTCAATCAATCCTCCCACCTAGACCTCCCGATAATGGACTACAGGCATGTGCCACCATGCCCAGCTAAATTTTATAATTTATAGAGATGGGGTTTTGCCATATTGTCCAGGCTGGTCTTGAACTCCTGGGCTCAAGCAATCCACCTGCCTCGGCCTCTCAAAGTGTTGGGATTACCACCGTGAGCCACCATGACTGGCCTTGTTTTGGCTTTCAGTTAGCATGTTTTCAAAGTTCATATTTTTGCATATATTAAGTACTTTTCTTTTGACAATATTCCATTATGTGCATATCCTACATTTATTTATGTATCAGCCGATGGACTTTGGATTGTTTCCAGTTTTGGCTATTATGAATAATGTTACTATGAACATTAGTGTATAAGATTTCTTCGTGGAGTTCATTTTGTGTGTTTTCCTTTTTCTTGGATATATACCTAGAAATGGAATGGCTAAGTAATGTGGCAACTCTTATGTTTTACCTTCTGAAAAACTACCAGACTTTAAAGGGGCTGTACTATTTTACATTTCCAGTGTATAAGGGGTTCTAATTTCTCCATATCCTTACCAACATTTGATATTATCTTTATTACAGCCATCCTTGTGGGTCTGAAGTGATATCTCATTGTGGTTTTGATTTACATTTCTCTGATGGCTATCAAAGTAGAGGGTCTTTTCATTTTCTTATTGGCCATTTGTACATCTTCTTTGGAGAAATGTCTGTTCAAATATTTTGCCCATTTAAAAACTGGACTTATCAGGAGTTTGAGACCAGCCTGGCCAACGTGGTGAAACCTTGTCTCTACTAAAAATACAAAAAATTAGCCAGGCATGGTGACAGGCACCTGTAATCCCACCTACTCAGGAGGCTAAGGTGGGAGGATCCCTTGAGCCGGGGGGGAGGGGCAGAGGTTCCACTGAGCCAAGATTGTGCCACTGCACTCCAGCCTGGGTGACAGAGCGAGACTATGTCTTGAAAAAATAAGAATAAATAAAATAAAAACTGGACGTATTATTATTACTTTTTAGAGGTATAGTTTTGCTATGTTGCTCAGGTTGGACTCCTGGGTTCAATCAATCCTCCTGCCTCAGCCTCCCAAATAGCTGGGACTACAGGCGTGCACCACCACACGTGGCTGGGTTTTTTCATTAATGAATTTTTACGTTAGAGTTACAAATCCCTTATCAGACATGATTTACAAAAATTTTATCCTATTCTGTGGGATGCCTTGCCACTTTCCATGTTTAACCGTCTGTTATGTGAAGCTAACTAACTCAGAGAAATAGAGCTTACGATCTTGGCTTCACAGACACGATGTACTATTCCAACTATTCTCAAACATTTTGTAAAGGATTGCTTTACACTCTTAAAAACTGAGGAGCCCGGGCCGGGCGCGGTGACTCATGCCTGTAATCTCAGCACTTTGGGAGGCCGAGGCGGGCGGATCACAAGGTCAGGAGTTCGAGACCAGCCTGGCCAATTTGGTGAAACCCTGTCTCTACTAAAAATACAAAAAATTAGCCAGGTGTGGTGGCACATGCCTGTAGTCCTAGCTACTCAGGAAGCTGAGACAGGAGAATCGCTTGAACCCAGGAGGCAGAGGTTGCAGTGAGCTGAGATCGCACCACTGCACTCCAGCCTGAGCAAGAGTGAGACTCCGTCTCCAAAAAAAATAATAATAACAATAATAATTGAGGAGCCCAAAGGGATTCTATCGTTACTTACATTAGAAATTAAAACAAAAAATTAAAGTATTTAATTCATTTAAAAATAATAAATTCCTTAAATATCAATATAAATATTTTACCAAAGGAAATTTTCCAAAATAAAAAGAAAAGTCAAAAGAATGGCACCATTTTACATTTTCATGATCTTTTAAATGTCTGGCTGAATAGAAGACATTATCTGCTTCTTTCAATCTGTTACAATATATTGTTTTAGATGAAAAATATGAAAAAATTTTAGCCTTGCAGTTACGTAGTTGGAAAAGGGAGGAAAGACCATTTTTAATAGCCTTTACATATAATTGTGGATAGGTGATGTAGCCTCTGGAAAGCCCTATGAGTTATGCTTTACTGAAACTCCTAACCACTTTCTTTCTATATGAGCTCATAACTTTTATTAGGAGGTTGTTAATGGGAAGGTGGGATGTGCAGAGGTGACAGACACTATCATGCTAATGACTGAAATAATATAATTTAAGGCTGAGCACAGTGGGTCACACCTGTAATCCCAGCACTTTGGGAGGCTGAGGTGGGAGGAGTCCTTGAGGCCAGGAGGTTGAGGCTGTGGTGAGCTATGACCATGCCAATGCACTGCAGCCTGGGCAACAGAGTGAGACCTCGTCTCTAAAAAAAATAGTAATGATAACAATAATAATAAAAATCTAATTTCTTCCATTTCGACCATGCAGGTAAAACAGACAAAAAAAAAAAAAAAAGATAATTCTCTTTCTCCAAATAGCTACTTTCATGATAAATTATAAGGGTGTTATATTAGGAGCCATATTGAAGTTAAGTTAAAGTAGGGATCAGGTAAAGTGATAACACAAAAGTATGAATAGAGGGGGAGAAAGATGGTAGATTGAAAGATTTAAGACAATGTAAGCTTTTTACTATGACCAACAGAAAAAGCAGAGTTGAGCCTCAACCCTGGTTTTATAATGAGTATTTCTCACTATTCAGGGTAATAACTAAATATATGGGGATGGGGAGCAGGTGGGCAGGAAATATCAGTAAAATACCATCCTCAAATATCTGCCATTTTTTCATCCACTTATTTATCAAGAATGTATTTTAAAACAACCAGCTATCATCTAACTCTGCGGTCTGCAAGCTTTTATTGACATAAAAACCACTGTGGTACTGTTTCAAATGAAGCTTCTCAGCCCCACTTAACAGTTAGGTTTGAAATCAGAGTTTACGTATCTATACTTTTATAAAGCACCTAATTATGACATAAATGGGCCATGGGCTCCACTTTAAGAAATATGTACCACCTCATCTATCTGTTCCACAAATGTTTTCCAAATGTCATGTTTCATTAAAAATAAGGTGGCAACAAACTTGTCATTCCAAGTGAATTTTTTGCTAAAATATTAAGAAAACTGAATATACTATATATTTGAAGTCTTAAGTCTCTCTCTGTGGTTAACTTTTTTTCAAAATTAAAAGTAGACCTGAGTAGCACTCTGTAAGATTTTCTCTTTTTTTTTTTTGAGATGAAGTCTCGCTCTGTCGCCTAGGCTGGAGTGCAGTGGCTCTACCTTGGCTCACTGTAACCTCCAACTCCTGGGTTTAAGTGATTCTCCTGCCTCAGACTCCCAAGTAGCTGGGATTACAGGTATGCACCACCACACTCAGCTAATTTTTGTATTTTTAGTAGCGACGGAGTTTCACCATGCTGGCCAGGCTGGTCTCGAACTCCTGACCAAGTAATCCGCCAGCCTCAGCCTCCCAAAGTGCTGGGATTACAGACAGGTGTGAGCCACAGTGCCCTGCTGAGACTTTCACAGAGGAGTAACCTAACTGATTCCATTCATGTGCCCAGATAATAAAGAACTATATGTGACAGGTGTCACACTGAGACCGGATATTAGGACCAGATGTCAGCTTGGTTCTGTGTTCCTTTACCAATGCAACCAAACCCTACTTCATGTTTGTTGTGAATGAAACTGAACATGTATCCTACAATACAAAGCTAATCCCTCCAAATCATCCATAGATTAAAAATCTAAACATACAAACAACTCAAAAACTTTAAAAAAAAAAGATCTTGGGCCGGGCATGGTGGCTCACACCTGCAATCCCAGCGTTTTGGAAGGCCAAGGCGGGCGGATCATGAGGTCAGGAGATCAAGACCATCCTGGCTAACACAGTGAAACCCCATCTCTACTAAAAATACAAGAAATTAGCCGGGCGTGAGGGCGTGGTGGCGGGCGCCTATAGTCCCAGCTACTAGGGAGGCTGAGGCAGGAGAATAGCATGAACCCAGGAGGCGGAGCTTGCAGCGAGCCGTGATCGTGCTACTCTGTCTCGAAAAAATAAAAACAAAAAAAATTAAAAATAAAAAAAAAGATCTTGGCTTAACATACTGGTTCAAATAATTATATTTACCATTATCTGCTTAGTAAACTTGCATATTCATCCCCTAGGAAACAAATAGCTACAAAATATAAATTAAAATCTTAACCGTTTGGAACTTAAAAGACGAGACTTCTTTCAAATATGAATAATCCAGACTTAATACACTAAATAAACTAAGTCAAACATTAGAAAAACATTAATTAGGACACACAGAAGCTTTGCCCTTCTGATTTTATTCAATATTTACTATTATTCAGTATTTACTATGTATCCTAAGTTGTCCATTAATCTAAAGATAGTTTAAACAACTGCCAACTCAAATCCCTTTTTTAGCCCAATTCTCACACCACTACCAACTGTCCAACAAAACAAAACAAAAAGACTCAAATTCACAGGTAGGTCCTATCTAAAGAGAAAGATTCAGAGACATGGTAGAAAAGCTTAAAATCACTGTCACCAAATTGAAGGTTTATTTAAAAAAAAAAAAAAAAAAGCTTAAAATCATGAATTGGTATGAGCAATTGTCCGATTAATAGGTAAAAACACCCAAATACAGATTTTGCCCTTCTGAAGGTCTATCTGGGATGTAAATGCCTACATTCCCTGAAATAATGTTGAAGGAATGCAATATCACCTAACACAGAACCTTTCTGTTGTATCTCTAAGAAAAACCCAATTCTCATTCTTTAAGCACAGAGCAATTTCTCTTAGGAACAACTGTCCCCAAACAGAATATCTGATAATGCTCCAGTTTCCTAAGAAATATCAACAATAAAAATCAAATCAATTTGCCTGCCCAAAACTGTTACACCAAACAAGCATCACTAAAAATAGGAGGGAGAAAACTAGGAAAGGCTGTTACAGAAGGATTTTGGAAAAAATAAATCCAAAAAAACAAATTGTCCAACACACATAGTTGGCTTTTTCTCTGCCTCTTCTAACCCCTATACATATGCACCTTGACTAAAATTGGCGATACTGTTACTTCTAAACAGCTTAAGTACTAACGGTTACCTAATGAAATAAACCAGGTTTCAGGTTTCAACGCTGTGGGTGTTTCAACTTTTTCTTTCCTTATTAATAAGTATATAATAGGACACATACTCTTCATATTTTCTAAATCTTCCCAAAATTATTTTTCACTAAAAACACATATTTATGAGCCTAAATGCTCCTTTAAGAACTACCAGCAATTAATTTGTGCTTCTTAGAGTCATGTAGCTTTTCCAAGCTGAGGATCATTTGGCTTGTATTTTAGGCCTTCCAAATTCCAGGATAGGTTATATATTGTTTAAAAGGTGAAATGTGGCTGGACTCACACCTGTAATCCAACAGTTTGGAAGGCTGAGGCGGGAGGATCACTTAAGTCCAGGAGTTCAAGACCAGCCTGGGAAACACAGTGAGACCTTGTCTCTACCTAAATAGTAAATAAATAAAATTTTTTAAAAGATGCAAACTTAATCCATTCATTTACTGAATACCTTTAAGCATCAAAATATTATTTCTTAGGTCTTTAAGACATAAATATGAATAACGTCATCTCTTCAACTCAAGAAGCTCAAAACCCAATGGAAGATGTCTAAATAACAGCATATTAAATGCCTTAAGAGTAGTGCACAAGGTTAAATGGACCTAAGAATGAGATCAAAAGTTGAATCAGGCATTTAAAAAAACAAACACCACGGGCTGGGCGCAGTGGCTCACGCCTGTAATCCCAGCACTTTGGGAGGCCGAGGCAGGCAGATCACTTGAGGTCAGGAGTTCAAGACCAGCCTGGTCAACATGGTGAAACCCCATTTCTACTAAAAATACAAAAAAATTAGCCGGGCATTGTGGCATGTGCTTGTAATCCCAGCTACTCAAGAGGCTGAGGCAGGAGAATTGCTTGAACCTGGGAAGCGGAGGTTGCAGTGAGCCGAGATCGCACCACTGCACTCCAGCTTGGGCAACAGAGCAAGATTCCATCTCAAAAAAACAAAAAACAAACACAAAAAAACAAAACCATGAAATAAATAATACAGCCATAATTCCACACAGAAGTCATATGTTTGTTAGGGGGGTAAACCTATAGGCAAGTAGTTTTTTCACCATTAAAGTGGCAAAAACAATAAGCAAGGAGCTTCAGAAGAGTACCCTTGAACACTATAAGGTAATTCCAATAGCTCTCTACATGCAAAATTGAACTTCCTTACTAGAGTTGAAAAAAAAAAAAAGTCACAGCAATAAACTTTTAGCAGTGATTTTGCTTGTCTGCAATAATTTTCCTCTGTTAGGGGGCACAAATCACAAATCTTAGCACCAAGAGAAAAATGACTATCCATATATTTTAGTAACAAATTTAAGATAGTATCAGGTTTATTCTACAAACTTGAACTTCAATGCTACTAAAAGGCTAAATCTACATCTGCATCTTGTAGGACTCTTTGTCCACCCCATCCCTTGGCATTTTTCCAAAGCAAATCCATGATTCAGTGGTTTTAATTTTTTCTTACTATTCTTTAGTTTCATTGAGTTTATTTTTCTCATCCATGATTTCAGGTTATTTTGGATACTCTCTTTTCCTCCAGATTTTCAATAGTCTTAAACATCAAGCAAGGTACAGCTCATTCATATTTTCCATCCTTAAGGTGTTATTTAATGGCTATTTTAGTTGAAGCTGAATACAGTATCTAGGATTTGCTTCGAAGTAATGGCGGTGAGAGAAACAAATGAAGTCATGGAGGAAACAAGATTAGCCATAAATTGAAGCTCTATGACAGGTACTTCATATATTATACTATTTTTCTTACATGTTTGAAATGTATTATTAAAAAGTTAAAAGGCTATATGAAAATGACTTCCTTGTTGACAATCAGATGTCTAAATTGCCTTTCAGACTGAAGGAAAAGATGTAAGAGCCACCAAAAAGGTGTGGACAAGTTGAGCGTGCAAAATAAAAATGGCTATCACTGATACTAACACACTAAGAGAAATCCATGAATCCATAGCGATACTTAACCTTTCGGAAGAAAAAAAGTCTTTTTTGCAGAAAGTATAAGCCAGTAAACAGACACAGACCAACAGAGTTGTGGGTTTTAAAAACAAAACCAAACCACCATTTGCTACTTCCAATGTAAGAGCTGATTTAGTCAAGATTTATCAATTGATAACTAGGTATAAGGTGATTTTAAAGAAAACGGTATCAATTCAGATTATTAACTGCAAAGGGGAACATGACCCTTAACAATGAGAAGATCACCCTAAACCAAGTGATCAAACTTAACCATCCTCACAGAACCCAGCGGAAGTGCCTGCTAATGTAATGATATAATGTTAAGTATTCTATCCAAAAACACTTAACCCAAATATCAAGGCTGAGTATAGACCTAACTGTAAAGTTTTCAGGAAATACAGATGAAGGGACAAGTTAAATGACATCATCAACCCCCAAACCAAAAGCAAGCAAGCAAACAAACAACAAAAAACAAATACACCCAGAAAAGCAGTGTTAAGTGCTCCCGACACTTCAAATAGACAATAGCCCCAAGGGAGAAGAATGGTGAGACTACCTAAGAGACATAAGTAAATGATTGAATATGTAAATCTAGATTGATTCTGGTTAAAAAAAAAAAATCACATTCTTGGGACAAGTGGGGAAATTTAAAGAAGGACTAGATTTTAGAAATATTATTTTCTTGGGTGGGGAAATGGTATGATGGTTATGTAACAACATTTTGCTCTTATATATAAGAGAATGCTGAAATACGTGGGGCTGCAATGTGTCAAAATAATTTCAAATAAACATGCATGGACCAGGCGTGGTGGCTCGTGCCTGTCTGTAATCCCAACACTTGGGGACACTGAGGTGGGTGAATCGCCTGACCCCAGGAGTTCGAGACCAGGCTGGGCAACATGGTGAATTCCTGTCTCTACAAAGAAAACACACAAAAATTAGGCCAGGTACGGTGGCTCACGCCTGTAATTCCAGCACTTTGGAAGGCAGAGGCAGGCGGATCACTTAAGGTCAGGAGTTCGAGACCAGCCTGGGCAACGTGGCGAAATCCCCGTCTCTACTTAAAATACAAAAATCAGCGGGGCATGGTGGCGGGCGCCTGTAATCCCAGCTACTCGGGTGGCTGAGGCAGGAGAATCGCTTGAACCGGGAGGCGGAGGCTGCAGTAAGGCGAAATCGCGCCACTGCACTCCAGTCTGGGCGACAGAGCAAGGCTCCATCTCAAAAAAAAAAAAAAAAAAAAAAAAAATTAGCTGGGCATGGTGGCGCGCGCCTGTACTCCCAGCTACTCAGGAGGCTGAGGTGGCAGGATCACAGAGCGCAGGGAGGTAGAAGCTATGGTGAGCTGTGATAGCATCACGGCACTCTAGAGTGAGTGACAAAGACCCTGTTCTCAATCTATCAGCATGGGGAGATAAAGCAAATATGGCAAGGCTTTCAACTGTTGATTCCAGGTGAAGAGTTGTCCTACAGGTGTTCACTGCACTTTTCTTTCAACTTTTCTCTATGTCCTAAACTTTGCACAATAAAGCCTTTGGGGGAAATTATTTTTCTATAAATTTTCACCACCATCTGTCCCATTGAAACACCACAGTTCTAAAACATTCAAGAGGTCATGGTAACATTTCCGTGTCTTTGTAATTTTAGATAAATTCTAAGAATTAACAATGAATTTCGGAAACTTTCAATGAAATCTCAGTTCATTAGTCCTTCACTTTCAGATGACAAATACTAGATCAGAAAAGGGGTAAACAGTTTTGATACAGTCATTTTAAGACTTTGCATGCTTGGGCATGCTAACACTATGTAAAATGTAAATAGTGCGAAGATTTCTGGACTGAAACCAGTCCTCGGGCAAACACAAAACAATTTAATCAAACTGCCGACATAATGAAATCTACAGTCTTACAGACTATACAATAGAACGCTCCTATTTTGCCTCATCTCTGTCAACCTCCAATAACATCTTCCACGTTATAAGCTAGGGAACCTGAAAAATGAAAACCTAAGTGCATGTCGTTGCTATGGCAATGGGAAATTTCAGGAAATTGAGACTGCAGGCTACCTAGCCTCCATTTTAGAAACTGTATTTATCTAAACACATCAGGACTTACATCGAAAAACATATTTAATGGCATCTTTCATAACTATTTAGCTTCCTCTTTCACACTAAAAGGTAAATACTATCCTACAAAATTCTGAATACAAAGAGCAAAAGAAACAAATCACACTGATCTAACCTAAAAGTGTGAATTTTTAAATATTTAGTTGTCACTCATATTTACTATTAAAACAGATGCTTTTATTTACAGTGGCCAAAACAGACTTCTCGTTTTCAACTTATCATATACCTGCAATGTTTATGTAGCTGGAAAAATAAAAATGAAATGTGACTAAAAGAGAGAAAAGAAAACGAAAGAAAGCCACAAAATTCCCAAAACCTCAGCATAACTTGCTTCTTTCTTCACTCGCTCTCATTAAGTCTTAATTCTCCAGATTAGCTTCGTCTCAAATATTTCTCAAACTAGTAACCTATTTCTGGGTACAGTATATTTGGCGGGGTAAAAGAAACACTGTCAAGTTTTTCTAAAACGGCGGGTGCGCGTTAAAATAATTCCTATCCACTCTAATACCAAAACGATATCAAACGAAAGCATCCCATCTGGAGTAGTCCCATGAATCTAAATAGGACGAAGCAGCCTACCACTATTGTCTAAATCAAGTATTTACTCGTATTCATGCCTGAGAGAGAAGTAAAAAAAAAAAAATTAAATCTTAGATCTTGCTCCTCATTCCCACCACTCTTCTATATACCCTGTCCCTCGGGTTCACTAGACCCAATTCCTTCCTCAGGCGAACAAGTCTGGAGCAGTCGGAGGAACAGACGTGGAGAAGAGGTCGCCACGAGGCCCCACCACTCTCCTTCCTCACCTGCTCCGTGGCTCCGTCTCCTGACATGGCCTCAGCTGATTACAACGTGCGCACTGACCGTCGACGGGAAGCTAGAAAAGAAAAATTAAACTAAAAACCACCCCCAAATCAGTAAAGTTACCCCCTGCCCAGCTGAGCCAGACCGCCAACACCAATCGCCACCGCCCACTCAGATATGAATTAAAATGGCTGCGCCCCTGCCGGCCGAGGAGGAGGTGTGTGGCTTCCGCATTAACTTCCGGGGCAGTGGGCGGGGCTAATTTCGCGACTCTGGTTATTCCGAGCGTGCAGAAAGCAACGAGATCCCGGGGCGGCCCCAATTCCTGGGCTGACGTCACTACCCTGGCCTGGAGAGGCTGTTGCTGAGCCGGCTCCAACCGGCTGGAAGGCGGGAAGCTGTTTCGCTCGGAGGCTCGCGCGCTTTTTGGAATTCAGTTATCAAGCTTTAGAGCCTGGCTACTCACAGTTGAAGCCTGATTGCTAGTCAGCAATGCTAAGCGTTAAATGCCTCCTATATTTAGGGGATGAGGACTCCGTGGAGATTTTCTCTGGTCCCAGCTCCTGCTTTTTACTTTTCTTGGGGGTGGGAGGGGATAGATCAAGGCCCCATTAATTTTTACTGCCACCGTCGACTCTTGTGTAGAAAGCTTTTAAGGCTGTGAGACCTGGGTTTTCAGCTCAACATCTCAGCATGGTTCCTTGACTGCAAAGTAGGTATAATTGTTTGGAGCCTAGACTGCTTGGATTTTAACGACGATAAGTAACTCTGGGAATTAAACTTCGCACCTCAGCTTTCTGGCCTATAGATGGGAATAATAATAGTACCTGCAACTGAAATAAATTACACATAGAAAAGTGTTAGAACAGTACCTGGCATTAAGATTAAATGAGATTGACCGGGCGCGGTGGCCCACGCCTGTAATCCCAGCAGTTTTGGGAGGCCAAAACGGATGGATCATTTAAAGTCAGGAGTTCTAGGCCAGGCGCGGTGGCTCACGCCTGTAATCGCAGCACTTTGGGAGGCCAAGGCGGGCGGATCACGAGGTCAGGAGAACAGAGACCATCCTGGCTAACACGATAAAACCCCATCTCTACTAAAAATACAAAAATAAAATTAGCCGGGTGTGGTGGCGGGCGCCTGTAGTCCCAGCTACTCGGGACGCTGAGGCAGGAGAATGGCGTGAACCCGGGAGGCGGAGCTTGCAGTGAGCCGAGATCGTTCCACTGCACTCCAGCCTGGGCGACAAAGCGAGACTCCATCTCAGAAAATAAATAAAGTCAGGAATTCAGGACCAATCTGGCCAACTTGGTGAAATCTCGTCTCTACCAAAAGTACAAAAAAAGTAGCCGGGCGTGGTGGTTTGCGCCTGCAGTCCCTGTTACTCGGGAAGCTGAAGCAGGAGAATCGCTTGAACCCGCGAGGTGGAGGTTGCAGTGAGCCGAGATTCCAGCCTGGGCTACACAGCGAGACTCTGTCTCAAAAAAAAAAAAAAAAAAAAAAAAAAAAAATTTAAATGAGATTAAATTTTCTCAAACTGCTCTTCCATTTAAGCGTCATCGTAAGATGTCTGCAAGCATTTCTCGCCTACGGGGGTCCGATGCCCTAAAATAACCTAGTGAACTGTTCGCAGACTTGCCTTATTCTTTTAGGTCTCCTTTCCTCTGCTCAAACTTACACTTACTCCCTTTCCACAGGCTGAAATCTTACCCTTAAAATAATCAGACACATGAGCAAAAGATATGTATTATCAGATGTTCATTGCACCATCCAGCAATGGAGGACTGGTTAAAAATATCACAAGATTTATCTCTGCAATGGAATGTCACGCAGCAAACTGATGCTAATGTACGATGACTGACAGAAAGGCAACCACCGTATTAAATGAAGAAAAGCAGAATATGAAAGTGTTTTACGTATATATACTTACCACTTTAGCATCCTAATCCGAAAATCCAAAATCTGAAATACTCCAATGAGCATTTCCTTTGAGAGTCATGTCAGTGCTTAAAAAGTTAGATTTTGGAGCATTTTGAGTTTTGGAACATTTAGGTTTTTTTTTTTTTTTCTCTTGAGGCAGAGTCTTGCTCTGTCGCCCAGGCCAGAGTGCAGTGGTGCGATCTCGGCTCACTGCACCCTACACCTCCCAGGTTCAAGCGATTCTCCTGCCTCAGCCTCCCGGGTAGCTGGGATTACCGGCGCGCACCACCACGCCCAGCTAATTTTTGTATTTTTTCTTTTTCTTTTTCTTTTTTTTTTTTTGAGACGGAGTCTCACTCTGTCGCCCAGGCTGGAGTGCAATGGCACAATCTCGGCTCACTGCAAGCTCCCAAGCTCCGCCTCCCGGGTTCACTCCATTCTCCTGCCTCAGCCTCCCAAGTAACTGGGACTACAGGCGCCCACTACCGCACCTGGCTAATTTTTTTGTATTTTTAGTAGAGAAGGGGTTTCACCATGTTGGCCAAGCTGGTCTGAACTCCTGACCTCAAGTGAGCCACCCAACTCGGCCTCCCCAAGGGCTGGGATTACAGGCGTGAGCCAACGCACCTGGCCCAGATTTTTGAATTAGGGATACTCAACCTGCTATATATATATATATATTTTTTTTTTTTTTTTTTTTTTTTTTTTTTTGACACTGAGTCTCGCCCTTTGACCCAGGCTGGAGTGCAGTGGTGTGATCTCGGCTCACTGCAACCTCTGCCTCCTGGGTTCAAGTGATTCTCGTGCCTCAGCCTCCTTAGTAGCTGGGATTACAGGCTCCCGCCACCACGCCGGGCTAATTTTTGTATTTTTAGTCAAGACAGGATTTCATCATATTGGTCAGGCTGGTCTCGAACTCCTGACCTCAGGTGATCCACCGGCCTTGGCCTCCCAAAGTGCTGGGATTACAGGCGTTAGCCACCACACCCGGCCTCAACCTGTATATAGCTTAAAAGAATTAAAAGTGGTTATATCTACATTGTGTGTCACATAAATTTACTCTTTTTATCTGTTTTCTGATTTTTATTGAACTGATGTAAGAACAACAAAGTCTTAAAACAGTATTCATACTCCATCTTTCAAAGTTTGTCTCAAATGCCATTTTTTCCAGTTTGTTGTTTTGTTTTGACAGGGTCCCCCTCTGTCGCCCAGGCTGGAGTGCAGTGGCACGATCTTGGCTCACTGCAACCTCCGCCTCTCAGGTTCAAGTGATTCTCCTACCTCAGCCTTCTGAGTAGTTAGGATTATGGGCACCTGCCACCATGCCTGGCTGATTTTTGTATTTTTAGTAGAGACAGGGTTTCACCATGTTGCCCAGGCTGGTCTTGAGCTCCTAGACTCAAGCAATCTGTCTGCCTTGGCCTCCCAAAGTGTTGGGATTACAGGCGTAAGCTATGGCGCCTGGCCCTCATTTTTTCCAGTGTTTTTAACAAATATGGAGATAAAAGTTTAAATAATAATGCAATGAATACCTGTATACCTACCACCTTGATTAACATTTTAGTGTGTTTGCTTTATATGTATGTATTTACGTACATAGTTTTTTTTGGCAGGGGGAGCCAGATTGTTTTTTATTTTTATTTTTCTGCCTAGAGTCTTTTAGTATTACAGTTTGAGGTTTTGTTCACAGAATAATATGAAAATAAATTACAGACATTGTGACAATCCCAAAATGGTCAATTTGTGTTTTCTGTGAATAATGACATTCTCTTCCATATTCACATAAGATATAAAGGGGCTGAGTGTGGTAGCTCACGCTTGTAATCCCAGCACTTTGGGAGGCCAAGGAGAGAAGATCACTTGAGCACAAAAGTTTGAGACCAACCTGGGCAACATCGCATGACCCCTCTACAAAAAATTTAAAAAATTAGCTGATTTTGGTGTCACATGCCTGTGGTCCCAGCTGCTTGGGAAATGGGAGGATTGCTTGAGCCCAGGAGTTAAAAGTTGCAGTGAGCTATGATCACACCACTGCACTCCAGCCTGGGCAACAGAGAGAGACCCTGTTTCAAAAAATGTAAATTGATGATTAGAAAAAAATCATAAATAGGCCGGGCACGGTGGCTCACGCCTGTAATCCCAGCACTTTGGGAGGTTGAGGTGGGTGGATCACACGGTCAGGAAATCGAGACCATCCTGGCTAACATGGTGAAACCCCATCTCTACTAAAAAATACAAAAAAAAAAAAATTAGCTGGGTGTGATGGGGGACACCTGTAGTCCCAGCTATTGGGGAGGCTGAGGCAGGAGAATGGTGTGAACCTGGGAGGTGGAGCTTGCAGTGAGCTGAGATCTCGCCACTGCACTCCAGCCTGGGAGACTGAGTAAGACTCCATCTCAAAAAAAAAAAAAAAAAGAAAAAAAATCATAAATAGAAAGATTTGGTCACAATAGCAATAACAACTATAAAACATCCAGGAACAGCTCTTTTCCTGGTCACCTATGACTTCCCAATTGCCAAATGCAGTGGTCAGTTTTAGTCCTCTTTATCTTATGGGATTCTACCAGCAGTATTTGATGAAGTTGATCACTCCCTTCTTTTGGAACCTTTTTTTAAAAACACACACACACACACAACAAAGTCTTAACAATGAAAATAAAAATAAATAAATAAAACAAGGTCTTGCTTTCACTCAGGTTGGAGTGCAGTGGCACAAACCATGCCTCCCTGTGGCCTCAAGCTCAAGCAATCCCCCTGCCTCAGCCTCCCAAGTGACTAGGACTACAGCATGCCCCGCCGTGCCCAGCTAATTTTTAAGTTTTTTGTAGAGATGAGGGTCTCGCTTTGTTGCCCAGGCTGATCTCGAACCCCTGGCCTCAAGTGATCCTGTTGCCTCGGCCTTCCAAAGTGCTGGGATTATAGCTATGAGCCACTGTGTCCAGCCTGGAAACATTTTCTTCACTCGACATCCAGAACACAAGTCTATTGGTTTTGCAACTACTTTTTTGCCCACAATTATGTAAGTGTGTGTGTGTGTGTGTGTGTGTGTGTGTTTCAGCCAACATCATTCATAAAACAAATACAACACTATTAGCACACATATTGCAATATTTTTGTGACTATGAATTTTGCCAATTGCAATGGTTCCATGAATCCCCCAGGTGGCAGACAAATACAATTTCCATCTAACAATTAAACAAACTTGGTAAGAACATTGCTTCCTTATCATGAATCCTTCAGAAGTATTAATCAGAATTTTAGAATACGGTCCATTTATCATATGATTAAGAAACTGACTACTTATAATTTACCTGAGAGTTTTATTAGAAACATAAATGGAAATTATTTAATTGGTGAACAATCATTGTAATTAAACACTCTCAAAAATACATATTTTATGTGATTCATCATCCCAAGCACTTAGAAATGTATCTGCTGGCTATGAAAACTAGTTTTGGAATTTTCTTTGGAATCTGAAAACAAAAATCAATTAAACATCACTTATAATAAAGCAAAAAGCTCTTAACCAACTGATGGGATTTTTATTTTTATTTTTATTTTATTATTTTTTTGAGACAGAGTCTCACTCTGTCGCCCAGCCTGGAGTGCAGTGGTGTGATCTTGTCTCACTGCCACCTCCACCTCCCGGGTTCAAGCGATTCTCCTGCCTCAGCCTACTGAGCAGCTGGGACTACAGGCTCATGCCACCACGCCCAGCTAATTTTTGTATTTTTAGTACAGACGGGATTTCACCATATTGGCCAGGCTGGTCTCGAACTCCTGACCTCATGATCCACCCGCCTCGGCCTCCCAAAGTGCTGGGATGACAGGCGTGAGCCACCATGCCCAGCCTGGGATTTTTAAAATTCTTTGGAGATTTCTACGGTTATTTCTTATTTAAAACTCATGCATGTCATAGTTAAAACTGGTCATAAAAGGCTGGGTGTCTGTTCTACTTGATATACTATATACACTTGCTATAAATACGTTGTGTACTCTCCCCTCCTCATTCTAACAGCTGTATTTTCCTAATGTTTCTTTATATTTTGATCTATTTTACAGAAAACGTTAACATGCCTGTGACTACAGCTATGTAGAGGGACGGGCAAATATTTTAACAGCTTGTGTGAGAGGGACACAAATATATCTGGGATTGTATTTTTAAAGTATGTATAGCACTTCCAAATAATGAATTCCCTCTGTAACATGAGGAAACTGACTGGAATGACTATTGACTCATCTTCAATTAGAATGTTGGTTAAACACATCTTACACATATTTCCTAAATTTAATTGACTCTATTGCTTGAGTTTAAAATTATTTGAAAAATAAAATAACTGGAGATAATCGGTTGAAAAGCATGAGCATTGCTAAATTATCTTCATTATTCTAAGTGTTTTTAAAACTTTCTTAAATCATCAAAATACTAAAACAACATTGGAAAAAACTGAGAGAAAAAAGCTAATCATAATCTCACCACTTTGAAAAACTATTTTTATTTCTCATAGTCCCTTTTTGTCTTCAATTACATGCATACACTTTTGTCCATTGTAGTAAATGTTAGGCATATATAATTTTTATTAATGTGGAGGGCTATTTGGGGTTTTATTTTATTTATTTAGAGGCAGGAGTCTCACTCTGTTGCCCAGGGTGGAATGCAGTGGCACAATCATAGCTCACTGCAGTTTCGAACTCCTGAGCTCTATCAAGGGATCCTCCTGCCTTGGCCTCCCAAAGTGCTTGGATTACAGGCGTAAGCCAACCTACCCCGGCCTATTTTTGCTTTTAAAAGATGTGGGACCTATGCTAACTAGTATGACATAGACTCTTCTACCTCCTATTGTCCTCCTAAGAGAAGAAGCTAAATACCTCTGTCTAGGGTGGACACTTGAGTCAGAATCTACCCAGTAGATGCACTCCACACTGATTAATTAAACAGTCTAACGTACTTAAAAGATTAATGCTCAAAGGAGAGAGAGAGAATATGTGGACACTGGTGTAGTCAGTCCTAGAATTGCCTTGGCTGTGAAATGGCTTGTAATTTTAAACCATATATGTCCTTACGGTCGAACCCTTTTTCCCTAAGACTGAATGAACGTTTGTTCTTTGGAACCCAAAGTGTCACACAACCACGTTTTGACAAATTATCAATTCATGTCCTCTTTTCTCTTCTTTTTCTGTGTTCACTCACCTTTTATGTGGGCCTATTCACCTAATGATTCATTTGAAATAGAAGTAATTTTTAAAACCAGGAGTAATTTTTAAAAACAGAAATTTTTACCAACTCTGAAAACAACTTGGTGTTGTTTAAAAGTAATGAATATGTTAGAACTTTCCTTCCACAAGTTTCATTATTATTCTTTATCCTGGGACTTATATAAAGGATTTATTCATTTTCTAAGAGAAAAATCTATAATTCCATAAATTTACATGATTTAAAATGCCATGTCTGTTTTCAGTACATGAACTTGACCCACAAAGGCCTCTCAGTAAAGTGTGTGTGCCTTACAATCTTTGGTGTGATAATACTCTGCACAGTAATACAATACTACTTCTATACTCTATGGTGACTTTCACCCAAAGACTCTTCTAAATTCCTTTTATGAGGCAAAAAACACTTAGACTCTATGATGGTCATTTTATTGTTTACTACTAATAGTACACAGAAGATGGAATGTGCTGTCTCTGGCATGAAGAGTTCTGCTGGAAGTTTAGAGAGAATAAAATGTCTTCATACTTCAGCGACCAAAGAGAAAACACTTGTGGAAAGAGAGCAAGCAAAATTCCAAGAAGTATATATTTATTATCTCTGGGCTGGTTAGTTGGAACTCTTTGTCAATGAGGTCATAGTTTTCAATCTCAGTGTGGCTCATTTATCTCTACTAGTTTCCTTCATCATAACATGCACCCCTGACCCCAGCCAACTGCTTGACAAGGGTCTTTTCTTGAGCAAAATGGGGCTTAAAAAGAGAATAAAATAATCTGTGCAAATCCACCACTGTAATTGGAAAAATAATTTAAAATGTTCAATTAACAATGAATTTATAGACTCATATTTTCATCTATACCTAGTTAGCAGTCATATACAGTAGTCTGTATACATAGGCACTGCCTATGTATACAGAAATAAAACAATTTGGGCGGACACAGTGGCTCACGCCTGTAATCCCAGCACTTTGGGAGGCCGAGATGGGTGGATCATGAGGTCAAGAGATGGAGACCAGCCTGGCCAACATGGCAAAACCCCGTCTCTACTAAAAATACAAAATTTAGCCGGGCACGGTGTCGGGTGCCTGTAATCCTAGCTACTCGGGAGGCTGAGGCAGGAGAATGGTTTGAACCCGGGAGGCGGAGGTTGCAGTGAGCCCAGATCGCGCCACTGCACTCCAGCCTGGGTGACAAGAGCGAGACTCTGTCTCAAAAAAAAAAAAAAGAAAAAAGAAAAAAAATTGTTTGAAGCACGTCAAATCCTATAGCAGTGAAGAAAAAATAATAATTTTTATTCCTTTGGCTACCTTGGTCACATAATCACTAGTAAAATAATTTGATGCCATCTATGTGTTGGAAAGGATGTAATATATTCCTTAGCATCTAACTTGGAAATACAGCTATGTGAAAATTGGTTGATGATGATTGCTGTAGTACTATTCAACAATAAACCTGCTGGGCACAGTGGCTCACGCCTGTGATCCCAGCACTTTGGGAGGTCGAGGCGGGAGGATCACCTGAGGTCAGGAGTTCGAGACCAGCCTAACCAATATGGCAAAAACCCGTCTCTACTAAAAATACAAAAATTAGCTGGGCATGGTGGTGGGCGCCTGTAATCCCAACTACTCGGGAGGCTGAGGCAGGAGAATCACTTGAACCCAGGAGGCGGAGTTTGCACTGAGCCGAGATCGTGCCATTGCACTCCAGCTGGGATGACATAGTGAGACTCTGTCTCAAAAAATAAATGAATAAAACAATAAACCAAAATGTAGGCTTTTCAGCAAACTAATTGAGTAATGATTTTTCTCTTAAAGGGAAATCCTAAAAAGAAATTCACTAAGGAAGTTAAACAAAAGAATGTACAATTTTTATACATGACAAAAACCAACAAACATAACCTGCTGTATTAGAAGTTTTTTGTTTTAGGTTCAAATTTTTGTGTAGGTATATATTGACATACAAGAAATTAGTCACATTGTGTCACTGTATGATCCTCACCTATAAAATAATTTGTCTTCACATTTTGGGAATCTAAGTCTTGTGAGTGACAAGTTTGGGGACAGTTTCTACTGTCTTCTTACTCCTACCTGCACCAGGGACCATTACCATAGCTCTTTTTAGAAAGGAAAAGTAGTTGTTTCTTCTTCTTGCCTCACGAAAGTTCCATATGCCCTATTCTTCATCATGTCTGAAAACCTAAGTAGAATTATTTAAAAGCCTCATGTTTAAATATTTAATCTGCAAGCCATTATTGAGGTCCTGCTCTGTATCTTGAATCTTTTGTACACTGTGATTCAAATATAAGCGGCATACAGCCTCTGCCTTCCAGAAACTCAGTGTAGATTTAAATGCCTCGTTACTAAATTCCTTTAAAAAATAAATAAATTTGGCCGGGCGCAGTGGCTCACGCCTGTAATCCCACCACTTTGGGAGGCCAAGGAGGGCAGATCATGAGGTCAAGAGATCGAGACCATCCTGGCCAACATGGTGAAACTCCGTCTCAACTAAAAATACAAAAATTAGTTGGGCGTGGTGGCATGAGCCTGTAGTCCCAGCTACTCAGGAGGCTGAGGCAGGAGAATCACTTGAACCTGAGAAGTGGAGGTTGCAGTGAGCTGAGATTGCGCATTGCACTCCAGCCTGGCGACAGAGCAAGACTCTGTCTCAAAAATAAATAAATAAATAAATAAATAAATAAATAAATAAATAAATTCTAGATGTCACTTTCATGAAGGTATTTAAACATTAGGGTGCAACTATAAAAACATTAGGATGCAGCAGTAAGTTTGCCAACAATGTTAGATTTTTAAAATACGAAGCTGTCAATTGTCCCCAAATTGATCTATAGTTTCAAAGCAATTACAATCAAAATACCTGCAGATTTTTTTTAAGGATATTGATGAGCTGATTCTAAAATCCATATGGGAAAAGAAGAACAAAATTGGAGGTCTTACACTACCTAGTTTCAAGACTTATCAAAACAGTGCCACACTGTCCAGTGTCCTGGACACTTTGTTGTTTTGAAGACTAGTCAAGTGCAGCAGTGAGAAGGAGGGAAAGAGAACAAGGAGTTCAATCTGTAACTGACTGTGAACAATCAATTGAGATAACTCACTACCTTTGGACCAGCCCTGGACACTTTGGAAAACAGTTTGTCAGTCTCTTACAAGGTTAAACATATACTTACCATATGACCCATCAATCCCACTCATGTATTTTTCCAAGATGAATAAAAATGTGTGTTCATATTAAAACCCATAAACAAATGTGCATAGCAGCTTTATTTATAATCTCTAAAAACTGGAAAAGAAACCAAATGTCTTTCAATTAATGTTGGATAAATGAATTGTGGTATCTATATAATGAAATACTATTCAGCTATTAAAAGGAATAACTATTATATGTGGAATAGTATAGATGAATCCCAAATGCATTATGCTTAGTAAAAGAAGCCAGACTCAAAAGACTACATACTAGTTTATTCCATTTATATGACATTCTGGAAAAGGAAAAACTGGAGGGTTGGAGACTAGATGAGTGGTTGCTGGGGTAAGCATAAAAGGAGTGTTTTACTATGAAGGGGCAATATGAGAATGTTTTTGGGTGGTATATATATCTTCACTGTGGGGCATTTCCAAAATTCTGGCCAGGCGCTGTGGCTCATGCCTGTGATCTTAGCACTTTGGAGGCCGAGGTGGGTGGATTGCCTGAGCTCAGGAGTTCAAGATCAGCCTGGGCAACATGGCAAAATCCCATTTCTACTAAAAATACACATGCAAAAAAAAAAAATACAAAATTCTATGCATTTGTTAAACTCATAGAGCTATACACGAGAAAAGAATGAATTTTACCATGTATAAATTTAAAAATACTGGCCAGGCATGGTGGCTCATGCCTGTAATTCCAGCACTTTGGGAGGCTGAGGCTGGTGGATCACTTGAGGTCAGAAGCTCGAGATCAGCCTGGCCAACATGGTGAAACCCCGTCTCTAATAAAAATACAAAAAATAGCCAGGCATGGTGGTGCACGCCTGTAATCCCAGCTGCTCAGGTGGCTGAGGCAGGAGAATTCCCTGAACCTGGGAGGCAGAGGTTGCAGTGAACCGAGATCGTGCTACTGCACTCCAAACTGGGCAACAGAGTAAGACAGGGTCTCAAAATAAATAAATAAATAAATAATAAAAATACCAAAGAACCAAAACATCCATTGACAGATGAATGGAGAATATTATGCAGCCTTAACAAAGAAAGGATTTCTGTCATATGCTATCACATGGATAAATCTTAAGAATATTAGGCTAAATGAAATAAATCATTCACAAAAAGACAAATACTGTACACTTCTATTTATATGAAGTATCTAAAGTAGTCAAAATCACAGAAACAGAAAGTAGAAAGGTAGTTGCCAAGGGTATTGATGGATAGAGGAAGGGATAAATACTGTTCAATGGGTATAGAGTTTCAGTTTTGCAAGATGAAAAAGTTCTAGAGATTTATTTCACAACAATGTGAATATACTTAACACTACTGAACTGTACACTTGAAAATGCTTAGTGTTTTTAATGTTACGTGTTTTTGCCACAATAAAAAATATAGAAAAGAAGAGTTAACTGAAGGAAGTTTAATATAAGGCAGATATGAATAGAAGTGTGGACAGGTGTTAAAGAGAACATCATAGTTTGTGAAGCACACAGGACTGGCATAGTCAGCCAAAAGAGTAAGAGGAAGGATCCAATACTAGGATCTGGCAGGAACTACGGCTATGGGGAAGAATACTCAGCAGAAGCTGTGTCCCTGGGTAGAGGAATGCAGCTATTGCCCAACCTCATGATCAGAACCCAGACAGAAGCTGGGAGGGCCAGGGAGCCAAAATAATGCAATCCATAGTGGTCAGCGAGGGCTTTGCAGCATGGCTGTAGTGAGAAAATGGAGGATAGGTAGCATAACCTCTGTATCAATAAGGTTTCCTTGGTGCAAGTATCAGAAGCCTACTCTGGCTAACTTAAATAGGAAGAGCTATAGGGGAGCTCACATGAATCCAAGAAAAGGCCAAAGAAACATATTGAGAAGATCAGGACAGCATTGGAGATGGCAAAATAGAATTTTTAGATTGTCTCTTTAGGGTATTGTTGCCAGAGCGAATAATCTCTATTAATGTCATTTTGACCCTTGTGTACAGAATTGTTTTTTCTCTCCAAGTTTTTTTATTATAAAAATGTCAAACACATAGAAAAGTTAACAGAATAGTACAATACCGATACAGCCTCTACCTAGTTTAATACTTGTTAACATTTTGCTATATTTCCTCTTACTCTCTATGTGTGTGCATATACATTTCATTTTTTGCTAATCTTCTTGAAAATAAGTTGATGACATTCTGATACCTTAGCTCTAAATATCTTAGTACAGTTCTCCTAAGAATTAGGACAATCTTTTACAAAACCACAATACATTGTCATCTAAAGAAAATTAGCTATAATTTCATAATATCATCTAATCTGCAGCTCATATTCAAATTTTGCCAGTTGCTCTGGTAAGATGGGTTTTATTTGTTTGAACAAAAATCCAATCAATTTTCACACTTTTTTTTTTCTTCATGATATATGATTTATTGAAAAAGGCAGGCCAGTTGTTTTACATTCTGGATTTGTCTTTTTTATTTCCTCAGGGTGTCATTTAATTTATACCTCCATTCCTGTTTCTCTTAAGATGAAAGGTAGCCCTGGAGGGTTGGTAACAACACTTGAGAGGTGATATTATATACTTTATATTGCATCACATCATGAGACACTTAATGTCAGTGCTGAGCTTGATCAGTTGATTGAGGTGATCTGCTCAGGATTTAAATTTCAGGGAAGTTACACACTGAGTATAAGGCAACTATAATTGTTGTATTCATTTATTTATATTTTTATTTTTTGAGACAGGGTCTTGCTTTGTCACCCAGGCTGGAGTACAGTGGTGCAAACATGGCTCACCGTAGCCTTGATCTCCCTTACTCAAGCAATCCACCTGCCTCAGCCTCCCAAGTAGCTGGGACTGCAGGCACGCACCACCATGCCTGGCTAATTTTTGTGTTTTTTTGTAAAGACAGGGTTTTGCCATGTTGCCCAAGCTGGTCTCAAACTCCTGGCCTCAAGAGATTCTCCCACATCAGCCTCCCAAAATGCTGGGATGACAGGCGTGAGCCACCAGGCCTGGTCAATTGTTGTATTTAAAGAGATTAACGAGAAACTAGAAGACAGATCTAAAGAAACTCAGAATGTCATCCGGAAAGTAAAAATGGTGGAAACTATGAAAGAGAGGATAAGAAATTTGGAGGATAGAGTAAAAAGCAAAAATACGTCTAAGCTGGATGCAGTGGAACACATTTGTAATTCCAGCTAGTAGGGAGGCTGAGGCAGGAGAATTGCTTGCACCCAGGAGTTCAAGGCCAGCTTGGGCAATATAGCAAAACTCCATTTCTTAAAAATACACACACACACACACACACACACACACGCACGCGTGCACGTGCACACGCATCTGATTAGAATTTCAGAAACAGATAATGGAATTAAGAAGAGGAATATTCCAAAAATACAATGGCTGAAAATTTTCCAGGTTTATTTTTTGTTTTTGTGTTTGTGTGTAGCTGGGACTACAGATGTTCACCACCACGCCCAGATAATTTTTTGTATTTTTGTAGAGATGGGGTTTAATGTTGTCCAGGCTGGTCTTGAACTCCTGATCTCAGGTGATCCGCCCACCTCGGCCTCCTAAAGTGCTGCAATTATAGGCATGAGTCACCATGCCTGGCCAGTTTTCCAGTTTTAATGATAAATGTCAATCTTTGGATTGAGAAAGCCCAATGTACTTTTCGATACATTAATGTAAAACTGCAGAACACCAAAGAAAAAGAGGACTTAAAATAAGCTAGAGAAAAAAGAGAAACCACTTACAAAGCAATGATAATGTGGTTTAACTCTATGTCTCACCAATGGCTTCCAACAATGGAAGCCAGAAGACATTGAAATAATGTCTTCCATGGCCTGAGAGGAAATAACTATCATCCTAAAATTTTATAACCAGTGAAGCTAGTTTTCAAGAATATGACAAAGCCAAAAAAAAAAAAAAAAAAAAAAAAAAAAGCGGGATAGTTTATCAATACAAGTCCCTCATTAATGGAAATTCTAAAGATTCTTCCTCAAGTAGTGGGAAAATGATTCCAGATGGAAAGTCTTAATATATAAGCAGGGCTTGTGAGCAATAATATTGATGAATGTGTGACTAAATCTAAAGAAACATTCTATAAAATAATATTCGACTTTGGGAGGAAAGTCCAGAACTAAAATACTGGGCACAGTAACATTGTAATTGGCATTTCAGAGATCAAAGTTAAAGCATTGTAAGGTTCTCATATTGTTTAGGAGAATAAATATATTGGTTAATTCTTGACTTTGTTGAGAGGATATGTTAAAATAGGGCAATAATCAAAAGAAGAGATAAAGAAAATGTAAGTCAAGAGAACAGTATGAAATGAAAATTAAGGAGAAGGAACAAAATAGAATGAAAAAAACAAATTTCAACAAATCAAAAATAAAGGAAGAAAGAGGAATGTAAAACAAAAACAAAAATGACAGAAAACACAAAATAAACTTGTCAAGTAAAATCCAAATAAATCACTAATCACTATAAATGTAAGTTTTTCAACCTCTTTACTTAAAAGACCAAAATTGTCAAAACATTTTTTTTCTTTTTTTCACATGAGATGGTTCAAGCAAAACAAATTTTTTGTTTTGTTTTGTTTTTTGAGACAGAGTTTCGCTCTTGTTGCCCAGGCTGGAGTGCAATGGCATGATTTTGGCTCACCACAACTTCTGCCTCCTGGGTTCAAGCGATTCTCCTGCCTCAGCCTCCCAAGTAGCTGGGATAACAGGCATGCACCACCACACCCAGCTAATTTTGTATTTTTAATAGAGACGGGGTTTCTGCATGTTGGTCAGGCTGGTCTCAAACTCCTGACCTCAGGTGATCCGCCCACCTCAGCCTCCCAAAGTGCTGGGATTACAGGCGTGAGCCACCATGCCTCACCTGTAAAACATATTTTTTAAAAGCAACTTAACTTTTATGAGTGATAATATCTAAAACAAAAAGACATAGAAAAATTGGGAGTCAAATTATGGGAAAAATGTATTGGCATCTATTAAGAAAAAGACCCTGAGGTAGCTGTTTTAATGTCACGCATAACAGACTTTAAGATAAAAGAGTATTACTCATGAAGGAGATTACCCCATGTTAAAAGGTTAATTTCACCAGGAAGTTATGACAGTTCTAACTTTTATGATCTTTCTTTGTCTCTTTTGATGAATACTCATCTCCCAAATTTAGAATTCCCTAGGTCTCAGTTTAGAACTGTTTTTTAAATTAAAAAAAAAAAATTGAAATGGGGCCTTGCTATGTTGCTCAGGCTGGAGTGCAGTGGTACAATCATAGCTCAGTACATCCTGAAACTCCTGGACTCAAGAAATCCCCTCATCCTGGCCTTCCAAAGTGCTGGGATTACAGGTGTGAGCCACTGGCTTGACCATTATCGCAATCTTTTTCGTGATAATCACATTCAGTTCCATGGCTTTATTCATTTATTTATTTTAGTAGAGATGAGGTCTTGCTATGTTGCCAAGGCTGGTCTCGAACTCCTGGCCTCAAGTGATCCTCCCAGCTCAGCCTCTCAAAGTGCTGGGATTACAGGGGTGAACCACCATGCCTGGCCTCAGTTCCATGCTTTCAAATGCCAGCTGTACACTAACTCTCAAAGTTGTATCTTTAGCCAATACCTCTATTCTGAATTCCAGACTCATTAAATAAATTGCCTATGTGACATCTCCACTTGGGTATCTAATAGTATCTCAAACGATACAGTCTGTAATCCCAGCACTTTGGGAAGCTGAGGGAGGAGGATTGCTTGAGTCCAGAAGTTTAAGACTGCAGTGAACTATGATCATGCCACTGCACTCCAGTCTTGCTGAAAGAGTGAGACCCTGTCTTTAAAAATAAAATCAAATAATTTAAAAATGTTAAATTAATACTGGTATGTCTAAAACCAAGCTTTTGATCTGATTCACCAAACATGCTCTTCTCCCATGCTTTACCATCTCAGAAAATGGCAACTCCATCTTTCCAATTGCATAGGTCCAAACAATGGAGTGGCCTTGACTTCTCAGTTTCTCTTCCATCCCATATCTTAACAGCAAATCTAGTAAATTCTATCTTCAGAAGGTTTGCTGTTAAGATATGGGATGGAAGGGAAATCTGATTGCTTCTCTCCACCCCTTTTGCCCTCAGTCTGCTCCAAGCTACAATCATCTTTCACCTGGATTACTGTGATTACCTTTTAACTGGTCTCCTTGCTTCTGCCTTTGATCTCTATGATAGTCCAGGTTCTCCAAGAAGCAGATGCCAAGACAGGATTAAATGTACAAGAAATTTATTGTGGGAAAACCCTGTGAGAGAAAGTGGGGAGGGAGCAGGAGAAGCTGGGAGAGCTGTCAGACTGTGATGCAAGTCAAATGAAGGAGAGAAGGAACATTGGGTGGAACATTCTTAGACTTGTGCAGTTATGAAAAATTCAGCAAAGCTGTTAGGGAGTCCTGAGCTAAAATGTTGCCTGTCGAGGAGTTCTGCAATTCCTGGAAATGGGTCTGCCCTAGTATCCCTGCTGAGAGAAGCCAGTGGAAAGCACGGGCTCAAAATCCCACATCTGGGATCCCAGTCAATTATGCTTCCTGCAGTGAGCCATCAAGAGTGCTTTCCAATGATTGCCATGTGTATCGCTTCAGTCAATTCTCCCTAGAGTAGTCAGAGCGATCCAGCTAAAATGGTGGATCACGTCATTCCTGTTGCTTAAAACTCTCCAGTCCCTTCCCATTTGATTCAGAATTAAACCAAATTCCCTACACAGGCTGCCCCACTACTTGAAAGAGGTGAGATCAATAGGTCCTCAAACCCTAAATGGAATTATTTGTGGCAGATATAGGGTAGTCTGACCAGGTAGTCTGCTCTGACTTAATTTAGTAACAATTGGAAAGTTAGAAGACGGTGATTCTTGGAAAAAATACAATTTGACTTCCTTGGATCTGGCCCAAAATGTCCTTATAGTGTTGGGTCACTTTCTCAGAATGTGAGCTGATGGGATACTGATATGGTTTGGCTGTGTCCCAAATCTCATCTTGAATTGTAGTTTCCATAATCCCACGTGTGGTGGGAGGGATCTGATGGGAGGTAATTGAATCATGAGGGCGGTGGGCGGTTACCTCCATGCTATTCTCATGATAGTGAGGGAGTTCTCACGAGATCTAATGGGTTTATAATGGGCTTTTCCCCTTTTGCTCAGCACTTCTCCTTCCTGCTGCCATGTGAAAAAGCATGTGTTTGCTTCCCCTTCCACCATGATTGTAAGTTTCCTGAGGCCTTCCCAGCCCTGCAGAATTGTGAGTCAATTAAACCTCTTTCCTTTATAAACTACCCAGTCTCGGGCAGTTCTTTATAACAGCGTGAGAACGAACTAATAGAGATACAAAAGAGATTGTATCAACATACACATTTACTTTTCCAGTGAAAGAATGAAGAAAACATGCATGTTTGAGGTTTTCTTGAGGGAAGTATCTAATGATTCACCTACAACCAGGGACTCTTCAGGCTGAAGATAGCTTGTAATTTTTCTTCTAGTCCCCTAGTAGACTAATTTAAACCTGTTTTCTATTCATCACTCCTAGAGGTGATGACTGTTTCTGGAATTAAGGTTCAAAGGAGGTAAAAGAAGGAAGAGCTCTTCGGAGAAATTGTTACTGGTGGAGGGTGTCCAGGTTCTTGGTGCTTTAAACAAAGAATTGGACAAATCACACAAAGAATGAAATAACACAAGGAGAGATTTATTGAAAATGAATTCACACTCCACAGGCTGGCAGCAGCCCAAGCAAGCAGCTGAAGGGCTTGGTTACAGAATTTTCTGTGGTTTAAATACCCTCTAGAGGTTTCCCATTGGTTACTTGGTATACACCCTATGTAAATGAAGTAGTAGCCTGTGATCAGTCTGATTGGTTGCAGAAAGTGACCAAAAAGAGGCTGAAGTGAAATTACAAAGTTACACCCTAAGCAGACTTCCGATTGGTTGTGGAAAGTGACCAATCAGAGGCTAAGGTGAAGTTATAAAGTTATACTCCTATGCAAATGAAGATTTGGCCCATGACTAGCCTGATTGGTTGTGGGAGGGGAGCAATCACAGGTACTTTCAATTTTTCATCTGCCATGCAGAAAAGGGGTGGGTTGCAAAGGGAGTAGTCTCTGGTCCTTTTGTTACTTGAGCATAGGAAGTTGGGATTTTCCTTTGGTTTAGTTCTAGGAAATCAGCATGAATCGGCCTTAGATTCCCTGCCTCCAGACCCTATTCTGCCTCAAAATCGTTGATTCTAAGGCTATGGCAAGAAAAGTCAAGGTACATTTGAACATCTTACTGTATCAGAAAGTAAAAAAGTGCTGAAAAATTGGTGGGGACACAAGAGCCAGCTCGAAGGGGACTCCCACTGATTAAACTTAGCATCAAAATAAGTAACAGGAATGGATTATAACTCATTGATTAACCAAAAATGAATCAATGATTCTCTGTTATTACAAAAAAAGAAAATCACCTTAAAAAAAACTTCAGCTGGGCGCGGTGGCTCACGCCTGTAATCCCAGCACTTTGGGAGGCCGAGGTGGGTGGATCACCTGAGGGTGGGAGTTCGAGACCAGCCTGACCAACATGGAGAAACCCCGTCTCTACTAAATATACAAAATTAGCCGGGCGTGGTGGTGTGCACCTATAGTCCCAGCTACTTTGGAGCTTGAGGCAGGAGAATCGCTTGAACCTGGGAGGTGGAGGTTGCGGTGAGCCGAGATTGCACCATTGCACTCCAGCCTGGGCAACAAGAGCGAAACCCCGTCTCAACCCCCACCCAAAAAAAACCTTCATGTTAAAAAGTATTAGTGGTGTTAATGTGGCTTTTGAAATTTGAAAATCCAGTTTTGCTGTTTCTTAATGTTCATGTGAAAGAATAAACATTCCTATAAAATGTCCCTATAAATATTGAAAAATTAGCTTTTCATTAGTAAAAGCAAAATTCATGTATCTTCTAAAGAGTACATATTTTACAAGCCTCATTACACGCTCTTGACACAAAACATTCAGAAATAGAAAACAAGCATTGATTAAAAGCTCTATATTTTTCTTTTTCTTTCTTTCTTTTTTTTGAGATGGAGTCTGTCTGTCACCCAGGCTGTAGTGCAGTGGCACAATCGTTGTTCACTGCAACCTCCACCTCCCGGGTTCAAGCGATCCTCCTGCCTCAGCCTCCTGAGTAGCTGGGACTACAAGCACATGCCACCATGCCTGGCTAATTTTTGTATTTTTAGTAGAGACAGGGTTTCACCATGTTGGCCAGGCTGGTCTCTAACTTGACCTTGTGATCCGCCTGCCTCGGCCACCCAAAGTACTGGGATTACATGTGTGAACCACCATGCCCAGCCAAGTCCCTGTAATTGAGCCCTGGGCTGTGTCTCTGCCTTCTGGGTAAATGAGGAACAGAAATGAAAATTATATTCTGTGAGAGTCAGTGTGAAATTGCATCTTCTGCACAGGCAGTGTTTGAAATGTACATCCTAGTCTCCATCACCAGCACAGACATCTCCAGTTCATGCTTAGGTAAATAACCTGTTCTAGTTGTAGGAGTCCCAGACATTCCAGCTCCCACCACACCCATGTGGACTCACATGGAAGTCTCTGCCCCAACGCTGAGTCGCAACTGCCACATTCAGGACACATGTCTCCAACACTTACATAAAGGACTTTTAGGACGGGCGCAGTGGCTCACACCTGTAATTAGCCGGGCGTGTTGGCGGGCGCATGTAGTCCCAGCTACTCAGGAGGCTGAGGCAGGAGAATGGCGTGAACCTGGGAGGCGGAGCTTGCAGTGAGCTGAGATCGCGGCACTGCACTCCAGCTTGGGGGACAGAGCGAGACTCCGTCTCAAAACAACAACAACAACAACAAAAGAAAAAAAAAACACTACAAAAATTAGCTGGGCATGGTGGCACACTCCTGTAGTCTCAGCTATTCAGGAGGCTGAGGGAGGAGAATGGCGTGAACCCAAGAGGCGGAGCTTGCAGTGAGCTGAGATCGCCCCACTGCACTCCAGCCTGGGGGACAGAGCAAGACTCCGTCTCAAAAAAAAAAAAAAAACAACAACAAAAAAAAAACCGGCTTTCAACTGAAGTCATAGAAGACCACCTTTTTATAGCCTCCAAAGTAATCATTGATCCATGCAATAATCATCAATAAATACTAAAACTACTATGTGAAATACTGTTGGGGAACAGGATACTCATACAGTTTCCAAGTATCACTCCACAGAATATTTCTTAATTACAAAGGAAAAACATCTTTATGTCAGAGAAATCCAGGAGGACCTTAGCTAAATGTACAAAGTTTGTTTTTTGGCTTTTGTTGTTGCAGTTTTTGAGACAGAGTCTCGCTCTGTTGCTCAGGCTGGAGTGCAGTGGCATGATCTCCGCTCACTGCAACCTCCGCCTCCTCGATTCAAGCCATTCCCCTGCCTCAGTCTTCCAAGTAGCTGGGATCACAGGCGTGCGCCACCAGGCCTGGCTAATCTTTGTATTTTTGGTAGAGACAGGGTTTTGCCATGTTGGCCAGGCTGGTCTAGAACTCCTGGCCTCAAGTGATCCGCCCACCTCAGCCTCCCAAAGTGCTGGGATTACAGGCATGAGCCACTGCACCGGCCTGAACAAAGTTAATGAAGCAAACTGACATGCTGTGCCCCTTGGGTTGGGGATCCCTAAGATCAACCTCAGGTTTGATGATTCACTAGAAGTACTCACAAAACTCAAAAAAAACCTGTTCTGCTCACAGCTACAGTATCTTACAAAGAAAGGGCGCAGATTTAAATCAGCAAAGTGAAAAGGTGCATGAGGTTAAGTATAGGAGAAATCAAGGGCAAGCTTCCAGTTGTCCTCTCCCAGTGGGGCCACACAGATTGTACTTAATTCTTTCAGCAACTATGTGTGACAACAGGTGTGAAGACTGCTGTCCAAAGAAGCAGACCCAAGCCCCTTGGTCCTCAGGATTTTCATGGTGGTCAATCACATAAGCATGTGTTGTCCATGTGGCTGACTTTAGCTGTCCAGTCTCCAGACCACGAGAGGTCAAACTGATACAGCATGGTCCAGGACCCCAGGCATAGAAAAACAGGTGTTCACCGTAAGTCAGATCGTTAGCCCAAACTAACTAATCAAACAAATAATTTGGCCCAGGGCCTAAGGCATATAGAAACACTCTTATCAGGCAGGATAATTGCTCAGAGGTTACCTTCCAGCAGCAGGTCAAGGTCCAGTCCTTTCTTGGGGATGTTTGAACAGTCCAAGCCTCCTGAGTTAACCCCTTACAGAACACTCCCTGATATGAAAAGGGCACAAATCAACAATGTAGTATACTGCAAAAATATCTTATCTAGATATAACGATGAGGAAACCATCAGAGATCCCAGGATTGATCAGCTTGGCAAAACAATTGCCCTGCCTCTTTAAAAAAAATGTCAGTTATGGAAAACAAAAACAACAAAAAAAAAGGGGGCAACTTTTCTAGATTAAAGGGCAACTTTTCTAGATTAAAGGAGACTTCTACTTTTTATTTCTATGGTTTTGACTACTTTAGATACTTCATATGAGTGGGATCATAAAGGGAGTGTCTTAAGTAACATGACCATGGAAGATGGGACAAAACAAGAGGCACTTGGATTAATTTAATTAGTGTCCTGTTGAATTTAAGAATATAATGTTTGACACATGTACAAGCAGATCAGTAGCAGACTTAGGGAATTACTATCAGGCATATTTCACTTAGCATTATATCCTTGAGGTTCATCCATGCTGCAGCACGTGACAGGATTTTTAGTTGATCCTAGAACTAGTTCCTCATCTATTTTTTTTTTACATAGCACAATGTGTGATCCTTCACAGATATTCCATTCTATGTGTGTATCACATTTTCTTTTTCCATTCATCTGTCAATGGACACTCGTGTTACTTCTACCTCTCGGCTACTGTGAACAATACCAGGATGAATAGGGGTGTGCAAATATCTCTTCAAGACTGCTTTCAGAGACGAGGCACAGTGGCTCACTCCTGTAATCCCAGCACTTTAGGAGGCTGAGACAGGTGGATCACTTGAGCCCAGGAGTTTGAGACCAACCTGGGCAACATGGCAAAACCCGTCTTTGCAAACTCAGGAGCTGATCCTGGGGAGGTCAAGGCTGTAGTGAACCGTGATTGCACCACTGCACTCCAGCCTGGGCAACAGAGTGAGAGCTTGTCTCTAAAATAAATAAATAAATAAATAAATAAATAAATAAAGGACTCTGCTTTCAGTTATTTTGGATGTATATTCAGAAGTGAGACTGCTGGATCATATGACAAGTCTATTTTTAATTTTGTGAGAAATCTTAATACTATTCCTCATAATGGCTGCACAATTTTACATTCCCACCAACAGTACAAAGAATCCCAATTCTTTCAAATCCTTGCCAACACTTGTTATTTTCTGTTCTTTAGATAGCAGTCATTCTAATGTGTGTGAGGTGATACCTCAATGTGGTTTTGATTTGCATTTCCCAATGATTAGCAATGTTGAGCATCTTTTCATATGCTTCTTGGGCATTT
Source organism: Pongo abelii (assembly GCF_028885655.2). NCBI lineage: Eukaryota > Metazoa > Chordata > Mammalia > Primates > Hominidae > Pongo > Pongo abelii. Next base: position 34,039,693 of record NC_071994.2, on the reverse strand, counting down.
GTGTGTATGTGTGTGTGTATACTTTTTTATATATGTATACTTTTTTTATATATATACTTTTTTTTTTTTTTTTGAGACGGAGTCTCGCTCTGTCACCCAGGCTGGAGTGCAGTGGCACGATCTCAGCTCACTGCAACCTCTTCTTCCCGGGTTCAAGCAATTCTCCTGCCTCAGCCTCCCCAGTAGCTAGGATTACAGGCACCCTCCACCACCCTCAGCTAATTTTTGTATTTTTAGTAGAGACAAGTTTTCACCATGTTGGCCAGGATGGTCTTGATCTCCTGACCTCAGGGGATCTGCCCACCTTGGCCTCCCAAGGTGCTGGGATTACAGGCATAACCAACCATGCCCGGCCTATTTGTATATATTTCTTTTTTGAGAAATGTCCATTCAAGTTTTTTGTCCATTTTTAAATTGTGTTTTGTTGTTGAGTGGTAGGAGTTTTTTTTTTTTAAATATATTCTGGATATTAACATCTTTGATATATGATTTGTTAACATTTTCTCCCTTTTTGTAGGCTTTTTAAAATTCTGTTAATTGTATCCTTTGATACATAGGAGTTTTTAAGTTTGATATAATACCATTTGTCTATTTGTGCTTTTTTTTCTTGGTAGAGATGAGGTCTCACTATGTTGCCCAGGCTGGTCTCAAGGTCCCAACCTCAAGCGATCCTACCACCTCAGCCTCCCAAAGTGTTGGGATTACACATGTGAGCCACTGCACCAAGTTATATTTTTCCTTCTGATGCTTGTGCTTTTAGTGTCATATCTAAGAAATCATTGCCAAATCCAGTGTCCTGAAGATCTTCCCCTGTTTTCTTCTAGGAGTTTTATACTTTTAGAACTTATGTTAGGTCTTTAATCCATTTTTAAGTTAATTTTTGTATATGATATAAGGTAAGGGGCCAGCTTGAATGTGGACTTCCAGGAAGCTATTGCTTTTTTTTTTTTTGAGATGGAGTCTCACTCTATCGCCCAGACTGGAGTGCAGTGGCATGATCTGGGCTCATTGTAGCCTCAGCCTCCTAGGTTCAAGAGATTCTCCTGCCTCAGCTCCCCAAGTGGCTGGGATTACTGGTGTGTACCACCACGCCCAGCTAATTTTTGTATATTTAGTAGAGATGAGGTTTCGCTATGTTGCCCAGGCTGGTCTCAAACTCCTGGCCTCAAGTGATCTGCCCGCCTCAGCCTCCCAAAGTGCTGAGATTACAGGCATGACCCACCGTACCCGGCCAGCTATTGGCTTTTAAACTTCTTTTGACTGCTTGTCTACCAAAGGCCTTATTATAATATCATCATATATTTACTCCTAAGGGCATGAGAGTGGTCTTTTCTTGTTTGGTTTTCCAATTTAATTTGATAAGAAAACTTATCTTGGTTTAATTATGTAAATGTTAAATATGTGTGAATTTTCTCTCTAAATATATTTGAATACATCAGTGACAAGTACATTTTTATGTATCTTACAAATGAGTAAAAGGAAAAAGAAAATCTTCCAAGCAACTCCAATAGTTCTCTGTAAGTGCTAATATATGAATGTTAGTTGATAGAAAAAGCAGTATTAACAGGAAGAAAGTAATTTATTAGTTAATTTGCTTTCCAAAACTAAAACTATAATAAGAGGGCTCTTGCTTAGAAAAGGAACGTTGAAAACAACCTCATATGCTACACATTGTGCTAAGTATTCCTCCAGAGAAAAATAGAAGAATGCGTTAAATAATATGATAGTGGAAGATGGGACAAAACAAAAAGCACTTGAATTAATTTGATTAGTGCTCTGTTGAAGTTAAGAATATAGGGTCCTACACATGTACAAACATAGAACAGTAGCAGATTTAGGGAATCACTATTAGACTGCACCTGTTGGAGTCCTCGGTGAATCCAGTCCTTGTTTAAGGCTTCCAGTTGGAGCTGGCAGTTGTTGTAGGGATTAAATTATTTAAAGCCTTCAGCTGGCTAGTGTAGGCAAGCAGTAGCTTAGAAAACACTTAATCTATTTTTTAAAATCTGTTCCTAAGTTTGCTTTGCTTAGGCTGTAAGACTATATGTACCATCCACCTGCCACATTCTGGAATCTTTTAAATTTATCCAAGAAAAAAAAGTTTTTTGAGGAATATTTATATTTTAATACAATATGCTTATTTTGAACATAATCTATTTGTAATAAACAAATCATTTGCTAAGTATCTAAAAACATATTGTTTAAATTAATTTCAAAAGGAAATTACCAAATTACCTATTTTCACAGCCATCTTTTAAATTTTATTTTTAATCATAGTTAGAGGGGCTTTTGATAACCAACATTATGTGAACCCTTTCAATAGAAACATTATTTTATTTTATATATTTTTTTAGACGAGGTCTTGCTCTGTTGCCCAGGCTGGAGTGCAGTAGCACAATCTCGGCTCACTCCAACCTCCACTTCCCCAGTTCAAGTGATTCTCCTGCCTCAGCCTCCCCTGTAGCTGGGATTACAGGCATGTGCCATCATGTCCAGCTAATTTTTGTATTTTTAGTAGAGATGGGGTTTCACCATGTTGGCCAGGGTGGTCTTGAACTCCTGACATTAAGTGATCCACCGGTCTCAGCCCCCTAAAGTGTTGGGATTATAGGCGTGAGCTACTGCACCTGGCCAGAAACATTTTTTTAAGCCAGCTCCATATATATTACATAATTTGGTAACACATTACAATATATTTAACTTCTGTTTAGAAAATTAGAATTACTTAATAAAACTTACTGTGCTTTGGAGTGACCTAAGGAATTTTTTTTTTTTTTTTTGAGATGAAGTCTCACTCTGTCACCCAGGCTGGAGTGCAGTGGCTCGATCTCAACTCACTGCAACCTCCACCTCCTGGGTTCAAGTGATTCTCCTGCCTCAGCCTCCCAAGTAGCTGGGATTACAGGTGCCTGCCACCATGCCCAGCTAATTTTTGTATTTTTCGTAGATACGGGATTTCACCATATTGCCCAGGCTGGTCACGATTTCCTGACCTCCAGTGATCCTCCGGCCTCGGGCTCCCAAGGCCTAAGGAATTTGTATAAAACCTTCCAGATAACTCAGAAGCTGAGGACTTATTAGGCAAATCTACTTATATGTAATTAACTATTACTTAGAGGCCCACTGTATTTTTTTTGCTGATGAAAAATACAAAGATTTTCTTTCCTACTAGAAATTTTTAGCCTGGTATTATGTCACTATCATTTCTTTGAATTTCTTAGATACATGATAGATTAAATCAATATATTTCCAAAATAAAAGAACTGATTCTGACATCATTCATTATCTAAAGTTCTTTCTTGGCTGCCTTTAAAAAGAACAAAACTTTTGTTTCCAAATGGTGAGATATGAAGTAAAATAACTTTGGTGGACATATATTCTTATTTTCCTAGAGTTTATAGTAGAATTCATGAAACAAATAAACAAAACCCTGTTAAATAGGTTTAAAGTATTGAAATGTAAAATTCTAAACTTTTTCTGTTACTAGTCTTGTTTGTTTATTTATAAAGCTAACAATTTTTATAACCTTCTGTCTTTTCCTCCCTAAGACTTTTTATTGCTTTATTTTTAGAAGCTTATTGTGGGCATGATTAAGATGAAAGCAAAAATTTTAGATATGTAGCAGAGGAAGAAAATACATTTAGGACAAACTGCCTCTTAAGTAGAGAAAATAATAGTTGAGCTATTCTAGTTGCAATTTCTTACTTGGTTGCAAATGTACCCTCAAAAGTGGAAGATGATTTTATGCAAAATGTGGCTGTCTGTGGAGAGTCAATTTGGGCAAATTAAACTAAATGACCTAAACATTTACACCAGCTACAATATTGTGACTTTTATATAACTACTTTTATTCAATCAGGTACAATTTCATCATTTCTCCAATTTAATTGCTTTAAAATGTTACCATAGGGTGCCATCCCAGAACCCCATGGGGAAGGCTGTTAAGAAGTCCCAGCTCTATTCCTCTATTCTAACCTCCCTCAGCATCTCTTTCTTGCTTTCAGCCGGCTCCCAAAGGATTCAGCACTCATTCTTCCACTCCTCGCAGCTGTCACCACCAGTTCTGTTTCCTGGGGTTCCTCCCCCACCTCATCCCACCCAAGACTGGTTATGATCTGACCTAGTTTCCTTAGCATCCCCCTTCCTTTCTATCTCTGAAAATAAGTATGAACACTGTTTACACGCTGAGGGTACAGAGCATTAAGACGAACCAGTAATCCAGCTGTCTCTGCTATTATCATGCACATATCCTTTGTGGGAGACTCATCCACCGTCATGTGCCTGACTTCCCCTTAGAATCTGCAAAGAATAAAATCGCTATGTTTAGTTGTCTTTTTTGTCAAGAATGTGTCTTAGCTGTACCCCTTTCCCTAGAGTGGCTGCTTACTGCATACACAATGATTGTGGTCTGAAATAATTAAACGATAAAATCCCAGGCTGCTGTTGAATGGTGTCAGAAGGAGGTTGGTACTCTGCACTTAGCTACCCAGACCTGCCACACACATTTACAGCCACCACCTGGCCTCTGTAGGCATCAGAGTTTCCCATTTCTGACCCCTCTCATTGAAAGTTTATCAAGATCAGCCAATCATGTGTATACATTTCTAGTGTGTGCTACTAAAAAAGTACTACCTGGATGCAGAAGTAGCATGTTCAAGCCTTGGATTTCCCCAGTATTAGGTGGGTAAGCATGGCACTCTCTCCACAGGGTTCTTTTAACTCCTCTCCACACCTGCACCGGAGACCACTGGTAACAATCTGTGGCCATCAGCTAAACGCTCACCCAGGTAAGAATTCAAGATCCCTTTCCTTTAACCTGTTTCTAACCATCTCACATATTAGCACTCCTTCAGTTCCAAGCTGGTTGAATTTACATCTTGGCTTTCTCTTAGTTTTCCCCTGGATTTAATTATTTAGGCCTCTTTTTTTTTTTTGGAACTGACCTGGTAACACCATAGAATGCTGCCTCTGGCAATTTCCTTTGACCCAGTAGGAAAATTAGGAGCAGGGCTTGTTGTATTTCTCTTATCGACAATGCCAGAATGGTGTCCGCTGTATACTGTGTGCATACATCATCACATTTTTTGTGTGTCTGTTTGTTTGTTTGTTGTTGTTGTTGAGGCGGAGTCTCCCTCTGTCGCCCAGGCTGGAGTGCAGCAGTGCAATCCTGGCTCACCGTAAACTCCGCCTCCCGGGTTCATGCCATTCTCCTGCCTCAGCCTCCCAAGTAGCTGGGACTACAGGTGCCCGCCACCACGCCCGGCTAATTTTGTTTTGTATTTTTAATAGAGATGGGGTTTCACCATGTTAGCCAGGATGGTCTTGATCTCCTGACCTTGTGATCCACCCGCCTCAGCCTCCCAAAGTGCTGGGATTACAGGCGTGAGCCACCATGCCTGGCCCACGTTTTGCTGTTAATAATGATGGTGCTGAAGACTATGGCTTTGATGACTAGTTCTGCTTTAAGAAAGCATTCTGTAAGTCTTCATCATTGCAGTGATATATATTTCCTTGCAGTGATATATGTGTATATATTTATACGTATACAGCCTACAAGGGGACAATATGGCACAGTGAGTATGATCATGAACTTTGAAGCCAGACTTTTTGTGTTCAAACCCTTGCTCTGTCACTTTCTAGCTAGGTGAACTTGGCCAAGTTACTTAACTCTCTAGGCCTCAATTTCTTCACCTGCTGCTTCGTAAGTTGGGGATAATGACAGTACTCAACTTCCTTGGGTTGTTATGAGGATTAAATGAGTTAACATTAGTAATGCTCTTGGAACAGTGTCTGACACATCATAAGCACAAAAGTGTTAGATAAAAAGTGATTTTTTTTCCTGCTTTAGGTTGATTTGTACAAATAGCACAAGAGGACACCAACCCCATGCAGATGGCAGCCCAGCAGGTCACACCAGTCCTTCTGTCCTCACACTGGCAGACAGAGGCCTCCTCTCTGGAGTCTTCACAGGGGCCTGAGCTAGAGCTGGAAATGCAGCTGGAGCTGCAGCCAAAGCTGGGGCTGCAGGGCCTTGATTTGAGACTTGGCCTTGGTCTTGGGTGGGCAGAGGTAAGACCCTTGGCAATGCAGGCAGGAGCATGCTTCCCGAGCTTGGGGTAGGCAACGTAGGCAAGTCAGTTGAGCTTCTGGATGATGTGCTTTGGGATTTGGGACTTAACCTCCTTGGCCTTTTTGAGGACCTTGATAGACTTGGCATACAGACACATGGCATTGGTACTGTTGGCCCGCTTCTTGTTCACGCCCTTCTTGTTGTGCTTCTTGGCAAAGCACATGTTCCTCAGGAACTTGGGGTCTACCCCATTAAGAGGTTTATATCTTTGTTATCAGAGTTTCTTGATGTCATTTCTGTACTATTTTGGGGACTGGTTGTGTGTGGTGTGGTTCTTGGACTTGGCCATGTCTACATCATAACCTGTGGCTCCAGAAGCTCCTGGGACCAGAAGAGAAAGAACTAAAATTTAATTTTATTTTAAAAAAATGTTTTGAGACAGGGTCTCATTCTGATGCCCAGGTTGGGGTGCAGTGGCACAATCATGGCTCACTGCAGCCTCAACCTAGCCATCCTCCTGCCTCAGCCTCCTGAGTAGCTGGAACTACAGAAGTACGCTACCATGCCCAGCTAATTTTTGAAATTTTTTGTAGAGACAAGGTCTCACTATGTTGCCCAGGCTGGTCTCAAACTCTTGAGCTTAAGTGATCCTCCTACCTCGGCCTCCCAAAGTACTGGGATTATAGGTGTGAACCACCATACCCAGGCTCAAAAAGTGAATTTAAAAATAAGTAACTGCTAGATAGCATTAAAATATTATCATTTGGAACAAGTGAAACATATTTTCATGTAGCCAGGCTGAGTTCCAGAATGAATTTAGTTTAATTGCTTTGCTTAATTTTTTTTGAGACAGAGTCTCACTCTGTTGCCCAGGCTGGAGTGCAGTGGCGCGATCTCAGCTCACTGCAACCTCTGCCTCCTGGGTTCCAGCGATTCTCTTGTCTCAGCCTCCTGAGTACCTAGGATCACAGGCGCCTGCCACTATGTCTGGCTAATTTTTCTATGTTTTTCAGAGACAAGGTTTCGCCACATTGCCTAGGCTGGGCTCTAATTCCTGAGCTCTGGTGATTCACCCATCTCAGCCTCCCAAAGTGCTGGGATTACAGACATGAGCCACTGCGCCGGCCTGTTTTGCTTAATATTGATTGCTTTTAGTTTCAGCTTTCAATCACAAATGACAATCATGCAGTAGATAATTAAGTGTGATATGGATTACGTTGAAACTTAGCAATGAGAGTCTTTTTTTGTCTTTTTATACAAAATTTCTCTAAAATGGGAATATTTTTCACATAAAATAAAGGGAAACTTAGAAAATGTGTCTAAGTATAATGGAAGCATTCAAATGTTTGTTTCAAGCTTTCTAATATATTTATTTGTACAGATCAAGACTTACTAATATGCTAAAAAGGAACAGTTAAAATAAACTATTGTACATTCTTAAAATGGTCTACTGTGCAGCTGTTTACAAGAATGCAGTAAATTTATATATATTCATGTGGGACAGCCATCCAGCTATCTTATGATTAAAAAAGGAATGTGTAAAACACTATGTATGGCATGCACATATTCCAGAACAGTGTTCTTAAATGGATATCTTAGTCTGTTTTCTGTTGCTTTTAACAGAGTACCTGAAATTGGGTATTTTATAAAGAAACAAAATTTATTTCTTATAGTTTGGAGGCTGAGAAGGCCAAGGTTGAAGGGCTGAATCTGGTGAGGGTCTTCTTGCTGGGGGGGGACTCTGCAGAGGCTGGAGGTGGCACAGAGCATCAGGTGGTGAGGAAGCTGAGAGTGCTAGCTCAGGTCGCTCTTCCTTTTCTTATAAAGCTACTCCCATAACTCATTAATCCATTAACCCATGACTCTATTAATCCATGAATGGATTAATCCATTCATGAAGGCAGAGAACTTATGAGTCAATCACGTCTTAAAGGTCCACCTCTCAGCTGGGCGTGGTGGCTCATGCCTGTAATCCCAGCACTTTGGGAGGCTGAGGGTGGATCATGAGGTCAGGAGTTCGAGACCAGCCTGGCCAATATGGTGAAACCCCGTCTTTACTAAAAATACAAAAATTAGCTGAGTGTGGTGGCATATGCCTGTAGTCCCAGCTACTTGGGAGGCTGAGGCAGGAGAATTGCTTGAACCCGGGAGGCGGAGGTTGCAGTGAGCTGGGATCATGCCACTGCACTCGAGCCTGGGCGACAGAGCGAGACTCCGTTTCAAAAAAAAAAAAAAAAAATGGTCCACCTCTCAATACTGCCACACTGGGATTAAATGGATTAAATTTCTACATGAGTTTTGGAGGGGACAAATATTCAGACCATAGCAATGGGTCACACTCAAAATTAGGGATATGAATAAAGCAACATTATTCTTTACTTTTACTGCCTCTTTAAACCTTGAAGGAAATTTTGTGTGGATGCCTCACAACTTTTTTGATCACTCAGATAATATGAAGTCCCCTAGCACTTTTATTTCCCATAATAGTTTCAGTGCTGTAATTAAACTGGCCAGTCCAGTTAAATAATGGAAACACCAAGCCCCTGTATGAATGAGAGCTCATTGCTTCCTCCAGCTCAGCTTTGCTTTAAGCATGAGGAAGAGGGGCAGCCTGGGAGGCTTTTTACAGCTCAGTTTCTTGGCTTTGGGCTTCTATTGCTCCTCTCCCCTAAGCAACTCGGATGCCCCAGGGTTGAAAAGAAAAGGAAGAAGTAAAGGACAGGAAAGGCTTTACTCAACTGGTGACCAGGTAATTCTTGTTGGGGCCTTCTAGGAGTAGCAGATTCTGGTTCTTATTCTTTCTCTCTTCTACAGTTTTCTCAAAGACCCCTTCCATTGGAAACTTCCAGTTGCAGTTCCTGTGATGTGGTTGATGCTTTTCTCTGGCAGCCTACTTACACCTCCATCCCTCAGCACTTGGATGTCTGATGGTTCAACTCAAACACACATTCTTTTGGAATCCCATGTTCTTCTAGGCAGCCCAATTGGGCAAGGTCCTTTTAAAGTCAATTTCAGGTTGGTTTTTGCCCATGAGTTCACTTGGCTCTCATGTTAATGCAGACCACTCCCAGAGAAGCCTCACCTCTCTCCATCCCCTGCCTCTTCATGCTGCAAACCATATATCACCTTAGATTTCCCGGATGTGCCTCAAACTCTGGGGGATGCCATCCCAGCCCTGGAAGTGGTGTTTTTGGTTTGGGCTTGGGTTTTTTTTTGTTGTTGTTGTTTTGAGACAGGTTCGGTTTTGCTCTGTCACCCAAGCTGGAGCAATACTTCCACTTCAGCCTTCCGAGTAGCTGGGTCTGCAGGCATCGGCCACCATGCCCAGCTATTTTTTTTTTTTTTCCTCAGAGACAGAGTTTTCCCATCTTGTCTAGGCTGGTCTCAAACTCCTGGGCTCAAGCAGTCCACACACTTCAGTCTCCAAAGTGATGGGATTACAGGTCTGAACCACCTTACCCAGTCAGAAGTGGTGTTTTTGAAGACTTGTTTTATTTTGTTTTGTTTTGTTTTTGAGATGGAGTCATGCTTTATTGCCCAGGCTGGAGTACAGTGATGGAGTCTCAGCTCATTGCAAACTCCACCTCCTGGGTTCAAGTGATTCTCCTGCTTCAGCCTTCCAAGCAGCTGGGATTACAAGCGTCTGCCACCACACGCAGCTAATTTTTGTATTTTTGGTAGAGACAAAGTTTTATCATGTTGCCCAGGCTGGTCTCCATCTCTCCTGACCTCAGATGATCCATCTGCCTCGGCTTCCCAAAGTGCCGGGATTACAGGCATAAGCCACTGTGCCCGACCTCTTTTTGGTTTAAGATAAGGGAAAACACCAAAAAAAAAAAAAAGATAAGGGAAAACACCATCCTCTTGGCCCTCATGAACATGAGGAAAACACACAGAGATAACACACTCCAAAGAAAATTCCCTTCTTATGGCCACTTCAATGTGAAGCCTTTTATACCCTCAAGATTTGTCTAAAGTTCATAAGGCCAGTTTTTTATTCTTGTATTTGTAAATCCTGTTTGGGAGGTAGCCATTCTCTTTGGCATGTGAGTGTCTATGATATCTACTGTTTTTCTCCTAACTTTTGAGAGTGTAACTGAAACTAAGACAGAAAGGATCTCATTATAACATTCTATTTAACTTATATATCCAGAGAATACTTCTTCAAAAAATATTTTAAAAAATGAAAATTTCAACAAATCTAAAGATCTAATTAGCTTTTAGTAGTGATACATGAATTGGGCGTCATTCTGTCCAAAACAGAGGGAGCTCTGTTGGCCATGCAGAAGAGTTGGTTTTTATAAGGTAGCCTGAGCAGAAACGAGGAAACAGAAAAATTTTTTAAAGTAGATGGGTTAAGATAAGTTTACGTCAAGGTACTTTCACTGTAAGGATTAAATCATGTCCTTATCACATCAACCTGTTTTTAGGAAAAACTGGCCTGTTTGGGGATTTCCTTGCTTCCTTAAAGTTTCAGCCTGATTATGTAGCACTTAGCATGAATGACTCCATTTTGGTTTGGTCTGTTGGGGCCTGGTGCAAGAGCTCAGTCTAAAACAATGGCCTCCTATAAATTTTATTTAATAAAGGATACCTAAGAAATGGATGCCTACCTCCAGGGTTTGGGGAAAGGGTTGTGGAGGGAGACATTTCACTGTATAGCCTTTAACGCCTTTTAAATTTTATACCATGTTCATTTGTCACCTATTGCACATATCTAATCATGTCCTAAAATGCTTCCTGTTGCAATAGCAGAAAAAAAAACCACACTAAAAAAATGAGATTTGGGCCGGGCACGGTGGCTCACACCTGTAATCCCAGCACTTTGGGAGGCTAAGGTAGGTGGATCACCTGAGGTCAGGGGTTCAAGACCAGCCTGATCAACATGGTGAAACCCCGTGGCTACTAAAAATACAAAATGAGCCATGCATGGTGGTGTGCACCTTAATCCCAGCTACTTGAGAGGCTGAGGCAGGAGAATCACTTGAATCTGTGAGGCAGAGGTTGCAGTGAGCCAAGATCACGCCATTGCACTCCAGCCTGGGCAAAAAGAGAAACTCCATCTCAAAAACAGAAAACAAACAAACAAACAAAAACAAATGAGGTTTGTTTTAAAAGCAAAATTATAACTCAAAGCACAAAGTGAAGAATTGATGTATATATACATTTACACACCAAGAAAGGCACTTTGTCTTTAATTCTCCATATATGTTAGTTCTTTTTTTTTTTTTTTTTTTTTGGCTAACTTACATTGTCACAATTCCTCACTGCTTATTTACACCTTTCTGGTACCATCAAACTGATAAATTATGGTTGATTTCATTGTGCTTCAATCTTGTTTACATCTGATTTTGAGTCATAGAACTGCAAAATTTGAAGGAAGCTTAAATGTTATTGTGTAAGTGCTCCTTGGGTCATGGCTGACAAAGCTGAGACCCTCATACAGTCATCACAGCAGAGACACACTCCAGGAAGCCTTTTGCAGAACAGTGAACCGGCCTGGCTTTTGTTGTGTGTGTTTGTTTTGTTTCCTTTTTTTTTTTTACGTTTAATGCAAGTGTTGAAGATAAATGAATGTACCCACTCTATTATATAACACAGTGACAGCCTTTGTTCCTCCCTGGTGCTATCCTTAGGGTAGGACTCAGTGCTTCTCTTTATTTATCAAAAGAAAGTTCATTCTATAAGACACTAGAGGGAAGATTTTGTAGAGAAGGTGGATTGGAGAGTTACATCATATAACACACAGTAAAATTTAATGAAGTCCCTGTTAAACAGTTTTGTTCTTCCCGTAAGTTCATCTCCGGACACCAGCTGCCGCCTCTCCCTTATAACCCTTTTTTCAGGCCTGCCTGGTTACAATCAGGTTTCCAGCCCCAGGGATCTTCTTTCCAAACTCCTAAATCACTCCTTTTTCTCCTGCAGAGTAATTTAGCTCTCTCCTGGTTTCTTCAATTTTGTATCTTCACACCTGAAATTCCGTTCATCTAATAATCTACTTCCATTAGAAGAAAGCAAGTAATCCACAAAATTTTTAAAATATTGGTTTTTAAATTTATCTATTTAGGCCGGGCATGATGGCTCCCGCCTGTAATCCCAGCACTTTGGGAGGCCGAGGCAGGCAAGTCACCTGAGGTCAGGAGTTTAAGACCAGCCTGGCCAACTTGGTGAAACCTCATCTCCACTAAAAATACAAAAATTAGCTAGGCATGGTGGTGCACACCTGTAATCCCAGCTACTTGGGAGGCTGAGGCAGGAGAATCGCTTGAACCCGGGAGGTGGAGGTTGAAGTGAGCCAAGATCATGTCACTGCACTCCAGCCTGGGCAACAAGAGTGAGACTCCATCTCAAAAAAACAAAACAAATGAAAAAATTTATTTATTTATTTTAAGGCTAGTCAAGTGGAAGCAGTGGAAATAGAAACAAAGAAATCTGTAACTGGTTGTGATCAGTTAGTTGTAAACACCACTGCACAGCCTAAAAATATTTGTCTCAAAATAATTTTTTCTTCATGTCACATTATAGGACAGCAACAATAAGTAAGCACAGAGTCTGGGTTGATACAGTTCAGGACATTTGGTATTGCAAAACCCCAGAATATTAGAGCTATAAAGGCCCTGACTTAACAGATGAAGAAACTGAGACCTAGAATAATATCCTGTTAGTTGTCCTCCAGAATCTGTTTTCTCTTCTCCTACAGTGATAGATTTATAGCTTGGTGTGGCCATGACTAAATTCTCACCAATGGAATGGAGACACAGGTGATTTGTGCAGACTCCAAGTTGCCTGTTTAAAAGGAAGTTGTTGGCTGGGCGCGATGGCTCATGCCTGCAATCCCAACACCTTGGGAGCCCGAGGTGAGCGGATCACGAGGTCAGGAGTTTGAGACCAGCCTGGCCAATGTGGTGAAACCCCATCTCTACCAAAAAAAAAAAAAAAAATACAAAAATTAGCCGGGCATGGTGGCGCATGCCTGTAGTCCCAGGTACTTGGGAGGCTGAGGCAAACAATCTCTTGACCTGGGAGGCAGAGGTTGCAGCGAGCTGAGATGGTACCACTGCACTCCAGCCTGGGCAACAGAGCGAGGCCCTGTCTCAAGAAAAATTAAAAAAAAATTTTTTTTTAAAGGAAGTTTCTTGTTCTTCATCTCTTTTCCCCCATTCTCTTGAACAAGAAATCAGGCTTGATAGCAACACAACTTGGAAGATTCGGACAAAAAACGATACCCTAGCATTTCGCTATTCTAAGTGTGCTCCACGTGTGAGTAGCATCAGCATCACCTAAGAACTGGTTAGAAACGTGGAATCATAGGCCTCACTCCAGACACACTGAATCAGAACCTGCAGTTTAACAAGATACTCATGTGATTCACCTTCATATTAAAGTTTGAGAAGAACTGATTTAGAAAATAGCAGAGCCATGAGATGGAATCGGGGTTCCTGATTGTCACAAGCTGAACTACACTGACAACTTGGACCACTTACTCCGCCCCCCCCAATTTTCAATTTTGGTAAAATACACATAACATGAAATTTACCACCTTAACCATTTTTAAGTGTACTGTTCAGGGATATTAAGTACATTGCAACCATCACCACCATCCATTGCCTGAATTCTTTCATCTTGCAAAATGGACTCTTGAAACTCTATATCTATTTTGTTTTGTTTTGTTTTGAGACAGAGTCTCACTCTGTCACTCCAGCTGGAGTGCAGTGGCGCAATCTCAGCTCACTGCAACCTCTGCCAGCCCAGGTTCAAGCAATTCTCCTGCCTCAGCCTCCTGAGTAGCTGGGATTACAGGCGCGTGCCACCACGCCCAGATAATTTTTGTATTTTTAGTAGAGATGGGGTTTCATCACGTTGGTCAGGCTGGTCTCGAATTCCTGACCTCGTGATCCGCCTGCCTCAGCCTCCCAAAGTGCTGGGTTTACAGGCGTGAGCCACCTCACCCGGCCAAAACTCTATACCTATTAAACACCTCCCCACTCACCCCTCCCACCAGCCCCCAGTAACCACTGTTCTACTTTCTCTTGAACCCATCTATTTTTGGATTGTTGAGAGAGACTTAAGCCATGGTATTTTGGGATGTACTGCTCAGATTTCCCCTTTTTAGGACCAAACCACTCATTTCCTCAGCTACCGAGAGTATTGGCAAATGACAGACTAAGTTGAGTTCCTCTTCAGAAATTGCCCTTGGCTGAAGAGAGATACTTAACCCAAAGTCTTTCCAGAGTCAGCCAGTCCACATCCAATGGGTGCAGCGGCCAACGCAAGTATTAATACTAGTTGCCTTGCCCCAATTTGGGATAATGCCAAGGGATCATTCCAACTACAGAGTTTCTCTTGAGTTATTGTAATTGCATCACAATTCAACTTTTTCCTCTGCCTAATTCTTCCTTTCCTCCTCCACAGGGTTGATCTGGTTAATATTCCCCAATGAACATCATTTTGTATCCTTGGCCTAGGCATAAGAGCTGTACTAGTGAAGAAGTCCATGACTCTACTCCCTCTCCCTCATGAAGCCCCAGCCCCAGCCCCTGCCTGCCAAGATAATACAAAATCATATACATTTTGGGGGTAATGACAAAGATTAGTGCTATTTATATAAAGCCTAAAGGGTGCAGTGGCTATGGTCCCCACAATATCTCCATTCTAAAAATCTGCCAAAACATCTTCCAAAGTAACTGTATCATTTTGCATTCCCAGCAGCAACGAGTAAGAGTTTCAGCTTATCAGTTACAAAAAAAAATGCAGTCATTTTAATTGGTGTGTAGTTGTATCTCATCATAGTTTTAAGTTGCATTTTTTCTTCTTTCTTTTTTTTTTTTTTTTTTTTTGAGATGGGGCCTCACTGTATCACCCAAGCTGGAATACAGTGGTGCAATCTCGGGTCACTGAAACCTCTGCCTCCTGGGCTCACAAGATCCCCCACCTCAGCCTCCCAAGTAGTTGAAACCACAGGCACTTACCACCACACCCAGCTACTTTTTTGTATTTTTGGTACAGATGGGGTTTCACCATGTTGCCCAGGCTGGTCCTCCAACTCCTGAGCTGAAGTGATCTCTCTGCCTTGGCCTTCTGAAGTGCTAGGATTACAGGTGTGAGCCACTGAACCCAGCCTCAGTTGCATTTCTTTAATAACTAATAACATTGAGCATCTTTTCTTTTCTTTTTTTTTTTTTTTTTGAGGCAGAGTTTCGTTCTTGTTGCCCAGGCTGCGGTGCAATGGCACCATCTCTGCTCACTGCAACCTCTGCCTCCCAGGTTCAAGCAATTCTCCTACCTCAGCCTCCTGAGTAGCTAGGATTACAGATGCCTGCCACCACGCTCAGCTAATTTTTTGTATTTTTAGTAGAGTCAGGGGTTTCACCATGTTGGCCATGCTGGTCTCTAACTCCTGACCTCAAGTGATCCACCCTCCTCAGCCTCCCAAAGTGCTAGGATTATAGGAATGAGCCACCGCGCCCGGCCTTCATGTTCTTATTCTCCATCTGTTCTATTACTTGGTAAAGTGTCTTATCAATTCTTTTGCTTATTTAAAAAAAATTGAATTGTTTGTTTTCTTTTTTTTTGACACAGAGTCTCACTCTGTCACCCAAGCTGGAGTGCAGTGGCGAGATCTCGGCTCACTGCAACCTCTGCCTCCCAGGATCAAGCAATTCTCCTGTCTCAGCCTCCCAAGTAGCTGGGACTACAGGCACACGCCACCATGCCTGGCTAACTTTTGTATTTTTAGTAGAGATGGGGTTTCACCATATTGGTCAAGCTGGTCTCTCGAACTCCTGATCTCAGGTGATTCACCCGCCTTGGCCTCCCAAAGTGCTGAGATTACAGGCGAGAGCCACCGTGCCCGGCCTGTTTGTTTTCTTATTAAGCTTTAAGAGTTCTTTGTGCATTTTGGATACACATTCTTCATCAGATATGTGTCTTGCAAATATTTTCTCCCAGTCTGTGACTTGTCTTTTCATTTTTTACTGTTGTCTTTTGCAAAGCAGTTTTTAATTTTAATGAAATTCAACTTAACAATTTTTTTATTTCGTGGATTATGCTTTTGGTGTTGTATCTAAAAGCTTATTGTCGGCCAGGTGTGGTGCCACACACCTGTAATCTCAGCACTTTGGGAGGCCAAGACGAGTGGATCACCTGAGGTCAGGAGTTCACGACCAGCCTGACTAACATGGTGAAACCCCATTTCTACTAAATACAAAAAAATTAGCTGGGCCTGGTGGTGCATGCCTGTAATCCGAGCTACTTGGGAGGCTGAGACAGGAGAATCGCTTGCATCTGGGAGGCAGAGGTTGCAGTGAGCCAAGATCGTGCCATTACACTCCAGCCTGGGCAACAAGAGCGAAACTCCATCTCACAAGGAAAAAAAAAAACAAAAAAAAATTATCACCAAACTTGAGGTCACCTAGAGAACACAGAAATATTTTCTTCTAGAGGTATTACAGTTTTGCATTTTACATTTAGTTCTAAGATCCACTTTGAGTTAATTTTTGTGAAAGGTATAAGGTGAGGTGTGTATCTAGATTTTTTCTTGCTTTCTTTTTCTCTTTTTATGCACACCAAATCATTCCAGCACCATCCTTTCTCTATTGAACTGCCTTTTCTTCTTTGCCAAGGATCAGTTGGCTACATTTGTGTTGGCCTATTTCTGGGCTCTGTAGACTCTTCCATGGATCAATGTGTCCGTCCTTCCTTCCTTCCTTCCTTGCTTCCTTCCTTCCTCCCTTCCTTCCTTCCTTTCTTTCTTCCTTCCCTCCCTCCCTCCTTTCTTTTCTTTTTCTTTTCTTTTCTTTCTTTTCTTGAGAGACAGGGTCTTGCTTTATCACCCAGGCTGAAGTGTGGAGTGCAGTTGTGCAATCATAGCTCACTGCAGCCTCGAACTCCTGGGCACAAGTGATCCTCCCGCCTCAGCCTCCCAAGTAGCTAGGACTACAGGTGCGTGCCACCATACCCAGATAATTTATTTAAAATTTTTTGTAGGATGGAATCTCGTTACGTCGCCCAGGCTGGTCTTGAACTTCTGGCCTCAAGTGCTCCTCTCACTTCGACCTCCCAAAGTGCGGAGGTTATAGGTGTGAGCTACTGGGCCTGACCCTATATATGTATTCTTTTGTCACTATCATGCTGTCTTTGCCCCTTAACTTTATTGAGGTATGATTGACAAATAAAAATTGAATATTTTTAAGGTGTACAATGTGATGTTTTGATATATGTGTACATTGTGAAATGATTACCACAATCAAGCTAACTGACATATCTATCATATCATTTAGTTACCATTGTGTGTGTGTGTGTGAGTGTGTCTGTAGTGTGAGAACACTTGAGTTCTACTCTCTTAGCAAATTTCAAGTATACAATACGTTGTTATTCACTATAATCACCATGCTGAACATTAAGTCTCCAGAACTCATTCACCTTATAACTAAAAGTTTGTACTCTTTGACTAATTTCTTCCCTTTGCTCCCATCCCCCAGCCCCTGGTATCATTCATTCTACTCTCTGTTACTATGGGTTCAACATTTTTTTAGATTCCACATACAAGTGAGATCATGCCATGCTGTCTTAATTACTGTACCTTTAGAGTAAGTCTTGCTATTAGATGGTGTGAGTCTTCCAACTTTGTTCTTCTTCAGTATTGTGTTGGCTATTTTAGATCTTTTGCTTTTCCACACAAACTTCAGAATCACTTTGTTGGCCAGGCACGGTGGCTTACACCTGTAATCTCAGCACATTGGGAGGCCGAGGCAGGTGGATCACCTGAGGTTGGGAGTTCAACACCAGCCTGGCCAACGTGATGAAACCCCATCTCTACCAAAAATACAAAAATTAGCCAGGTGTGGTGGCACGCACTTGTAATCCCAGCTACTCGGGAGGCTGAGGCAGGAGAATTGCTTGAACCCAGGAGGTGGAGTTTGCAGTGAGCCAATATTGTGCCACTGTATTCCAGCCTGGGCAACAGAGCGAGACTCTATCTCAAAAAAAAAAAAAAAAGAAAAGAAAAAGAAAAGAAAAAAATAATCATTTTGTCAATATCTACTTGCTGGGATTTTGATTGGAATTGTACTGAATCTATAAATGAGGTTGGGAAGAACTGACATCCTAATAATATTGTCTTCCAATCATTGAACATGGACTATCTTTCTATATATTTAGATTATCTTTGATTTCTTTCATCAGAGTTTTGTTGTTTTTTACATGTAGGACTTGCACATATTTTATTAGATTTATACCTAAGTATTTCAAATTTTGGTGCTATTGTAAACAATATTGTTTTTAAAATTTCAAATTCCAATTCTTCACTGCTTGTACATATAGGAAATCAGTTCACTTTTGTATATTAATCTTATGTCCTGCAAACTTGCTATACTTGCTTTTTAGTTCCAGTAATTTTTTGATAGATTCTTTGAGGTTTTCTATATAGATGATCATGTCATCTGCAGAGTTTTATTTTTTCCTTCTGAATCTATATACCTTTTGTTTCCTCTTTTTGTTTTATTGCACTAGCCAGTACTTCCAATAGAATGCTGACCATATCTTCACTTAATTTTTCAGTCTCACCTCTTCAAAAGCCAGATGAGTCCTGGAGGATAAAATAAATGCAAACAAGTAGTAGTCTCAACTGCAGTTGCTGTGCATAGTATAATATCCTTGCTACAGCAAATTTAATGGCCTCAGATACATGGTATGCAGCCATTGGTCTGATGAATAATTTCTTTTCCAAACCTATCCGAAAGAAGAATTAGAAGAAATTTGTATACATTTAGGGGTCTTGCCCAGGCCATGTGGGCATTCTTCAGAATATCACATTAGTCCTTTTTTTTTTTTGAGACAGAGTCTCACTCTGTTGCCCAGGCTGGAGTGCAGTGGCGTGATCTCGGCTCACTGCAGCCTCCGCCTCCCGGTTCAAGTGATTCTCTTGCCTCAGCCTCTGGAGTAGCTGGAATTACAGGTGCACCACCACCATGCCTGGCTAATTTTTGTATTTTTGGTAGAGATGGGGTTTCACCGTGTTGACCAGGCTGCTCTCGAACTCCTGGCCTCAAGTGATCTGACTGCCTTGGCCTCCCAAAGTGCTGGGATTATAGGTGTGAGCCACCATGCCCGACCCACATTAGTCCATTTTACTGATTATATCATGTTAATTGAACTGCCTAGGGCAAGTACACTGGGCTTTGGTAAGACACAGACCTCCAGAGGGTGGGAGACAAACCCTACAAAGATTCAGGGTCCTGCTACATAACATGTTCTGGAGTCCAAGTAGCCTGGGTTATGCTGAGACATTACCTCCAGAATAAAAGGCAAACCTCCATTTCAGAGTCTGATCCCAAATAACCTGACAGGTGGCATGGGGTCTTTTTGTTGTAAGGGATTAGCCAACCCTAACTAACACTATAGCTAATAATGATTGAATACTGACAATATGGATGGCAGTTTTCTGCAACCCCTGTATCACAAATGAGGAAACTAAGGCAAAGAATGGTCAATAACTGGCCTAAGTTTACAAGTAGGCGACAGAGCTGGGCTTTGAATTCAGACACCTGTTTTCTAGGCTCATACTTTAAAATCATTTCATGACATTCCCTCTCTATATCCAAGGTCACGCAGCAGTCAGTGGCAAAAACCAATTCTGAGACTTGGGTTGCTGAATGCCATTTCAGTGATCATTTTTTTCTGCACTCTCTTCACTACATTTCTCCAGGTCTGAATAAACGTTTTCTTCTCCAATTAAAGGTGTTCTCAGCTGGGTGTGGTGGCTTATGCCTGTAATCTCAGCATTTTGGAAGGCCAAGATGGACAGATTACTTGACGCCAGGAGTTTGAGACCAGCCTACCCAACATGGTGAAACCGGGTGTCTACTAAAAATACAAAAATTAGCCGGGTATGGTGGCATGCACCTGTAATCCCAGCTACTTGGGAGGCTGAAGCAGGAGAATGGCTTGAATCCGGGAGGCAAAGGTTGCAGTGAGCCGAGATCTCACCGCTGCACTTCAGCCTGGGCAACAGAGTGAGACTCTGTCTCAAAATAAATAAATAAATAAATAATAAATTTGTTGTTTTCCATCTAATGCAGAGGTCACGAGCTTGGGCTGTGGAGTCAGATAGACCTGTGTCTCTACTGTTTACTAGCAGAGTGACATTAAGGATATTGCTCACCCTCTTTGAGTTTTCTCATATAAAAATTGGAACAATAATAACAGTACCTGTTTCATAGAGTTGATGCAAAGATTAAATGATATAATATTTAGTATGTGAGATTAAAACCTTGACATGTAACCCAGTCATTAATATTAACTGACATTATTATTATTTTTGCCTGGCATCTAGATATCTGGGGAGTCTTCCTCTTTCTTTTTCTCATCTCTACTTTGACTTTCTATTAAACTGGGATTCCCTGATTCCTGAGAATCTGATTATTCAAGCTCAACACGTTGACTGGCAGGCCTGGTGCGGTGGTTCATGCCTGTAATCCCAGCACTTTGGGAGGCCAAGGTGGGCAGATCACTTGGGGTCAGGAGTTAGAGACCAGCCTGGCCAACATGGTGAAACCCCGCCTCTACTGAAAATACAAAAATTAGCCAGGCATGGTGGCACACACCTGTAATTCCAGCTACTTGGAAGGCTGAGGCAGGAGAATCGCTTGAACCTGGGAGGCAGAGGTTGCAGTGAGCCAAGATCATGCCACTGCCCTCCAGCTTGGGCAACAGAGCCTGACCCTGTCACAAGAACAACATTTACTAGCAAATGGAAGAGGGAACACTGACTTGCCTGGTATATATACCACATAAGGATTTCCTTGAATCTCATAGGTATTCTGTATGTGCACAAAGCAACTGCACACATGAATATGTAAAATGAAGGACTATTCATTCGTACCTCAAGTGTCGTTATCACTATGCTATTGGGAAGGCAGTTTTCCCTTGAAGGAGAGAGTTCCAATAGGATTATTCCTCTTTTACAAATACAAATAACTTCATAACATCTCCTTTATTTTCCCAAAATAAAATTAGTTGACACAATAACCCATTTTTACATGCAAAAATATGAAGGCCTGTGATGGTTAATTTTTAAAAAATCATCCAACCCCAAATGTCACAAGATGGTTAATTTTATTTATTTATTTATTTGTTTATTTTTTATTATTATTTTTTGAGATGGAGTCTCACTTTGTTGCCCAGGCTGAGGTGTAGTGGCACGATCTCGGCTCACTGCAACCTCTGCCTGCCAGGCTCAAGTGATTCTCCTGCCTCAGCCTCCCGAGTAGCTGAGACTTACAGGCACCTGCCACCACGCCCGGCTAATTTTTGTAGTTTTAGTAGAGACAGGGTTTCACCATATTGGCCAGACTGGTCTCGAGCTCCTGACCTTGTGATCCGCCCGCCTCAGCCTCCGAAAGTACTGGGATTACAGGTGTGAGCCACTGTGCCCGGCCTATTTATTTAATTTTTTTTTGAGACAGGGTCTGGCTCTGTTGCCCAGGCTGGAGTATGATGGTGTAATTTTGGCTCACTGCAACCTCCATCTCCTGGACTCAAGTAGCTGGGACTATAGACATACACCACCACATCCAGCTAATTTCTGTATTTTTTTGCTAGAGACAAGGTTTTGCCATGTTGCCCAGTCTGATCTCAAACTCCTAGGCTCAAGTGATCCACTCGCCTCGGCCTCTCAGTGTTGGGATTACAGGCATGAGCCCCTGTTCCTGGCCATTAATTTTATGTGTCAACTTGACTGGGTTAAAGGATGCCCAGATAGCTGGAAACACATTTCTGGAATTAATTATCCAAACAGTTGAGGCATAAATAGAACAACAAGATGGAGAAAGGGCACATTCGCTCTCTTTGAGTTAGAACATTTATCTTCTCCTGCCCTTAAGCACTGGTGTTCCTGGTTCTCTAGCCTTTGGACTCAGACTTCATACCAGGACTTACACCATGTTACCATCTTATACCACTGTGCCATCCCTCCACTTCCAGCCCATCCTTCTCAGGCCTTCCAACTCAGACTGAATTACACCACTGGCTTTCCTGGTTTTCCAGCTGCAGATGGCAGACCACGGGATTTCTCAGCTCCCACAATTGTGTGAAACAATTCCCGTAATAAATCTCCACCTGTATATTCATATATCCCCTATTGCTTCTGTTTTTCTGGAGAACCTTGACTAATATATGGTCCTAACTTAAATATAAAAGAGAAATAAAAGAAAAGTATTTTATAATAAAATATATATCTCAACTCATCAATGCACAGGCATGACTACATTTCAAAACAATGAGGCAGCCACATGTTTGCACCTATACCTAGAATTTTAGCAGCTATAAATGCAGACTGCTACAGATGTGTTGAGCTAATGACTAGAACGCCACGAGAACTGTGACTGTTAGTAATTTTTTTTTCCTGAAATGGTAAAAAACTGTGTGTAAAATTACAAACCAAACAAAAGACAATCTTTCCTCACTTTACCTAAAAGGTCTGCTTCTAGAAAAGCCAGCGTATGCTAAAATTGGGAGGAAACTTTGTATTTATGTGAAACATGAAGATAGGTTCTAGGCTTAGGTTTCTCACTGATATGAATGTTTGGAGACACATCAAAAGTTGTGAGGGACCCGGATAATTCTTTGGTGTGAACAGCATCCCCGGATTTTGTCCATTAAATGCCAACAGCACTTCCAATCATTGTGACATCTAAAGGTGCTCCTACAGAATCTAAAATGCCTCTTGAGAGGTTTTACCTGTGTTGAGAACTACAGTTTTAATGAAAATGTTTTTGTTTTGTTTTGTTTTGTTTTTGAGACAGAGTTTTACTCTGTCACCCAGACTGGAGTGCAGTGGTGCGATCTCGCCTCACTTCAACCTCCGCCTCCCAAGTTCAAGCAGTTCTCCTGCCTCAGCCTCCCTAGTAGCTGGACTACAGGCGCCTACCACCACTCCCGGCTAATTTTTGTATTTTTAGTAGAGACGGGATTTCACCATATTGGCCAGGCCAGTCTCGAACTCCTGACCTCAGGTGATTCACCCACCTCAGCCTCCCAAAGTGCTGGGATTACAGGTGTGAGCCACCACTCCTGGCTGAGAAGCACAGTTTTAATGAAAATGTTATTGTTATGTATGCTTTTATTATATCAGGGCAAGTGCACTCAAAACTTCCCAGAAATTATTTAAGTCTACAATAATCGTTTTACACTGTTTATCACCATTTTATAAATGAGGAAATAGGATCAGAGAGATTAAGTCATTTGTCCCAGGTCACACAGTGAGTAAGGCCAACAGCTCCAGCTCTTGGCCTTACCTCACCCAGCTCACTATATCCCTTAGCTGGGAGTGCATTGGAAAACTATGGGTCTCTGGCTCAGGGCCCAGCAGTGAAATTGCTGGAACTTCAACCCCCACCCTTCCCTCCATCTCCTGGAAATGTCTGTGTTCTGGTTCCAGGAACTGCTGAGCCACCTTGCTGGTGGTGGTTGCCTCCCCTCTGCCCTAGCCATCCGCCCTCCCTGCCTCATTTCCATGGTCATGACTGCTCTTCAGGAAAGCAGGGCAGCCTCTGCTTCCAGTTTCCTGCAGGGCTTCAAAGAAGGCAGCAGTTGTTTTATTTGATTTGGTTTTTATTCCAGGGGAGCCTGACATGGGCATGTGGGGCTGGCCTGGAAGGCTGTGTCACCTCTTACTTAACAGTGCCCCTCCCTTCCATATCCCAACTAAGCTAGCATGCTCAGCTTCTCTTTCCTTTCCAAGTGAATTCCTGCTCCAACTGTTGACCTGTATGAAAACTTAAAAGGGGCACCATTTTTTACCAGGTCCTTAGGTGAATTTCAGCTCTGGTGGCCTGATACTAGCCTCATGCTTCTCAAACGGGAGTCAGCCAGCCAATTAACAGTCATATCCCTCGAAATAGGCAGTGGTGTCATGGAAAAGTAATAGGGGGTATCTTCTGGGACTCTCAATTTTTCTGAATGGTGAGTAATTTAAAATATCTTAATTTCATGACAAATACGTCGGCATAGAATAGAAAATGTTCAGGAATGTTTAGGATAAACCCTGTGATTTAGATTCCTAGCTCTTGGATGTTCTGTAGCCTATTCTACCTCCCTCTCCTTCCCACCTCCATCTTACCCTCAGATCATCAGAGCTATACATGTCTTAGGGGTAAAACTGGAACCGAATTGGCTGAAGATATCTTCTACATGGTAATTAGGTTTTTATGGTTATAATCCACTAATTTCCCCCAAGTCCTCCATCCCCACCCCAAACATGTGCATTCTCAAAAGATGCTTTGCTTTGTCACTCACTGTAGGGTGCCTTTGTATGTACCCTGTTGCAGAGTCTGTCTCTTTTTTTTTTTTTTTTTGAGACAGAGTCTCACTCTGTCACCCAAGCTAGAGTGCAGCTGCATGATCTCAGCTTGCTGCAACCTCTGCCTCCCGGATTCAAGTGATTCTTGTGCCTCAGCCTCCTAAATAGCTGGAATTACAGGTGCCCACCACCACACCTGGCTCATTTTTGTATTTTTAGTACAGATGGGGTTTCACCTTATTGGCCAGGCTGGTCTCAAACTCTTGACCTCAAGTGATCCACCTGCCTTGGCCTCCCAAAGTGCTGGGATTACAGGCGTGAGCCACCGTGCCCAGCCCAGAGTCTGTCCTTATTTCATAATCGTATCATACTGGAAACAAATATAGTGCTGGCATTGAGCAAGGGCTCAATAAGTGTCAGTTGAATGAATGAAAAGATGAATGAATAAATGAAAATCTCACTCTTTTGAGTTTTGAACTGGGAATCTCTGCCTCACTATTAAGTAAAATCAAATTAAAACAACGGAATGCTAATGATCACTATTTTATTTGGCAAATAATTTTGAGAAGATACAGGGTAATGTTAGTACGGGAGGGGCGGCTCTGCCATGAGTACTCTGTGCACTTAGCAGTCTTGAGTAGGAAGGAAGAACGGCATCCTTATATTCATGGTGAGACTAAGTTGGTGCTACATTGCTGAGAGTAATTTGGCAACATTGACTAATATTTTTATGCTCTTGACTCCTTAATTTAGTCTAGGGAATTGATGATACATAGGTAAAAAGATGTATCTATTTATGACAGCTTTATTTACTATGAGAAAAACTGGAAACAATCAAGTGTGGAAAATGTAGCACTGGTTAAATTAACTATCACATATCCACAGAATGGGTTATTATGAATCATAAAATATTTTCTTTTTTTTTTTTTTTGAGATGGAGTCTCGCTCTATCGCTCAGGCTGGGGTGCAGTGGCGCCATCTCGGCTCACTGCAAACTCTGCCTCCCGGGTTCAAGCAATTCTCCTGCCTCAGCCTCCCGAGTAGCCGGGACTACAGGCACCCGCCACCGCGCCCGGCTAATTTTTTGTATTTTTAGTAGAGACAAGGTTTCACCGTGTCAGCCAGGATGGTCTCGATCTCCTGACCCCCGTGATCCACCAGCCTCGGCCTCCCAAAGTGCTGGGATTACAGGCGTGAGCCACCGTACCCGGCCAAAATATTTTCAAATAATATTTAATGATATGGGGAAAGATTCCGTAAGGTATGAAGTATGATAGTAATTCAAAACATTGCTGAAAGAAATTTAAAGAGACAAATGGAAAGACACTTATGTTTGTAAATTGGAAGATAATATTGTTAACATGTCAGTACTACCTGAAGTGATCTACAGATTTAATGCAATCTGTATCAAAACCTCAATAATTTTTTTGTTTTCCAGAAATAGAAAAATCCTTCCAGGCTGGGCGTGGTGGCTTACGCCTGTAATCCCAGCATTTTGGGAGGCTGAAGTGGGTGGATCACCTGAGGTCAAGAGTTCAAGACCAGCCTGGCCAACATGGTGAAATCCCATCTCTACTAAAAATACAAAAAAAAAAAAAAAAATTAGCTGGGCATGGTGGTGGGTGCCTGTAATCCCAGCTACTTGGGAGGCTGAGGCAGGAGAATCGCTTGAACCCGGGAGATGGAGGTTGCAATGAGCCGAGATCATGCCACTGCACTCCAGCCTGGATGACAAGAGTGAAACTCCACCTCAAAAAAGAAAAAAAGAAAAATTCTCCCTAAAATTTATATGAAATACTTAAGCACCCCAAATAGTAAAATAATCTTGAAAAAGAACATAGAAGTTGGAGATCACACTTTATAATTTCAAACTCATTACAAATCTATAGTAATCAAAATAGTGTGGTGCTGCCACAAAGATGAACAGACCAACAGAACAGAATAGAGAGCCCAGAAAAAAACCTTCACATATATGGTCAAATTATTTTTGACAACAGTGCCAAGACCACTCAATGGGAAAAGGGCAGTCTCTTCAACAAATAGTTTTGGGAAAACTGAAGATCCACAACCAAAAGAATGAAGTTGGACCCTTACCTAACATCATATACCAAAATTAACTCAAAATGGATTAAAGACCTAAATATAAGAGCTAAAACTGTAAAACTTATAAAGGAAAATGTAAGACAAAAGTGTCATGACATTAGACTTAGCAATGATTTGTTGGATATGACACCAAAAGCATAGGCAACATAGGTGAAAATGAATAGATCGGACTACATCAGAAATGTAAATTTTTGTGGATCAAAGAACATAATCAAGAGAGTAAAGGCAGCCTATGAAATGGGAAAAAATATTTGCAAATCATATAATCTGATAGGGGGTTAATATCCATAATATATAAAGAACTCCTACAATTCAACAACAACAACAAAAATTTTTAAAAATGGACAAAGGTAGCTAGGCATGGTGATGCATACCTGTAGTCCTAGCTACTTGGGAGGCTGAGGCAGGAGCATAGCTTGTGCCCAGAAGGTTGAGGCTGCGGTGTGCCATGATCAGGCCATTGCACTCAAGCCTGGGTGACAGAGCAAGACTCTGTCCCCACACCCTCCCCCCAAAAGAAATATACTTGAATAGATATTTCTCCAAAAATATACAAATAGCCAGCAAGCACACGAAAACATACACATCACTAATTATTAGAAAAATGCATATCAAAATCATAATGAGGTAGTACCTCAAACCTACAGGAATGGCTATTTTTTTTTTTTTTTTTTTTTAAGTAGGAAGTGCTGATGAGGATGTGGAGAAATTGCTGGTGGTATTGTGAAATGGTGCAACGGCTATGGAAATCAGTATGGAGGTTCCCCAAAAAATTAAAAATAGAACTATATATATATATATGATCTAGCAATCCCACTTCTTGGTATATACTCAAAAGAATTGAAAGCAAGGTCTCACAGAGATATTTGTACACCCATGTCTTAGCATAATTATTCACAATAGTCAAACGGTGGAAGCAACCTAAGTGTCCATCAATGGATGAATGGATAAACAAAATGTGATATACATATACAACGGAATACTCTTCAGCCTTAAAAGGGAAGGAAATTCTGACACATTGATGAACATTGAGGACATTATGCTAAGTGAAATGAGCCAGTCACAAAAAGACAAATATTGCCTGATTCCACTTATAGGAAGTACCTAATCAGATTCATAGAGACAGAAAATAGAATGGTGGTTGCCAAGGCTTGAGTGGAGAGGAGAACAGAGAGTTATTGTTTGATGGAGATAGAGTTTCAGTTTTGCAAGACGAAAAGAGTTCTGGATATCAGTTGCGCAACACTGGGAACGTGTTTAACATTTATTGAACAATCCACTTAAAAACGGCTAAGATGAGGGTTAGGCACTGTGGCGCATGCCTGTAATCCCAGCACTTTGGAAGGCCAAGGTTGGAAGATCATTTGAGCCCAAGAATTCGAGACTAGCCTGGGCAACATAGGGAGATGCCTCCCACCCTACAAAAATTACAAAAATTAGCTGGGCATGGTTGCTTGTGCCTGTAGTCCCACCTGTTTGGGAGGCTGAGGCGGGAGGATCTCTTGAACCCAGGAATTCAAGGCTGCAGTGCCCCTGCACTTCAGACTGCACTCCGGATTGCACCCCTGCACTCCAGACAGGGCAGAAGAATGAGACACTGTCTTAAAAAAAAAAAAAAAAAAAGGCTAAGATAGTAAATTTTATGTTACGTGTATTTTTATCACAATTAAAAATTAATTGTTTTTGAAAATTTAAAAATAGGCCGGGCACAGACTCATGCCTGTAATTTCAGCACTTTTTTTTTTTTTTTCTTGAGATGGAGTCTCGCTCTGTTGCCCAGGCTGGAGTGCAGTGGGGCGATCTCGGCTCACCGCAAGCTCTGCCTCTCAGGTTCATGCCATTCTCCTGCCTCAGCCTCCCAAGTAGCTGGGACTACAGGCACCTGCCACCATGCCCAGCTAATTTTTTTATATTATTAGTAGAGACAGGGTTTCACCGTATTAGCCAGGATGGTCTCAATCTCCTGACCTTGTGATCTGCCCGCCTCAGCCTCCCAAAGTGCTGGGATTACAGGTGTGAGCCACCATGCCTGGCCTATTCCAGCACTTTTGGAGGCTGAGGCGAGAGGATCACTTGAACCCAGGAGTTCAAGACCAGCCTGGGCAACATGATGAAACCCCATCTCTACAAAACTACAAAAAAAAGCTGAGTGTGGTGTCGTAAGCCTGTGGTCCCAGCTACTCAGGAGGCTGAAGTGGAAGGATTTATTGAACCAGGAAGGTCGAGGCTACAGTGAGCTGTGATCATGCCACTGCACTCCAGCCTGGGTGACAGAACGAATCTCTGTCCCAAAAATAAATAAATGAGTAAATAAGAAAAGTTCAAAATAAGAATAGGCTGGGTGGCTCACGCTTGTAATCCCAGCACTTTAGGAGGCTAACGAGGGCAGATGATTGAGGTCAGGAGTTCGAGACCACCTCGGGCAACACGGTGAAACCCCGTCTCTAGTAAAACTACAAAATTTAACTAGGTGTGGTGGCACGTGCCTGTAATCCCACCTACTCAGGAGGCTGAGGCAGGAGAGTCGCTTGAACCCGGGAGGCAGAGGGTGCAGTGAGCCGAGATCGCGCCACTGCACTCCAGCCTGGGTGACAGAGCGAGACTCTGTCTCAAAAAAAAAAAAAAAAAGAAAATAATTTAAATATCTATCAATAGGTAAATAAATTATGGTAATCCATACCACAGAATAATTTGTTGTAGTTACAAATGAATCTATAAGATTTCTATGTATTAACCTGCAGAGAATCTTTAAGACACAGTAAGGGAAAGGCATTTATTACAAGAGAAAAAATTTTGGATATATATATGCTGATGTATACATATATATAGAATTCACACCAAACCCTTGAGAAAGGTTATTCTCTGGAACGGAAAGAGGGATGTGAAGGTAGATGAAGAGGAATTTTTATATGTTGCTATATATTTTTTTATGTTGTTTGCATTTGCATTTTTACAATAAGAATGTGTGTATATAATAGTTGTCAAAAGATATTTTTTATTTATTTATTTGAGACAGGGTCTCACTCCATTACCTAGGCTGGTGTGTGATGGCGTGATCACAGCACACTGCAGCTTTGACCTCCCAGGCTCAAGTGATCCTCCCACCTCAGCCTCCTGGGTAGCTGGGACTACAGGCATGTGCCACCACACCTGGCTAATTTTTTTGTATTTTTTGTAGAGATGAGGTCTCACCATGTTGCCCAGGCTGGTCTTGAACTCCTAGGCTCAAGCGATCCACCCACCCCGGCCACCCAAAAGTGTTGGGATTATAGGCATGAGCCACTGCTCCCAACAAAATATATTTTTATAAATAAATCAAGATGAAAACATTTTAGACAATAAAGATTTTTTTTAAACTGAAGAAATCAATTGAATGGCTTTAGGAAAGGAGATTAGATTTTTGTTTAAGCAATAACTTTTCTTTTCTTCTTCTTTTTTTTTTTTTTTTTTTTTTTGAGACAGAGTCTCGCTTTGTTGCCCAGGCTGGAGTGCAATGGTGCAATCTCAGCTCACTGCAGCCTTCACCTCACCCCCCTCCTAACACTGTCACTTTGGGAAGCACATTTCTATAAGAGTTTTGGTGAGGACAAATTATATTGAAATCATGGAATTAGTCATAATGAATTGCTGTTGGTATTCCAATGTCTTCAGACCTCCTGACTGAAGAGGAAGACAGAACTGTAGTCCCAGTCAAGAAAGTCTGTGGTCTGGAAACAACCAAAGTTCCAGTGACTTACTGTTTCATGTTCTCTTACTTCATCATATCCTGTTTCCATTTTTTAAGATCAACTGTGTTTGGACTTCTGAAGAACACAGCATGGGGGGTAAATGACTGGGGCTCCAGGAGGCCACATTCTGGGCAGGGAGGATTAATGTCTATAGTTCATGCTTATTGTATCTGCCCTAGCTTTACTCTTCCTCCTAGTGGCCTGGGCTGGAGTAGTTATAGTAGTATAGCATAATGGCTCTGGAATATGCCTTCTGGAACAGTCCTACCTTTGCCAAATGGTAACAACGTAGTTAAGTTTCTTCAGCAGGCACCGAAAAAAAAATCCAAATATCTCTGCCCTCATGGAGCTTATATTTTAACAGAGGGATAGAAACAATCTACAACAGACTTAATAAATTAGGCAGTACGACAGAAGATGATTGTCATGGAAAAAGTAGAGTAAGAGAGATCTGATATATTGGGAGGGTGAGGGCAGCTGCAGAATTACCACCTGGTCAGGGTAGCATTATTGAGAAGGTGACATGTGAACAAAGACTTGAAGGATGTGAGGGAGTGAACAGTGTGGACATATGACTGAAGAATGTTCCTGAAGCAGGAGAATGACTGACATTTTTAATGGAACAGTAAAGAAGTTAATGTGGTTGGGCGAAGTGATTGAGAGAGAGAGCAGTAGGAGGTGAGGTCGGAGAGTTAATGTGGTTGGGTGAAGTGATTGAGAGAGAGAGAGCAGTAGGAGGTGAGGTCAGAGAGTTAATGTGGTTGGGTGAAGTGATGGAGAGAGAGAGAGCAGAAGGAGGTGAGGTCGGAGAGTTAATGTGGTTGGGTGAAGTGATTGAGAGAGAGAGAGCAGAAGGAGGTGAGGTCGGAGAGTTAATGTGGTTGGGTGAAGTGATTGAGAGAGAGAGCAGAAGGAGGTGAGGTCGGAGAGTTAATGTGGTTGGGTGAAGTGATTGAGAGAGAGAGTAGTAGGAGGTGAGGTCGGAGAGTTAATGTGGTTGGGTGAAGTGATGGAGAGAGAGAGAGCAGTAGGAGGTGAGGTCGGAGAGTTAATGTGGTTGGGTGAAGTGATTGAGAGAGCAGAAGGAGGTGAGGTCGGAGAGTTAATGTGGTTGGGTGAAGTGATGGAGAGAGAGAGAGCAGTAGGAGGTGAGGTCGGAGAGTTAATGTGGTTGGGTGAAGTGATGGAGAGAGAGAGAGCAGTAGGAGGTGAGGTCGGAGAGTTAATGTGGTTGGGTGAAGTGATTGAGAGAGAGAGCAGAAGGAGGTGAGGTCGGAGAGTTAATGTGGTTGGGTGAAGTGATTGAGAGAGAGAGAGCAGTAGGAGGTGAGGTCAGAAAGTTAATGTGGTTGGGTGAAGTGATTGAGAGAGAGAGAGCAGTAGGAGGTGAGGTCGGAGAAGTAAAGGGGGCACAGGTGAGGTAGTGATTTTGTTGGCCATTGTTATGACTTTGGCTTTTATTCTGAGTATGGGGAGTCCCTGGAGGGTTTTGAGTAGAGGAGACATGATCATGATCTGACTTAGCTTTTTTTTTTTTGAGACAGAGTCTTGCTCTGCTGCCCAGGCTGTAATGCAGTGGTGCAATCTTGGCTCACTGCAACCTCCGCTTCCCAGGTTCAAGTGATTCTCTTGCCTCAGCCTCCTGAGCAGCTGGGATTACAGGTGCACACCACCACGCCCAGCTAATTTGTGTATTTTTAGTAGAGACAGGGTTCAACCAGGTTAGCCAGGTTGGTCTCAAACTCCTGACCTCAAGTGATCCGTGCCTGGCCCTGATTTAGCTTTTAAAAGGACCCCTCTGGCCAGGCGTGGTGGCTCACGCCTGTAATCCTAGCACTTTGGGAGGCCGAGGTGGGTGTATCACTTGAGGTCAAGAGTTTGAGACCAGCCTGGCCAACATACTGAAACTAAGTCTCTACTAAAAATACAAAAATCAGCCAGGTGTGGTGGCACGGCCCTGTAATCCCAGCTACTCAGGAAGCTGAGGCAGGAGAATCGCTTGAACCTGGGAGGCGGAGGTTGCAGTGAGCCAAGATTGTGACACTGCTTTCCAGCCTGGGCGACAGAGCGAGACTCTGTCCAGATAGAATAAAATAAAATAAAATAAAATAAAAATCACCCCTCTGGATGTTTTCCATGTGTTGAGGATAAACTGAAGGAGGGGGAAGAATGGAAGCAGGGAGATTAGTTGGGCGGCTACTGTAGTCATCTGAGCAACACAAGATGGTTTGGACAAGGGTGCTAGCAATGAAGACAGTGAAAAGTGTTCAAAATTTGGACATATTTTGAAGTAGAATAGGAGAGATATCCTGATGGTCTCCATTGTACAACACTAAGGATTTCTGGCCTGAGCAATTGATTATTTTTTATTTTTTGTTTTTGGCTGGCCTGAGCAATTGAAAGGATGGAGTTGGCATTAACTTAGAAGAGCAAGACTGTGGGCAGAGGAGGTTTTGGAAGGAATATCAGAGGTTCCGTTTTGGACATGTTAAGTTTGAGATGCCTGTTCAAGAAGAGATGTCAACTAGGTGGTTGGCTATATGATTCTGTGGTTTTATAATAGGTCTTAACTAAGAACATAAATTTCATGAAAAAGGCTGGGAACGGTGGCTCATGCTTGTAATCCCAGCAGTTTGGGAGGCCGAGGCGGGCAGATCACCTGAGGTCAGGAGTTTGAGACCAGGCTGGCCAAGATGGTGAAACCCATCTCTACTAAAAATACAAAAAATTAGCCAGACGTGGTAGTGCATGCTTGTAGTCCCAGCTACTCCGGAGGCTGAGCTGGGAGAATTGCTTGAACGCAGGAGGCGGAGGTTGCAGTGAGCTGAGATTATGCCATTGCACTCCAGCCTGGGCGACAGAGCAAGATTTCGTCTCAAAAAATAAATAAATACACAAAATAAATTTCATGAAAAAGCACTTCGGCTGGGCGCGGTGGCTCACGCCTGTAATCCCAGCACTTTGGGAGGCCGAGGCGGGTGGATCACGAGGTCAGGAGACTGAGACCATCCTGGCTAACATGGTGAAACTCCGTCTCTACTAAAAGTACAAAAAAATTAGCCAGATGTGGTGGCGGGCGCCTGTAGTCCCAGCTACTCGGGAGGCTGAGGCAGGAGAAGGGCGTTAACCCGGGAGGTGGAGCTTGCAGTTAGCCGAGACTGCGACACTGCACCGCAGCCTGGGCGACAGTGCAAGACTCCGTCTCAAAAAAAAAAAAAAAAAGAAAAAGAAAAAGCACTTCATTCAATACATGGAAAATGGTAAATGCTCAATAATGTGAACTGCAGTGATGATGATGGTGATTTTGATGATGATGATGATGAAGATGATGATAATTATGGTGATGATGATGATGATGCTTTTTTTTTTTTTTTTTGAGACGGAGTCTCACTCTGTTGCCCAGGCTGGAGTGCAGTGGCGTGATCTCTGCTCACTGCAACCTCCACCTCCCGGGTTCAAGCGATTCTCCTGCCTCAGCCTCCCAAGTAGCTGGGATTACAGGCACCTGCCACCACGCCTGGCTAATTTTTGTATTTTTAGTAGAGATAGGGTTTCACCATGTTGGCCAGGCTGGTCTCGAACTCCTGACCTCAAGTGATCCGCCTGCCTCAGCCCTCCAAAGTGCTAGGATTACAGGTGTGAGCCATCGCGCCTGGCAATTATGATAATTTATATCACACACCTCTGAAGGCACTCTGACTCACAATTTAACCTGTCCTAGAAATGAATAAATCTTCCCATCCCTTTAACTCAGCTGAAACAAAGTTGGATTTTCCATTACTCTACCTACATTTTTACTTACAGCAAAAACAGTAATACTAGAACATTAAAGTGAATTTTAGAAATAAATAAAAGCCTTGTAAGTGTACCACCTAACCATATTCTTTATTGTTCCATATATTCCCCTTTCGTCTCCTCATTTTGAAAACACAATTTAAAATAGTTGAATCATGAAGTATATATACATGTGTGTCCCAGTTACTTCAAGTGACATTATCCCATAAGCTATTTTCCAAGTTACTAGTTTCCATAATCTTAATTTTTACTAATTGCAAAATAATCTATATTTACTTGTCCCTTTTGCTATTGTTGCTCATTTAGACTGTTTTATAACCTATCACTGTTACAGCTAAGGCTGCAATCTCACGCATTTAACAAGTTTTTTCCTCCAAAGATATACTGCCAAGAGCAGGATTACTGGGTCAAAGGGCATAAATATTTTTGTAATTCTCAATACATAATGCCAACTTGTGGAAAAGTTTGCACCAATTTACAATGCCAAGGGTTGGATCTTTTCATAAGAAAAAATAAAATAATGAGTAAAATCAAATACATCAAACTGGAGTCACTGACAAAATAGATTTCCTAAGTCGGTTTTAATGAAACTGTACCCATAGATGTTCTTAGCTAGGCTACACAGCCTCAGCTCATTTTCACAGCCTACTTGGTCCTTAAGTTTCTTTTTTTTGATGCAGTCTCACTCTGTCACCCAGGCTGGAGTGCAGTGGCACCATCTAGACTCACTGCAACTTCCGCCTCCTGGGTTCAAGCAATTCTTCTGCCTCAGCCTGCTGAGTAGCTGGGACTACAGGCAAGCGCCACCACACCTGGCTAATTTTTGTGTTTTTAGTAGAGACAGGGTTTCACCATATTGGCCAGGACGGTCTCGAACTCCTGACCTCGTGATCTACCCACCTCAGCCTCCCAAAGTGCTGGGATTACAGGCGTGAGCCACCGCGTCCGGTCATGGTCCTTAAGTTTCACTTAAGTTTTAGCTTCAGATCAGACTTGCTTGCTGCTAGGTATGGTGAATGCTCTTAAACAATTTTTTTGTTACTTGTACTGAAAATTGATTTGAAAAACCATTTTTTAAAAACCCATGTTTTCCTTTTTACATCATTACTCTCTGACTCAAATGTTTTAGTTTTATGTCTGATTTCAGCCCTTTTATTGCACCAGGGGGTAATCAATGAGGGGTAATCAATAATTTAATCTGACCCTGCCTCCACTGCCCTGGCCTAGGTTAGCTATTCAAAGATGTTTAAGAAGGCTGGCTGAGGTGGCTCATGGCTATAACCCCAGCAATTTAGGAGGCTGAGGCGGGAGGATCATTTGAACCCAGGAGTTCAAGACCAGTCTGGGCAACATAGTGAGATTCTCTGTCTCTACAAAAATAGAAAAATTAGCTAGCTGTGGTGGCATGTACATGTAGTCCCAGCTACTTTAGATGCTGAAGCAGGAGGAGTTTGAGACAGCAGTAAACCAAGATCACACCACTGCACTCCAGCCTGGGCAACAGAGTGAGACCCTGTCTCTAAAACAGACATAAGGAAAGAAAATAAATAAAGGAGAGGAAAAAATATAGGAAGAAGAAAACTAGAATAAATCTTGTGGGTAATTTTGAGGAGGAGGGAATTAGGAACTGGAGTAGGAGTGAGGAGTGACCTTAAGAGATTATAAACTTCTGTACCAGCTGGGCACAGTGGCTCACGCCTGTAATCCCAGCACTTTGGGAGGCCGAAGCGGGTGGATCATCTGAGGTCAGGAGTTCGAGACAAGCCTGGCCAACATGGTGAAACTCCGTCTCTACTAAAAATACAAAAATTAGCTGGTCGTGGTGGTGGGCACCTGTAATCCCAGCGACTCAGGAGGCTGAGGCAGGAGAATCACTTGAACCCAGGAGGCGGAGGTTGCAGTGAGTTGAAATAGCACCATTGTACTCTAGCCTGGTTGACAAGAGTAAGACTCCATCTTAAAAAGAAAAACAGAAAACTTTTATTCTGTTTGAAACTTTTGGGGAAAAATAAAGTCAAACTGTATCTCTAAAAAGAAAGGATCTAACTTGAAATAACTAAACTTTAAAGAGCTGCTAGTCATAAACAATACTTCTGACACCCTGAGACAACCAGATTCTTGGTTTTAAGAGAAAAAAAAATAGAGATGGGGGTCTCGCTATGTTGCCTAAGCTGGTCTCGAATTCCTGTGCTCAAGTGATCCTCCCACCTCGGCCTCTCAAACTGCTGGAATCACAGGCATGAGCCGCTGTGTCTGGCCTTAAAAGACTTTAAAGGGTCATCTTATATATTAACTCCTAACATACTCCTATCTATTGCAATATTACTTCTGTCATTTAAAAGAGTCAACCTGCCATTTTACAGCTAAGCTTAGCTATCAATTTGTTTTTTCTTTTATTTGTTTACTTTCTGTAATCTTTCCTTCACAGGTGTTTGGGAATTTTAAGGTCATGATTCAATAGAACTGATTTTTTTGGATTGTGTTCATATAATCAGAGGCATAAACCAATAGGTAAATATTTAACAAATAAACAGAAATGCGTAAGTACGGTATAGGGAAGGGTTTCTATTACAAATACTAAGATTAAATAAAAGCCTGAACTTTTCTCATTATTCTTGATGCGTCTGCAAGAGTTTAATAATTGTTTGGGAGAAAAGTCTCATGCTGAACTTTGTACTAATGTCACATTAGAATTTAAGTCGCCTTCGATTTATTGAACTAGACATTATAAAAGTAAAGAAAGGGGAAAAGGAAGAAAAGAGGAAGAAAGAATTTTAAAACCATACAACGTTTTCTATCAAACACAAGGTTGTGCAATTAACTTTCGTGTGTATTTTTTTTTTTTAAGTATTTTTGAGGACTTAAAGATAGTATGCAGGGGTCGGATGCGGTGGCTCACACCTGTAATCCCAGCACTTTGGGAGGCCGAAGTGGGTGGATCACAAGGTCAAGAGACCAAGACCATCCTGGCCAACATGGTGAAACCCTGTCTTTACTAAAAATACAAAAATTAGCTGGGTGTGGTAGCACGCACCTGTAGTCCCAGCTCTCGGGAGGCTGAGACAAGAGAATCGCTTGAACCGAGGAGGCAGTCACAGTGAGCCAAGATTGTGCCACTGCACTTCAACCTGGGCGACAGATCGAGACTCCATCTCAAAAAAAAAAAAAAAAAGAAAGAAAAGATAGTATGATAGTATGTAGGCAAGGCCATTTAAGGTTCTTGAATAATATATTTAGTGGGATTTGTTATCTGATGTGTTTTAAAGTCACATGCTTTTGTAAATATTTAAATTTTAGGTGACCCTTCATACTAGGTAGAATCATAGCACTCTGAGCCATCGCAGGACCTGATTTCTGGCCCCCCTTTTTTTTTTCACTGGCCTATAGGGACCATCACATAAGGATACATAAGAGCCAACATTAATAAATACAATAACAAAATATACATTTAGGGAAAACATGCAAAACATGGTAGACACCTGATGGAAAAAGGAACTTGAATTGGTAGAATGATTAAGCTTCTGCATTTTAAAAATTTAATTTTGTTGTATTTTTATTTTTTATTTACTTTTTTAGAGACAGGGTCTTGCCCAGGCTGGAGTACAGTGGCACAGTCATAGTCCACTGCAGCCTTGAATTCCTGGGCTCAAGCCATCCTCCTGCCTCAGTCTCCTAAGTAGCTAGAACTATAGGAATGTGCCATCACACTTGGCTAATTTAAAACATTTTTTGTAGAGATGGGGTCAGACTGGTTTCCAACTCCTGGCCTCTAGCAATCCTCCCACCTTGGCCTCCCAAAGTACTGGGTTTATAGGTGTGAGCCACCTTGCCTGGCCCTGGCCTGCATTTTTTTTTTTTTTTTGAGATGGAGTCTTGCTCTGTTGCCCAGGCTGGAGTGCAGTTATGCAATCTTGGCTCACTGCAACCTCCGCCTCCCGGGTTCAAACGATTATCCTGCCTCAGCTTCCCTAGTAGCTGGGACTACAGGTGCGTGCCACCACACCCAGCTAATTTTTTGTATTTTTAGTAGAGATGGGGTTTCACCGTGTTAGCCAGAATGGTCTCGATCTCCTGACCTCATGATCTGCCCGCCTCGGCCTCCCAAAGTGCTGGGATTACGGGCGTGAGCCACTGCACAAGGCCTGGCCTGCATTTTTTAAAAAAACATACAAAATAAGATTTTAGGCTCTTTTGCAATTCCCAAAGCACCCAGTACAGTGATAGGCTCACAAAAGATTCAGTAAGTACTTGTTGACATTTAAAAAACTTACTCTGATATGTGTCCTTAGAGACATATTTCCTAGTCCTGATTCCCTGGGGCTCCTATAAAAATAGACCATGATCAAAATGTGTTGCAGAAACAAACTTCTGGAAATATGAAATAATAGGTCATGCTTTTTTAGCCTTTCTACCAATAACCATAGTATAACTACATACATAGAACTGCGATTTCACCTTCTACTCACTTATTTGCACTAATATTCTGGAAACAATCAGTTTAGGTGTTTAATTTTACAGTGTTTGAAAATAAGTTATTTTTCTCTCACTTACAATTGCTTTCTTACAAAAAAAACTACACAGTTCAGGATTTGACTTTTAGCCTGCACTAATATTAATAAATACAAGCTTTCAAAAGACTTATTTAGACCTAGTTTTGTGTATTCTCTCCAATAAAATTCTATAAAATAATTGTACCCTGATTTACAGAACATTTTTTTTTTATCCTTTAAGTAACATTTTTATTTATTTATTTTTTTTCTTTTTATTATTATTATTATTATTATACTTTAGGCTCTATGGTACATGTGCGCAACGTGCAGGTAACTTACATATGTATACATGCGCCATTTACAGAACATTTTATTTGCATCTGTAGCCATTATTAAAAGATGTGATTCTTTAAACGTTTCTAGTTTGAGTAACCTAATTTTTATTCAGAATACAGCAAAGCATCATTTATTTTTTTTTCAGCCCCCCAGTGTTAATATTTCTATAGCATCGTGGTTAAGCAATTAGACTTTGACTTCACACTGCTTTGTTTCAAGCTCTGACTTCACTACTGGCTCTCACTGTGTGGTTAATTCAACTCCCTGTTCTTCAGTTCCCTTCTAAAAAGGGATAGATCATTAAATCCATCCTTATGAAGTAGGTATGATGACTTTTTTTCTTTTTCTTTTTCTTTTTTTTTTTTTTGAGACAGAGTTTTGCTCTTGTTGTCCAGGCTGGAGTGCAATGGCCCGATCTCAGCTCACTGCAACCTCCACCTCCGGGGTTCAAGCGATTCTCCTGTCTCAGCCTCCCAAGTAGCTGGGATTACAGGCGCCCACTGCTATGCCCGGCTAATTTTTTGTATTTTTAGTAGAGACAGGGTTTCACCAGGTTGGCCAGGCTGGTCTCAAACTCCTGACCTCAGGTGATCTGCCTGCCTTGGCCTCCCAAAGTGTTGGGATTACAGGCGTGAGCCACCGGGCCAGGCCGATGATCATTTTACATAATTCTTAGCACAGTATCCCTGACATAAAGTAAATCCAATTAAAAAGTGCCTAATGAGCTGGGCGTGGTGGCTGACACCTATAATCCCGGCACTTTGGGAGGCCGAGGCAGGTGGATCACCTGAGTTCAGGAGTTTGAGATCAGCCTGGTCAACCCGGTGAAACCCCATCTGTACTGAAAATACAAAAATTAGCTGGGCATGGTGGCGGGCACCTGTAATCCCAGCTACTTGGGAGGCTGAGGCAGGAGAATTACTTGAAACCGGGAGGCGGACGTTGCAGTGATCCAAGATTGCTCCATTGCACTCCAGCCTAGTCAACAGAGCAGGACTCCATTTCAGAAAAAACAAAAACAAAAACAAAAAAAACAGTGCCTAACATTGTCTTAAACTTTAGCTAAGGTACAAGGAGAAGTGGTTTCAGTTTCCAAAGAGTAGGGAGAAAACTTTGAATTGAAGTCTTCAAGGGGATTTTTTTGGAAGGGTAGAACCTGCATTGGGCTTTGAAGAATGAGTCATGATAATAATTTAGGACATTTTGTAAGAGAAGCAACTTCTCTCATATGTTATGTTTTGTATTTGAAGATTTCTTGGGAGTCA
This sequence comes from Pongo abelii, assembly GCF_028885655.2. Classification (NCBI taxonomy): domain Eukaryota; kingdom Metazoa; phylum Chordata; class Mammalia; order Primates; family Hominidae; genus Pongo; species Pongo abelii. The sequence continues at coordinate 33,999,608 of NC_071994.2, read as the reverse complement.
TTCATACACAATTATTTTGGTTATTTTGTTTATATGAAATATTTCTGTTTAAAATTCTTAATTTCCTTATAAATAATAATGCTTATAATCTAGAGAAAATCCAATAAATGGAAAGTACTTAATTAAAGTTCTTTCAGATCTGAAGAACAAACTAATTTACTAGCTATTAATGACTCCTCAGCATGGATATGCCTTTCTTCATTAATCTTTTAAAAAAACTTGTATTTAGGCTGGGTGCGGTGGATCACGCTTGTAATCCCAGCACTTTGGGAGGCCGAGGTGGGCGGATCACAAGGTCAGGAGATCGAGACCATCCTGGCTAACACAGTGAAACCCCGTCTCTACTAAAAATACAAAAAAATTAGCTGGGCATGGTGGTGGGTGCCTGTAGTCCCAGCTACTTGGGAGGCTGAGGTGGGAGAATAGCATGAACCCAGGAGATGGAGCTTGCAGTGAGCTAACATCACACCACTGCACTCCAGCCTGGGCGACAGAGCGAGACTCCATCTCAAAAACAAAAACAAAAACAAAAACAAAACAAAACAAAACAAAAAACGTGTACTTACCAGAACAAGATAAATTTTAAAAACTTGTGTCTGTTACACACCTGATGCAAGTATAATTCATCTGTTAGTACCAGGTTTTGCATCAGAATTACAGGTATGCAAAATCAATGACTATATTGAAGACAGTTCTGTTTAGTGTTCAGTAGGCAGTAGCATATGTCATAATACGTTGTAATTTCAAATAGAGGCATAGCAACCCAAAGCTGAAAAAGACTTCTTACAATGATTTAGGCTGACTTCCACATTTTGTGTTTAAATTAGGAAATTAAGTCAGATTCTCCCAAGGGTTTATGTAACCCAGGGAGACACATTCATTCTTCCAGGCCCTCCTGGAGCACCATTTGATGTTGTTGCTTTCTTAGTCACCAAATTGCCTACAAAGTGGGAAAATAACATGCAATGCTTACTAGAGACATGTGTCTCAAATGTGATTCCTAGGATCACGCCTATACAAGTTGAGAAATTAAGAAAGCATATTACCAGAGCCTCTGTCCAAAAACCCAGCTTTTAAAAATTTCACTTTGGGCTGAGCATGGTGACTCACGCCTGTAATCCCTGCACTTTGGGAGGCCAAGGCGGGTGGATTACCTGAGGTCAGGAGTTTGAAACCAGCCTGGCCAACATGATGAAACCCCATCTCTATTAAAAATACAAAAAATTAGGAGGCTGGGTGCCGTGGCTCACGCCTGTAATCCCAGCACTCTGGGAGGCTGAGGAGGGCAGATCACGAGGTCAGGAGATCGAGACCATCCTGGCTAACACAGTGAAACCCTGTCTCTACTAAAAATACAAAAAATTAGCCGGGCGTGGTGGCGGGAGCCTGTAGTCCCAGCTACTCGGGAGGCTGAGGCAGGAGAATGGCGTGAACCCGGGAGGTGGAGCTTGCGGTGAGCTGAGATCGCGCCACTGCACGCCAGCCTGGTGACAGAGTGAGACTCCGTCTCAGAAAAAAAAAAAAAAAAAAAATTAGCTGGGCGTTGTAGCAGGCACCTATAATCCCAGCTACCCGGGAGGCTGAGGCAGGAGAATCGTTTGAACCCAGCGGGCAGAGGTTGCAGTGAGCCAAGATCTCGCCACTGCACTCCAGCCTGGGCAACAAGGACGAAACTCTGTCTCAAAAACAAACAAACAAACAAACAAACAAAAAAACCCACTGCACTTTGCCCTGTGTAAGTTCCCCAATGAATTCCCTGATGCTTCCCAAATCATCCTTTACCCCTAAGCCTTCCTACCACTGTGACAATACTCACTCTTCTGACTTGTCTGTTCTCTAAGCAATGTTTCATGCTTCATACTTTTCCACTTGTAAAAACTCATCTGTGCCTTCTCCAATTCCTTTAGGGTCTTGCTAGGCCTTGATACGTCTTGCTAGGCCTTCCTAGTTCTTGCTTAATTTAATACGATAATCATAATAGGAAATCAACAATTGCTTCCCTTCAGTATTTTACTGAAAAGACCCATCTATGGCTAGGAGTATTCAAAACATTGAAATCCAAGAATACTATGTTGTTCTTGGGAAATTCTCTTCCAAATCTCAATTCTGGTAAGTTATTTTACCCTCAGTGAATCATAGGAGTGGCAATCACTTTTTACAAAGCACTTATAATGAAATGGGAAAAAGAATAACCTAGGAAAATTTTAGATCTATTAAAATACGTTTATGGCTTAGAAACCTATTGTTAATTTGTACAACATGTTCTGATGGGAGAATGACTTCCTAAATTTGAACTTGAAGTTGACATAGGGAGAAGCAATCTGACACCTATGTTGCAACCAGCCTATTTTCAACAGTCAGAAAAACAAGCAAAACTTATCTCTGAGTTTTCGGTAGGGTAAGACTCAAAGGATGATGTCACTTTTCCTTTCTCATACTTTTAAAGGTCCATGAAGCCATTTTCTGGCAGATGTGTGCTTTAGTTATAATAAACACGGCAGGCAGATAGATCTCACAGGTATGCCTGAATGTCTGAAAGTTTTTAGTTTCTGATAAGAGCTGGAAATTTCTATTTTAAGTGGTGGCTTTGGTAAGCAGTCCTGCTAAATGTTCGCCAAATAGTTTAATTGCTGCTAATTTTCATATTCTGCTTTTGAGTTGAATCTTCAATATTTGACTGAATGTGGAACTTAAGACCAACAAATAAAAAAGACATCTTTGTAAATTTCTTCAATATTTAAAAAAAATGAACATTTTGAACTTACAGTAAGCACTTATTTCAACAAATTGTGCTATTGTCTCAAATAGGAAGAAGCTTTTTGCTAATTGGATGTCTTGGCTTTATCGCTGTTATGACAAAAAATGATGCTTTAGGCATCTTTGTCAAGAAAAGGACTACAGACTAATGCTAAGAGGGAATGAACTATTTGGGAAATTATCTTTTAAATTGCAAATGCTTACAAGTAGCATCCTTTTAATAAATTATGTGGTGAAAAGGGAACAAACGTATCACTTTGGCAGTATAAATTGCATTATTTGCAAGGGCCAGACAAGAAAATAAAAAATGGAGGAGTAGGGCTGGGTGCGGTAGCTCATACCTGTAATCTCAGCACTTTGGGAGGCCGAGGTGGGTGGATCACTTGAGGTCAGGAGTTCGAGACCAGCCTGACCAACATGGTGAAACCCTGTCTCTACTAAAACTACAAAATTAGCTGGGTGTGGTGGCACATGCCTGTAATCCCAGCTACTTGTGAGGCTGAGGCAGGATAATCAATTGAACCCTGGAGGCAGAGGTTGCAGTGAGCCGAGATGGTGTCATTGAACTCCAACCTGAGCAACAAGAGCAAGACTCCGTCTAAAAAAAAAAAAAGAAAAAGTGAAGATTATGTGTTTGATATTAGTAAATTTAAAAGTATTTTAAGTGAATATATTTTCATATGCGTATGCCAGTTCGTGTCCTCTGGGAGGCAGACACCAAGATAGAATTAGAAGGGCAAGAAATGTATTGGGGATAAGACCTTTGAAAGATAGAGGGTAGAGAGAGAGAAGTCAGGAAAAGTCTTCAGTCTGTGATAAATGTCTGGCACTTGTAAGAGGAGTGAGGGAAGAACTGAAAATTGGATAGGCAGTGCTTTGGGCTCTGGGGCAGCCCTGAGAAAGTCTTGACCTATCCAATAGACAGCTGCAATGCAAAGATTACCTATAGAGGACTTCTGTGTTGGGCAAAAATGGCCAGGCCCAAGCTCCAAGCCATGCTCAGTCATTGGCTGAGAGCTGCGTAGAATGAGTGTGCCCTGAGTTGAAATGCTGTGACAGATCCCAAAGGTGCTACAGCTGGTGAGCGTCAGCTGATTGTATTCTTCAGCAAATTCTCTCTGCAATGGATCTCTGAGCAGTACAACTCCAGGGTGACACAATATGCATTAAGTCTGCTAAAGCAAACTAAATATGGCCTGAAAAGGACTCCATACTTCTATATTTGAGTCTTTGTGGATGAACTGCAACCTAACTTAATAGATAAAAAGATTGAAAACCTAACTTAGGAGTATGTGCCTGTAACAATCACTGAGTCTTGGCCAATCCCAGCAGTCATACTTCAACCACTCATAGACTGGTAAGTGTTCAAGCTGTGTTCAAATAAGGCAAACGCTGAGCTGTAACCAATCCAGTTGTTTCTTTACCTCACTTCTGACTTCTGTACATCACTTCCCTTTTTTGTTTATAAATTTTTTCTGACCATGAGGCATCCCTGGAGTATCTCTGAATCTGCTGTGATTCTGGGGGCTGTCCAATTTGCAAATCCTTCATTGCTCAAACTCCTTTAAATTTAATTCAGCTGAAGTTTTTCTTTTAATATGTTAGACATGATGTCTAATGAAATACCAATATTATTTTGCCAAATTTGTAATTTTTCTTTGCCAAAAGATGTGTGGCTTGTAAGCCAATAAGCTACACTTTGATTCAGATGACCTGCTTCATGCGTCATGACTCTGGTTCTGAATTTTCATTTGCTTTGGATAAAAATTAATTTGTGGTGGCCGGGCGTGGTGGCTCACTTCTGTAATCCCAGCACTTTGGGAGGCCGAGGTGGGTGGATCACCTGAGGTCGGGAGTTTGAGACCAGCCTGACCAACATGGAAAAACCTCATCTCTACTAAAAATGCAAAATTAGCCAGGCATGGTGGGGCATGCCGGTAATTCCAGCTACTCGGGAGGCTGAGGCAAGAGAATCGCTTGAACCCGGGAGGCGGAGGTTGCGCTGAGCTGAGATTGCGCCATTGCACTCCAGCCTGGGCAACAAGAGAGAAACTCCGTCTCAAAAAAAAAAAAAAAAAAAGGCTGGGCGAGGTGGGTCACGCCTGTAATCCCACCACTTTGGGAGGCGGAGGTGGGCGGATCATGAGGTCAGGAGATCGAGACCATCCTGGCTAACACGGTGAAACCCCGTCTCTTCTAAAAATACAAAAACAAAATTAGCCGGGCGTGTTGGCGGGCGCCTGTAGTCCCAGCTACTCCTGAGGCTGAGGCGGGAGAATGGCGTGAACCCGGGAGGCGGAGCTTGCAGTGAGGCGAGATCGCGCCACTGCACTCCAGCTTGGGCGACAGAGGGAGACTCCGTCTCAAAAAAAAAATTAATAAAATAGTAATAATAATAATTTGTAATGCAGAGCAACGTATGCCATCTCATGGTATCTTATAGATAGATCTCATGCTTATGTTAAGTTTTGGGTGTTTCTCATCTGACATCTATAAGATCATTGTTAGATGTTATTAGTGATGAAATTTTGAAACAGACTTATTACAGATCTGTATTTTTAAATGAGTTTAATTAAAGAACAACTTGAAGTTCCAAGGCACGCTGTTAAAAAAACAACAGCATAAAACACCAACATCTATTACTTCTTGTGACACCATATTTGCTTGATGAGTATTGTGATACTATACAACCAAAACAAAGTATAAAAGCCAATTGGGCTGGGCACGGTGTCTCATGCCTGTAATCCCAGCACTTTGGGAGACTGAGGCAGGAAGATTGCTTGAGCTCAGGAATTCCAGAGCAGCCTGGGCAACATATACTGGCGAAATACTCATCTCAACAAAAAAAAATTGTCTGGGCATGGTGGCGGGTGCCTATAGGCCCAGCTACTCGGGGGAGGCTAAGGTGGGAGGATCCCTTGAGCCCGGGAAGCAGAGGTTGCAGTGAGCTGAGATCGCGCCACTGCACTGCAGCCTGGGCAACAGAGTGAGACCCTGTCTCAAAAAACAAAACAAAACAAAACAAACAACAACAACAACAAAATTTGAAGCAGACGCAGATGTAAGACAAATGATTACACATAATTCCCGATTTCTATTTTATACATTCATCAAAATGACTTTAGACTTCATTGTTCTCCATGATTGACTTGATAAGAGTAAATACTATAAATGTAAATGAACTTATAAAATAAATGTATGTAGATGGACAGTGGAGACTCAGAGGGATGGAGGGGTGGGAAGGGGATGGATGATGGGAGGTTGCTTGGTGGGTACAATGTGTGTTGCTCCAGTGATAGATGTACTGAAGGCCCTGACTTTACCACAATGCAATATACTAATGTAGCAAAATTGCACTTGTGCCCCATGAATGTATACAAATTAAAAACTAGATAGCCAGGTGTGGTGGCTCACACCTCTAATCCCAGCACTTTGGAAGGCTGAGGCGGGAGGATCACTTCTGCCCAGAAGTTGGACCAGAAGTTGGAGACCAGCCTGGGCAATATAGTGAGACTTTGTTCTACAAAACATTTTTTTTTTTTTTTTTTTGAGACAGAGTCTCGCTCTGTCACCCAGGCTGGAGTGCAGTGGCATGATCTCGGCTCACTGCAAGCTCTGTCTCCTGGGTTCACGCCATTCTCCTGCCTCAGCCTCCCGAGTAGCTGGGACTACACGTGCCTACCACCACGCCCGGCTAATTTTTGTATTTTTAGTAGAGATGGGGTTTCACTGTGTTAGCCAGGATGGTCTCGATCTCCTGACCTCGTGATCTGCCCGCTCAGCCTCCCAAAGTGGTGGGATTACAGGCGTGAGCCACCGCGCCCAGCTTACAAAACATTTTAAAAAGGCTGGATGTGGTGGCTCATGCCTGTAATCCCACCACTTTCGGAGGCCGAGGTGAATGGATCACTTGAGGTCAAGAGTTCAAGACCAGCCTGGCCAACATGGTAAAACCCCATCTCTACTGAAAATACAAAAAATTATCTGGGCATGGTGGCACGTACCACCTGTAATCTCAGCTACTTGGGAGGCAGAGGCAGGAGAATCACTTGAACCCAGGAGGTGGAGGTTGCACTGAGCTGAGATCACACCACTACACTCCTGAACAACAGAATGAGACTCCATCTGAAAAAAATAAAATAAAAAATAAAAAATGAGGCAGGAGGATTGCTTGATCCCAGGAGGTCAAGGCTGCAATGAGCCATGATGGCACTACTATACTCTGCCCGTGTGACAGAGCAAGAACCTGCCTCAAAATAAATACATAAATACATAAATAAATAAAATCATGCAGAAAAATATATTCTGCAAAAAACATTGACTTAAAATGGGTTTTAAAACTTTAAAATTTGGACAACCCCTCTTTTCACTACAGATGAGAGGATGCATTTCTTGGGGTGGGATAGACTAGGAGTTTTTCGGTTTGTTTGTTTTTGAGACTGAGCCTCACTCTGTCACCCAGGCTGGAGTGCAGTGGTGCAATCTTGGCTCACTGCAACTTCCGCCTCCTGGATTCAAGCGATTCTCCTGTCTCAGCCTCCTGAGTAGCTGGGACTACAGGTGTGCGCCACTGCACTTGGCTAATTTTTGTATTTTTAGTGGAGACTCAGTGGACAGAGTCTTTAGATTTAGATCTTGCTTTCTTCAGTATATAGCTTGGTAGTTGTTCCATATTACTGCATAGAAAGCTGCTTCATTTTTATTTTATGGCTGCACAGTATTCCATTGTATGGATATGCCATAATTTATTTCCGGGTTATTTATAATCTTTTACTGTTATAAACAATGGTACAAAGAATTATATATACATTATTTAACAAATGTATGAGCATGTCTGCAGTATAAATATTAATACTTTTGTCCATTTTTGAATCAAGGCAGTCTCTTAATGATTTGTAGGAGGCACATATTTATATAAAGGAAATTGGCCTTTTATGTATGAGTCCCTAATCTTTATTTTTATTTATTTATTTATTTATTTATTTTTTTGAGACAGAGTCTTGCTCTGTTGTCCAGGCTGGAGTGCACAGTCTCAGTTCACTGCAACTTCTGCCTCCTGGGTTCAAGTGATTCTTCTGCCTCAGCCTCCTAAGTAGCTGGGATTACAGGCATGCATCACCACGCCCAGCTAATTTTTTGTATTTTTAATAGAGACAGGGTTTCACCATGTTGGCCAGGCTGGTCTCAAACTTCTGGCTTCAAATGATCTGCCCGCCTCAGATTCCCAAAGTTCTAGAATTACAGGCATGAAGCACCGTGCCGGGCCTGAGTCCCTAACCTTTAAAAATTCATGTTAAAAGTGAGTTAAAGTCTATATGAAAATTTAAATTTCTTATCATGAATGTTCATAGTATAAGGGAAAGTGGGAATTGTGTAGCTCTAAGGTAAAGATTATCAGTTGAAGTTTATTTAATATGATATCTTCTTTTACAATAGAGTACATTATTATTTATAAGGATATAGTTTTTTCTTGGAGAAATGAAGGAAAAAAGGGTATATTATGATTTTTATTATGATGGTGCTATGAAATAAAATAATCCTTTTAATGTGTTCACTACATAGCCCTTCTACCTGATACTTTGTCATTTTCAGTGATTTGTCTTTTTCCCGAATGTGGGCCTTAACAGCGTGTTATTTAAGAACTAGAAAATATTAAAACAAAGTAATACATAAGCAAAGCTGGGCCTTTTGTAACATAATTCCCAGAGACAGATGCAAAGCTGTAATGGAACCCGGTATTCAGGAGCAAATAGAACTATTCTGTAACATTTCAGAAGAAGTTAAACCCTACTGAGCTATAGATATTTTTGTTTGCATTACAGCAGTTGTGATCTGCAGTTTTTTTGTTTGTTTGTTTTTTGTTTTAGATAGGGTCTTGCCGTGTCGCTGGAATGCAGTGGCAGATCATGGCTCACTGTAGCCTCGATGTCCTAGGCTCAAGCCATTCTCCTGCCTCAGCCTCCCAAGTACCTGGGATTATAGACATGAGCCAACATGCCCGGCCTGCAGAATATTTAGGCAAACTTTTGTTGTAGCAAAGAAAATAATATCCAAAGAATTAGTTTATTTTTGACCTGTGATTCAGGATTAAAAAAAAAAATTTAAGGCCTGAGTGCAGTGGCTCACACTTATAATCCCAGCATTTTGGGAGGCTGAGGTGGGAGGACAGTTTGAGCCCAGGAGTTGGAGTAACATAGCGAGACCCTTGTATCTACAAAAAAAATTTTTTTTTTTAATTAGCAGAGTGGGGCGTGACAGTGCATGCCGGTGGTCCTAGGTGCTTAGATGGCTGAGGTGAAAGAATTGCTTGAGCCTGAGAGGTCAAGGCTGCAGTGAGCTGTGATTGTGCCACTACACTGCAGTCTGAGTGACAGAGTAAGACCCTCTCTAAAAAAAAAAAAAAAATTAGGCCGGGGTGGGGGAGTGTGGCTCAGGCCTGTAATCCCAGCACTTTGGGAGGCCGAGGTGAGTGGATCACCTGAGGTCTGGAGTTCAACACTAGCCTGACCAACGTGGAGAAATACTGTCTCTACTAAAAATACAAAATTAGCTGGGCGTGGTGGCGCATGCCTGTAATCCCAGCTGCTTGGGAGGCTGAGGCAGGAGAATCGCTTGAACCCGGGAGGAGGAGGTTGCAGTGAGCCGAGATTGCGTAATTGCACTCTAGCCTGGGCAACAAGAGTGAAACTCCATCTCAAAAAAAAAAAAAAAATTAAACTCTCCTCTACACTCAGTGTTTACAAATTAATTTCCTTTACTTTTCAGAATATTTTTCTATTTTGACAAGAAAGGAATAGCAAAAATGTCACGTACAAAATGGCACCATCTTCCTATGATGCCAGTTTTGAACTGTTTAAAGAACATTAACTTTTAGAAAGAAAGATGTTTATCTACTTGCAAGGAACATAACCCCCAAGAGATTTTCCTGGACTGTGCCCTAATTTGTTGGATTTTTATTAAATTTCCTGCATATGCTCATGCACTCATACTTAATTAGTCATAATTCTTCTTTAGAAAAGGCTTGTTTTAAAAAGAAGCACAACAACTGTGATATCTTTGGAACTTATAAATATCTGGTCTAGGATTTCCTTAAGCTAGTCATCTGTTTCCTCATTTCAGAAGCTGAAACTGTGTTAGGCTGTGTTTTTAAAATGTTGGATTTGTTTTGCAAATGCAGGAAAAGCAACACTTCCTAATTTGCTTAGATGGGTGCCCATATAATTTGGTGTTTTATCAGCTCTAGATGAGTACTGGTGTAACAGTGGGAATAAGCAAGTTGGATGTGTTTGCATGCACATAGATGCCTATGTGTGTCTGTGTATAAGTAATATGATGAGGTTTTAGTAGAGAATCAGTATGAAAGTCAATTCATTCTTTAAATATTTTGGACCAACAGAGAGACTGAACTAAAGTGAACAAATCTGGTTCTACTAAGCACATTTTCTCTCCTTTGGCCATTGATTAACTTATTTCTCTTAAGTGGAAATAGGATAGAACCTATTTGCCTATTCTTTAAGGATAGTACATATTTATCTAAATCCTTGAGTTAGATTAGTGTATTTTTGGCCAGGCATGGTGGCTCATGCCTGTAATCCTAGCACTTTGGGAGACCAAGGAGGGCAGATTGCCTGAGTTTAGGAGTTCGAGACCAGCCTGGGCAACATGGTGAAACCCTGTCTTTACTAAAAATACAAAAAACTGGCCGGGTGCGGTGGCTCACATCTGTAATCCCAGCACTTTGGGAGGCCAAGGCGGATGAATCTCCCGAGGTCAGGAGTTTGAGACCAGCCTGGCCAACATGGTGAAACCCTGTCTCTACTAAAAGTACAAACTAGCTGGGCATGGTGGTACACACCTGTAATCCCAGCTACTCGAGAGGCTGAGGCAGGAGAATCGCTTGAACCCAGGTGACAGAAGTTGCAGTGAGCCGAGATTACGCCACTGCACTCCAGCCTGGGCGACAGAGCGAAACACTGTCTCAAAAAAACAAAAAAAAACAAAACAAAAATTAGCCGGGTGTGGTGATATGTGACTGTAATCCCAGCTAGTCAGGAGGCTGAGGCCCAAGAATTTCTAGAACCTGGGAGTGGAGGCTGCAGTGAGCCGAGATTGTGCCACTATACCAGGCTGGGCAACAGAGCAAGACTCTGTCTCAAAAACAAAAACAAATTAGTATATTTTTATAGCAGCATAGTATTTCCTAAAATGGTGTTTTAAGATGGGTTACACATTATTTATTTATTTATTTATTTTTGAGACAGAGTCTCACTCTGTTGCCCAGGCTGGAGTGCAGTAGTGCGATCACACCTCACTGCAACCTCCACCTGCTGGGTTCAAGCGATTCTCCTGCCTCAGCCTCCCAGGTAGCTGGAACTACAGGAGTGCACCACCATGCCTGGCAAATTTTTGTATTTTTAGTAGAGACAGGGGTTTCACCATGTTGGCCAGGCTGGTCTTGAACTCCTGACCTCAGATGATCCACCCACCTCAGCCTCCCAAAATGCTGGGATTATAAGGATGAGCCACCGTGCCCGGCCTAAGATGGGTTCCAAATTAGTACAGTCTTTTAGATACTTTTTTTTTTTTTTTTTTTTTGAGATGGAGTCTCTGTCACCCAGGCTGGAGTGCAGTGGTGCAATTCCAGCTCACTGCAACCTCTGCCTCCCGGGTTCAAGTGATTCTCATGCCTCAGCCTCCTGAGTAGCTGGAATTATGGGTGCATGCCAGCAAGCCCGGCTAATTTTTGTATTTTTAGTAGAGACAGGGTTTCACCATGTTGGCCAGGCTGGTCTTGAACTCCTGACCTCAGGTGATCCACCCACCTTAGCCTCCCAAAGTGCTGGGATTAAAGGCATGAGCCACCAAGTCTGGCCTAGATACTTAATAATTGCTTGTCACCCTTTATATCATAACTGTAATAAATAAATTTGGCCTAGAGATCTAGCTCAAAATTTTATGCTATGCAGGAATTTCCCTTAACCACTGCTTGTGATAAGTGGTTAGTCAGCTTTTGTTATTGTTGTTAGTTAAGAGAATGCATCGGAAAACACCTAGAACCAGTCCTGGTCCAGTTAACTTGTTTTGCTTAAAACCATTTTTAAAATGAAGAAATTTTACCAGTGAACATTATTAAATTTATTCAAAGATTTACTGATTGCTTATATTCTTTTTTCTTTACTGATTATGTAAGCAAAACATGTTATTTTTACAAATTCATATACGTTTTTGTGCATATATTAACATTAGTATATTTATTAGTCTTTATTTTACGGAAATTGATCATATGTGACTTACATTTTTAAACATGTCTTAGATATCTTTTTACGTAAATAAAAATAGGTCTATCTGTTCTTTTCCTCCCTGGCTTTCTGAGGATAGACTGCCATCATGAATGGCACGGTAACTATCTGCACTAGAAAGTTCATGTCCAACCGACTACTTCAGAGGAAACAAATGGTCATTGATGTCCTTCACCCTGGGAAGGCAACAGTGCCTAAGACAGAAATTCAGGGAAAACTAGCCAAAATGTACAAGACCATACCGGATGTCATCTTTGTATTTGGATTCAGAGCTCATTTTGGCGGTGATAAGACAACTGGCTTTGGCATGATTTATGATTCCCTGGATTATGCAAAGAAAAATGAACCCAAACATTGACTTTCAAGACATGGCCTGTATGAGAAGAAAAAGACCTCAAGAAAGCAACGAAAGGAATGCAAGAACAGAATGAAGACAGTCAGGGGGACTGCAAAGGCCAATGCTGGTGCTGGCAAAAAGCCGAAGGAGTAAAGGTGCTGCAATGATGTTATTTGTGGCTGTTGTGGATTTTTCACAAGAAGATTAATAAACTAAAAACTTTAAAAAGTAAAGGTCTATCTTATTCGTTTTAATGCTGCAATGTATTCCATTTTATCGCTGTACTGTAGTCACTTATCTAAACCCTCTAAGGTACATATTTCTTTCTCTTTTTTTTTTTTTTTTGAGATGGAGTCTTATTCTGTTACCCAGGTTGGAGTACAGTGGTGCAATCTCGGCTCACTGCAATCTTTGCGTCCCAGGTTCAAGCAATTCTCGTGCCTCAGCCTCCCAAGTAGCTGGGATTACAGGCGTGTGCCACCACACCTAGCTAATTTTTGTATTTCTAGTAGAGAAAGGGTTTTACCATGTTGGCTGGGCTGGTCTCGAACTCCTGACCTCAAGTGATCTGCCTGCTTCAGCCTCCCAGAGTGCTGGGAGTACAGGCGTGAGCCACCGTGCTTGGCCAGTTACACTTTTCATTTCCACATTTTAACACTTCTGAAATTACTTTTTAGTTATTTTATTTATTTATTTTGAGACAAGGTCTTGTTCTGTCACCCAGGCTTGAGTACAGTTGCCGGATCTCAGCTCACTGCAGCCTCCACCTCCCCAGCTCAAGTGATCTTCCCACTTCAGCCTCCTGAGTAGCTGGGACTATAGGTGCACATCACCACGCCCAGTAGTAGTTGTTGTTGTTGTTTTTTGAGACAGAGTTTCTCTCTTATTGCCCGGGCTGAAGTGCAATTGCGTGATCTTGGCCCACGGCAACCTCCACCTCCCGCGTTCAAGCGATTCTCCTGCCTCAGTCTCCCAAGTGCATGGCACCATGCCTGGCTAATTTTCGTATTTTTAGTAGAGACAGGGTTTCACCATGTTGACAGGCTGGTCTTGAACTCCTGACCTCAGATGATCCACCCGCCTCGGCCTCCCGAAGTGCTGGGATACAGACGTGAGCCACAGCGGTGCCAACATTTCTGAAATTAGGATGTCACTTATATTTTATAATGCATGACAGGTTAAAATTACTATCTGCCAGGCAGCATTTGTGACCTAATTGTCTTTGCCTTGCGCAGGTGAACTTGATCATAATTGTTCAAATTTGTGTCACTTAAATCAGTTATGTGCATTGTTAGTACTACAGGTGTTGGGTTTAATTGCTGTTTAAAATGTTCAGATGAAGATGGTGGCTTGGCACTGTGGCTCACACCTGTAATTCCAGCACCTTGGGTGGCTAAGATGGGCATGATCACTTTGAGCCCAGGAGTTCAAGACCAGCCTGGGCAACATGGCGAAATCCTGGTCTCTACCAAAAATACCAAAATTAGCACACACCTGTAGTCCCAACTACTCAGGAGGCTGAGGCGGTAGGATCCCTTGAGCCTTCGAGGTTGAGACTGCAGTGAGGAGCTATGATCGTGCCCCTGCACTCCAGTGTGGGTAACAGAGTGAAACCCTATCTCAAAAAAAGAAAAAAAAAGGTGGTATTATGACTTTTTGTTGAAACACAAATTTATTGTTTATGAGGAAAGGAGAGACACAGAGCAGTGGGGCATACATTTGATATTTAGTGAAGCACATATTTGTCATTCAGGGAGTAACTAATATCATAATTTTTTTCTACAAAGGAATGACAATTCTTTATGAGATGGAAGAAAGTAAGACAGTCATTAGTGATGAAGTTGTTTCAAAGCAATGGGAGGTTGGCATGACTGATTTATACATCTCACAGGACCAGTATTAAGGCATTTTGTCATAGTTTAATTGGCAGCAGTTTTTCTTTCTTACAGGCCCATAAAGTAATAATAATTTTACTATTAACGATCTCTAAGAGTAGATGACCTACATTACAGTATCCATGATAAATAACAGACACTGTGCTTAGACTTTACGTCTGGGCTGGGTGCAGTGGCTCACGCCTGTAATCCCAGCACTTTGGAAGGCCAAGGCAGGTGGATCAATAGGTCAGGAGTTTGAGACCAGCCTGGCCAAGATGGTGAAACCCTGTCTCTACTAAAAATACAAAAATTAGCTGGGCACAGTGGCGGGCGCCTGTAATCCCAACTACTCAGGAGAATGAGGCAGGAGAATTGCTTGAACCTGGGAGGCAGAGGTTGCAGTGAGCGGGCCACTGCACTCCAGCCTGGGCAACAGAGCAAGACTCCATCTCAAAAAAAAAAAGACTTTACATTTGGCCAGGTGTGGTGGCTCATGCTTGTAATCCCAGCACTTTGGGAGGTGGGTGGATCACTAGGTCAGGAGTCTGAGACCAGCCTGGCCAACATGGTGAAAACCCGTCTTTATTAAAAATACAAAAATTAGCTGGGTGTGGTGGTGTACGCCTGTAATCCCAGCTACTCAGGAGGCCGAGGCAGGAGAATCGCTTGAACCCGGGAGGCAGAGGTTGCAGTGAGCCGAGATTATGCCACTGCACTCCAGCCTGGGCAACAAAGCTAGAGTCCGTCTCAAAAAAAAAAAAAAAAAAGAACTTTATATCTATTTTACCCTACATTTTCTAATTGCATTTTTGAAAATAGACTTTTTTTTTTTTAAGACAGAATTTCATGCTTGTCGCCCAGGCTGGAGTGCAGTGGTGTGATCTCGGCTCACTGCAACCTCCACCTCCTGGGTTCAAGCGATTCTCCTGCCTCAGCCTCCTGAGTAGCTGGGATTACAGGCACACACCACCACGCCCAGCTAATTTTTTTTTTAATATTTTTAGTAGAGATAGGATTTCACCACGTTGGCCAGGCTGGTCTTGAACTCCTGATCTCAGGTGATCCACCTGCCTTGGCCTCCCAAAGTGCTAGGATTACAGGTGTGAGACACTGCACCTGGATGACTTCATTTTTTTTTAGAATAGTTTTAAATATACAGAAGAATTGAGAGCATAGTACTGAAAGTTCTCATAGACTCCACCCCCACCGCCACAATTTCCCCTATTATTAACATCTTAGATTAGCATGGTACCTTTGCCACAATTAATGAACCAATACTGATATACTATTAATAACTAAAGTTCACAGTTTATTCAGATCTCCTTTGTTTTTGTCTAATGTCCTTCTCTGTTTTTGTCTAATGTCTTTCTTTGTTTCAGTATCCCATCCTTGGAACGTTAGGTATCTAATAATCATTAGGTTACATGATATTATTTTTATTTTTTATTTTTATTTATTTATTTTTTTGAGACACAGTCTGGCTCTGTCACCCAGGCTGTAGTGCAATGGCATGATCTCGGCTCACTGCAACCTCTGTCTCCCCGATTCAACTGATCTCCTGCCTCAGGCTCCTGAGTAGCTGTGATTACAGGCGCCCACCACCACGCCCGGCTAATTTTTGTATTTTTAGTAGAGATAGGGTTTCACCACGTTGGTCAGGCTGGTGTTGAACTCCCAACCTCAGGTGATCCACCTGCCTCGGCCTCCCAGATTACGCCTGTAATCTGCTGGGATTACAGGCGTGAGCCACTGCGCCCGGCCAATGTTATGTTTTTTTAGGCTCTTCTTGGCTGAGACAGTTTTTCAGAATTTCCTTATTTTTCCTTGAAAGTTTGAAGGGTACTGGTCAATTATTTTGTAGGATGCACCTCTATTGAAATTAACTGGGGCTGGGCGCAGTGACTCACGCCTGTAATCCCAGCATTTTGGGAGGCCGATGCAAGTGGATCATGAGGTCAGGAGATCGAGACCATCCTAGCTAACATGGTGAAACCCCATCTCCACTAAAAATACAAAAAATATAGCTGGATGTGGTGGCGGGCGCCTGTAGCCCCAGTTACTCGGGAGGCTGAGGCAGGAGAATGGCGTGAACCCGGGAGGTGGAGCTTGCAGTGAGCCAAGATTGTGCCACTGCACTCCAGCCTGGGCGACAGAGCGAGACTCGGTCATTTCAACACACACACACACACACACACACACGCACAAAGAAATTAATTGGATATTTTTCTCATGATTAGACTGGTGTTACAGGTTTTAGGGAGGAACAACACAGAGGTAAAGTGCCACTTTCGTCATATCACATAGTGTCAACATGATTCATCACTGCTGATGTTGAACTTGATCACCTGGCTAAAGTAGCGTTTGTTAGGTCTCGTCAACATAAAGTTACTCTTCCCTCAACCCTCGTTTTGATACTGTACTCTTTGGAAGGAAGTCACTATGGGTAGCCCACACTTAAAGACTGAGGGGTTATGGTCTCTCTCTTTGAGAGCTGAGTATCTACATAAATTATTTAAAGTTCTTCTGCATGGGAGATTTGTCTCTTCTTCCCCATGTATTTACTTATTTAATTATTATTTATATCACCATGGGCTTATGGATATTTATTTTTTACTTTGAGTTATATAGTCCAATACTATTTCATTTATTTTGTTGTTTAAAATGTTCCAGGGTTAGCCATTGGGAGCGCTTTCATTTGACTCCTGTGATCATTTGACACTCAGCGTTTTTATTTTGTTTGTTTGTTTGTCTGAGAACTTTCTGGAATCTAATTGAATTTTTACAAGGCTATTGTAAGTAGGTATTAGAATCTCCTTAGTTACAGATAAAGAGACTGAAGTTTAGAGAGATTAAGTAGCTTGCCTAGGTCACATAGGAAGTAAATGACAGGATTTGCGTTTTGCTCTATCTGAAAGCTTCTCATAATCTTAAATGTCTTATTCTGACATTTGATAGTATAATAAATTACATATCCTTTTAAGAAAAATAATTCTGCCATGATAGTCTGTTAGATATGTGCATTTCTATCTTTATTTTGGACTTCGAGGGGAAAAATGTATCTGCCTGGAACCAAACACATAATTTTTGGAATTGCATAATGCTGTGAGTGAGTGTGTGAGTGTGTGACTGAGTGTCCACTCAAACTGCCAGAGTTCCAGTTATCTCTGGCTCAGGGACTGTCCACCTTCCTGTGGGAGTTCATTTGCTCCTCTGTGCATAGGTTACTGCAGGCACTTGTAGTAGAATATGTCAGGCTATGCTTTTGTTGCCAATGTCTTAAGGGACGACACTCCTTTCATTCATCCCACGAGGCTTTATGAGAGTCTGCTGCTCTGGGGAGCTTACACTGTTATAGGAAGAGACAAAGTAAACAAGCATGAAGTTAGTACAGCCACTATGGAGAACAGTATGGAGGTTCTCAAAAAAATAAAAATAGAACTACCGTATGATCTGACAATCCCACTGCTAGGTATATCCCCAAAAGAAAGAAAATCAATATATTGAAGAGATACCTGCACTCCCATGGTTTATTGTAGCACTATTTGCAATAGTCAAGATTTAAAATTAATCTAAGCATCCATTAATAGTTGAATGGATAAAGGAAATGTGATACATATATACAATGGAGTACTATACAGCCATAAAAAAGAATGAGATCCTGTCATTTGAAACAACATAGATAGAACTGGAGGATATTATATTAAGTGAAATATGCTAGGTACAGAAAGACGAACTTCACATGTTCTCACTCATTTGTGGGAGCTAAAAATTGAAACAACTGAACTCATGGAAATAGTGGAATGATGGTTATCACAGGCTAGGAAGGGGAGTGGGGGCAGGGAGCAGGGGAATATTAATGGGCATGAAAACATAGTTAGATTTTTTAAAAAGAAAATATATTAGACAGAATGAATAAGATCTGGTATTTGATAACACAGTAGGGTGACTATACTGAACAACAACTTGTTGTACATTTAAAAATAATTAAGGAATATAATTGAAATGTTTGTAACATAAATAAATGATAGATGCTTGGGGTATGTATACTCTATTTACCCCAATGTGACTATTACACATCGCATGCCTGTATTGAAATATCACATATACTCCGTGAATATATACACCTACTATGTACCCACAAAAATGAAAAATTTAAAATAAAAAAAGAAAACACAAAATAAACAAGTACGTAAGAAAATTAACAAGGTATTTTTGGATGTGATAAATGCTAACCAAAGGCCAGTGTGCCCAGAATTCAATAACCGAAGTGGGTAGCATGGTAGGGGATGAGGTCAGAGCGATAGGCTTTGTGGCTCACAGTAAAGAACACGGGTGTTATTCCCTTTTAAATGATTGGCTTTGGCTGGGTTCAGAAAGGGAAGGGATACAGTCTCTCTGGCTACTCACAGACCCTATTGCATACTGCTCTTTTTGGTTCCTCTGCCCAAGCCACACTGGCTTTCTGACTGCTCCTGGAATATGTCAAGTTCTTTTCTACCTTTGAGTCTTTACATTTTTTTATTTCATCTGCCTGAAAAAACAATGATCACAACAAAAACAAAAACTATTCCATCACATAATGGTATAATTCTTCCTTCATATCATTCAGGTCTCTACTTAAAGCTATCTCCTTGTACATCCTATCTAAAAATGCTTCACTCTGCTCTCACCACCACATCTCTTCTTCAATCCCTAGGAACTCTCTATATCTCCATCTGGCTTTGTATTTCTTTCTTTCTTTCTTTCTTTTTTGAGAGTGAGTCTCACTCTGTTGCCCAGGCTGGAGTGCAGCGGCATGATCTTGGCTCACTGCAGCCTCCACCTCCCAGGTTCAAGCGATTCTCCTGCCTCAGCCTCCTGAGTAGCCGGGATTATAGGTGTGCACCAACACCGCCGGCTAATTTTTGTGTTTTAGTAGAGATGGGGGGGTTTCACCATGTTGGCCAGGCTGGCCTCAAACTTCTGACCTCAAGTGATCCGCCTGTCTTGGCCTCCCGAAGCACTGGGATTACAGGTGTGAGCCACTGTGCCTGGGCTGGCTTTGTATTTCTTAGAGTATGTATTGCTACCTGGCTTTATTTATTTCTTTACTTGTTTATATTCTGTCAGCCCCATTAGAATGTAAGTGCCACATGAGGGCATGGATTTTGTCTGTACTGTTCATCATTACTTCCTCAGTGCCTGGAACATTGTCTAGTATATACAGGGTGATTTTATTAGTTATCGCTTACTGTGGAACACATTACCCCCAAAACTGAGTAGCTTAAAACAGCAACCATCTATCTCCTAGTTTCTGTGGATGAGGACATCAGGAGAGGCTAAGCTGGGTTTGTGTGGCTCAGGGTCTTTAAGGAGGTTGCACTCAATGTTGGCCAGGGTTGCATTCATCTGAAGGCTTGACTGAGGCTGCAGGATCTGCTTCCAAGCTCTTTCATATGGCTATTGACCAAAGGCTTCAGTTCCTCGCCAAATGAGTTTCTCCATAAGGCTTGCAACATAGCAGTTGGAGAAGTATCAAGGTGAAAGCCATAATACCTTTTTATAACCTAGTGTCTGAAGTTGCACATCATTATTTCCATTTTATTTTGTTTGTTGAGAGCAAGTAACCAAGTCCAGCCCACAAAAGGAAGGGAATTAGGGTCCACTTCTTTTTTTTTTTTTTTGAGACGGAGTCTCACTCTGTCACCCAGGCTGGAGTGTAGTGGCATGATGTTGGCTCACTGCAACCTCTGCCTCCTGGGTTCAAATGACTCTCCTGTCTCAGGCTCCCAAGCAGCTGTGATTACAGGTATCTGCCACCATGCCCAGCTAATTTTTGTATTTTCAGTAGAGACAGGGTTTCGCCATGTTGGCCAGGCTGGCCTCAAACTCCTGACCTCCAGTGATCTGCCCTCCTCAGACTCCCAAAGTGCTGGGATTACAGGCATGAGCCACTGCACCCAGCTGACCATCTCATTTAATTCTCAGCGTCATGCAAGGTAGACATAATTACATCAAATTCAAAGATGAGGAAAAAGACTTTGGAGGCTATGAAATATGTCCCAAGTTGTACAGTTAACTGAGGATTCTCTTTCTCTTGTCAAAAGACAAGAAAGGAAGGCTGTATCAGCACAGCTGCTGCGTGAGGACAGGCATACTTTACACTGCAGATATCACAGATGTGTGTGTTTATTATGACGTTTTTCTAACAGATGGCAAAAACATGTGTTGCCTTAACAAAATTGGTATATTAAGAAAATTTTCTGGGTCAGGTGCAGTGGCTCACACTTACAATCGCAGCATTTTGGGAGGCGGAGGCTGGAGGATCACTTGAGAACAGGAATTCAAGATCAGCCGGGGCAACATAGAGAGACTCTGTCTCTACAAAAAATAAAACAACTGGCAGGATGTGGTAGCACATGCCTACAGTCCCAGCCACTCAGGAGGCTGAGGTGGGAGAATCACTTGACCCTGGGAGTTTGAGGCTTCAGTGAGCTGTGATCACACCACTGCACTCTAGTCTCGGCCATAGGAAAAAACCTGGTATATATATATATTAAAAAAAAAAAGATAATTTTCTGACAGATGGAAGTAGAGTCAATGCCTTTTTCTTATTCCAACAAAGGTTTTGTTTGGGCTATTGGTTACTTTGGATATTATAAAACATAAAATAAAAGTATGTTTTAAATAGCATACTTTTCCTGGCTGGGTATGGTGGCTCACGCCTGTAATCTCAGCACTTCAGGAGGCTGACGTGGGCAAATCGTGAGGTCAGGAGCTCGAGACCAGACTGGACAACATGGTGAAACCCTGTGTCTACTAAAAATACAAAAAACTAGCTGCGCATACTGGTGAGTGCCTGTAATCCCAGCTACTCAGGAGGCTGAGACAGGAGAATCATTTGAATCTGGGAGGCAGAGGTTGCAGTGAGCTGAGATAGTGCCACTGCACTCCAGGCCAGGTGACAGAGTGTCTAAAAAAAAAAAAAAAAGCATACTTTTCCTAAGATTAAACTTGAATTTACTTGGAGAATGAGTAATTTGATCAAAGAAAGATGTAATTTCAATGTGAAGGATCTCTGCATACCTGGTGGGAAGAGGTGTGTTCCAATGGGGCGCTTTTGATAATGACAGCATAATCTGAAGCAGTTTGAAGAGAGAGTCTTTGAACAAAGAAGGGAGAAAACCAAGTATGTAGACAAAATGTAATATAAGGGGCATCCTAAGGAAAAGCAAGGAAGAAAGAATACCAGTCCAAGCCTCACAAATTTTCTTAGACCTATTGTCTGTTATGATTTTATTTATTGATTGATTGATTTTTGAAACAGAGTCTTGCTCTGTTGCCCAGACTGGAGTGTGGTGTCCCAATCTTGGCTCACTGCAGCCTCTCCCTCCCGGGTTCAAGTGATTCTCCTGCCTCAGCCTCCCAAGTAGGTGGGATTACAAGCATCCGCCAACACACCCGGCTAATTTTTGTATTTTTAGTAGAGACAGGGTTTCACCATGTCGGCCAGGCTGGTCTTGAACTCCTGACATCAAGTGATTCGCTCACTCTGGCCTCCCAAAGTTCTAGGAGTAGAGGCCTGAGCCACAGTGCCCAGCCTGTTCTGAAAGTTTTAAAGGCACAGCTATCTTCAACGTTCATCCACTCTGGCGCCCTGGGAACAGTTCCTTATATTATGTCCTCTAGAAGAGCTGGACTAACACATATGCAGGATAGGTTATGATGCGGTATGAGAATTGAACTTCAACCCAGGAGGCGGAAGTTGCAGTGAGCTGAGATAGCGCCACTGCACTCAAATAATTTCTTTTTAAGTGCCTGACATTTCACTATCCCAGAGGAATCTGGTGTTAGCAGGCAGGGTTTTTGTTGTAGTTTGTTATAGTTATGTGCATGACTGAACACACTCCACTTTCGTAAGGTCCTTGCATATTTCCTCATACATTTCACTGTGGCACATGAGCCAAGAAACAAGGAATGGGTGATTTACTACCTAAAAATAGGCAATCAACGTTTAATATGGAAGGACTGAAGGGAAGAAGGAATATAAAGAGAGGGAAGAAGGAATTTGGAAATAAATAAATAATAAATCAGGGAGTTCCTATTTTGGGACTACAGACAGTCATTCTGATTTATAAATGGGATGACTGAGGCAAGAGGACTGGACCTGCATGGTCTTGGGTAAGTAATGAAATCTGTCTGAGTTTTTGTTCTTACTTAACTGAACCTCTGTTCTTTCATCCGTAAAACGAGATGAAACCAGATGAGCTTGAACCACTGTTCTCTATGTACCGTTTTAGAGGATCATAAAATTCTACTTTCCTTTCATAGTTTAATATTTGTCATATCCATGATTTGATGCTGAGACCTGTCAGGAACACAAGTCTCAATTTTAACTCCTTGCAAGAGAAATTAAAATCTCCTTTAGGATTACATGTTTTCCAGAAACATTTTAAAGACTTCATTTAGTGGAAATCTGTATTTTGGCATAGAGGTTTAAGGCCAGACAGCTTGGGTACAAATCCAACTCCATCATTTACTATGTAACCTTGGACAAGCTGCTGCTGCTTTTTTTTTTTTTTTTTTTTTTTTTTTTTTTAGACAGGGTCTCTGTACTTCAATACTTCAATTCCCTCACTGGTAAAATGGGAATAGTAATAGTTACCATTTATTTATTTATTTGAGACAAAGTCTCACTTGATCACCCAGGCTGGAGTGCAATGGCGCAAATTTGGCTCACTGCAACATCCGCCTCCTAGGCTCAAGCCATCCTCCCGCTTCAGCCTCCCCAGTAGCTGAGACTACAGGCACGTGCCATCTTGCCCAGCTAATATATATATATATATACTTTTTTTTTTTCCTGAGACAGGTTCTCGCTCTGTTGTCCAAACTGGAGTACAGTCTGCGATCTCTACTCACTGCTAACTCCGCCTCCCGGGTTCAAACGATTCTCCTGCGTTAGCCTCCCAAGTAGCTAGCGTTACAGGTGTATGACACCACGCCCAGATAATTTTTGTATTTTTAGTAGAGTTGGGGTTTCACCATGTTGGCCAGGCTGGTCTGGAACTCCTGACCTCAAGTGATCTGCCCAGCCTCCCAAAGTGCTGAGATTAGAGGCATCAGCCACCACGCCCAGCCTAATTTTTGTATTTTTTGCATAGATGGGGGTTTCACCATGTTCCCTAGGCTGGTCTAAAACTCCTGGAATCAAGAGATCCTCCCGCCTCAGCCTCCCATGGTGATGGGATTACAGGTGTGAGCCACCATGTCCAGCCTGGACAAGGTTCTTAATCTCTCTGTATTAATGTTAATCTCTCTGTATTATTTATTTATTTATTTATTTATTTATTTATTTAGAGACAGAGTCTCACTCTGTCACCCAGGCTGGAGTGCAGTAGCACCAATTTAGCCCACTGTGACCTCTGCCTCCTGGGTTCAAGTGATTCTCCCGCCTCAGCTTCCCAAGTAGCTGGAATTACCACACTTGGCTCATTTTTGCATTTTTAGCAAAGAGAGGGTATTGCCATGTTGGCCAGGCTGGTCTCAAACTCCTGGCCTCAAGGGATCCTCCTGCCTCAGCCTCCCAAAATGCTGGGATTACAGGTGAGCCACAGTGGCTCAATTGCTATTGAGTCACAATAGTTATCCTTGAGTTATTTAATAAAATAATTCAGAAAAGTTCCTGGTATATAGCAGGAACTAAAGAATATTTGTGAGGTGAATGAATATTGCTTAAGAATTGGATGTTCAGGCTGGGTGTGGTGGCTCACGCCTGTAATTCCATCACTTTGGGAGACTGAGGTGGGTAAATCATCTGAGGTCAGGAGTTCAAGACCAGCCTGGCCAACATGGTGAAACCCCGTCTCTACTAAAAAATACAAAAATTAGCTGGGCGTGGTGGCTCCTGCCGGTAATCCCAGCTACTCGGGAGGCAGAGGCAGGAGAATCACTTGAATCCAGGAGGCGGAGGTTGTAGTGAGCCGAGATGGTGCCATTGCACTCCAGCCTGGGTGACAAGAGTGAAACGCTGTCACACACACACAACAATTGGATGTTCAATCAAAGCTTTTTGGAAGGGTGAACATTTAACTTTGACTTTGAAGAATGGCTACTGGGCATGGAGAAATAAGGGTTAGAGTTGGGGAAAGGGAAAATAACTCTTTGGTGGGATCATACGGGAGTACAGGAAAAATGGCTAAAAGGTTTTATGGGATCCAACTGTAATGTGCCTCAACAGCCAAACTAAAACACAGGGACATTTTCAGTAGGTAAAACAATAGTCCTAAGGTTTGTGAGCAGGGAAATGTTGAGATGAAAACAAGATTGAAGGCTTACTTGCCTTGTTTTGCATTACCTTAGTTTAAACATTTTTTAAAATATAAAACTGATGCTAGTTCATTATATTGCATCTTAAGTTCCTTTAACTTCTGAGAACTAAATACAGCAGCTCTGGAGACAAAGAACAATGTAAATGGTGTGAGTGCTGGCAGGACTTTCCATTCAAGTTGCTGAAGCACGTGGGCAATGATTCAATCAAATCTGAAAGGTGCATTTTGGCAAAAACCTATGGAGATAATGTGCCAAGTACTTTAATGATTCCCCAACCACAGAGAGATTATTTGGGTGTCAGATGGGGTGACATGCTAGTGTATTCATTATCCTGGAGGAAGAAATTGAATGATTAATTGAGGGCTCTAGCAAAACTTTGACAAAGAGGGTGATTACTAGACTGTACATAAAGAAGATGATCAGCCTGGGCAACATGGTAAAACCCTGTCTCTACAAAATGTACAAAAATTTGCCAGGTGTGGTGGCACATGCCTGTATTCCCAGCTGCTCGGGAGGCTGAGGCAGAAGAATCACTTGAGCCTGGAAAGTCGAGGCTGCAGCAAGCTGTGATTGTGCCACTGCCCTCTAGCCTGGGCGATGGAGCAAGACCCTGCCAAAAAAAAAAAAAAAAAAAAAACACACACACACACACAGAAAGAAACTGAAAAAGCTAACCAGTTATTATAATCTTCATAAAATTTCTGAAGTGCTCCAAGAGGTGAAACGTGAAAATTTAATTTATGACTAACTATAAGTAACATATCATTAATACAGACATATTGTGTTCAGGTTGTATATACAAAACAGTGTATATTATGCTTTATGGGTAATTGAGGTAATTTTCAAGGACAAATTTTACTATGTGAGATTTTTGCCTTGCGCTGACTGTAGTACCTAACTCCCAGATAAAGATGAGATTGTGAACTTCTGAAAATATGAGTGTTTCATCTGTAAAATTTAGTGGAAATAGTTTCTTTTTTTTTTTTAGAAGGAGAAACAAATCTTTGGGCTGCAAAGGGTTACTTGACTGGGCTTTTTCGTTATGCAGAGTGGTAGGAGTGGCACACTCCTGAATGGATTTTTTTTTTTTTTCCATTCCAGTTGCCCCTTCCTGAGGCTCAGGTATACAAAGCTGATCTCCAGGAAGAAGACAGATTATTTATATAAGAAAGCCAGGACGGCCGGGCGTGGTGGCTCACACCTGTAATCCCAGCACTTTGGGGCGGGTGGATCACCTGAGGTCAGGAGTTTGAGACCAGCCTGACCAACACAGTGAAACCCTGTCTCTACTAAAAATGCACAAATTAGCCGGGCGTGTTGGTGCACGCCTGTAATCCCAGCTACTCGGAAGGCTGAGAAAGGAGAACCGCTTGAACCCAGGAGGGGGAGGTTTCGGTGAGCCTAGATCGAGCTATTGCACTCCAGCCTGGGCAACAAGAGCGAAACTCCACCTCAAAAAAAGAAAAAAAAGCCAGGACCTCCTGGGAGGGAGGAGACAGAAGTCCCCTTGGTGAACCTCTCCTCCTTTATATTAGTAACTAGGGGGCTCTTTTTGGTTGACAGGGTACCTCCTATTCTCCCAAGGTGTAATGGTAAGAAAGGATACCCAAGGACTGGAGAAAAAAACAAAACCAAAACAACAACCAACTTCCCTGAGGAAGGGGAGTGTGGATTGGTGACTCAGGCTCTGAAAAAGTTCCCAGCTTTTTCTTGAAACTGCATGGCTTTGGACAGAAGCATTGGCATCATTTGCGAAGCCTGCGGAGGGCCATCTCTTCACAGGAACACCTGTATGTGGTTTAACGAGGAGCAATGGCAGCGAAGAACACAAGGTGAGTGCGAGGAGGACTGGCCTCCTTTGAGAAGAGTAATTTTATTTTTATTTATTTATTTTTTAGGCAGAGTCTCATTCTGTCACCCAGGCTGGAGTGCAGTGGTGTGATCTCAGCTCACTGCAACCTCTGCCTCCCAGGTTCAAGCTATTCTCATGCCTCAGCCTCCCGAGTAGCTGGGATTACAGGTGTGTGCCACCACATCCAGCTAATTTTTGTATTTTTAGTAGAGACGCAGTTTCACCATGTTGGCTAGGTTGATCTCGAACTCCTGACCTCAGGTAGTCCACTCACTTTGGCCTTCCAAAGTGCTGCGATTACAGGCATGAGCCACCACGCCTGGCCTGGGCAGAATAATTTTTGGAGGTAGAGGTGGGAGGAATAGCTGAGAGAGAGGGCTTGGATTTCATGGCTAGGTGATCTCAAACAACTGTGACTGCTCGCAGTCTGAGTTTATGGAGGGCTTCTTACTGATTCCATAGAAAATTTATTTTTTCACTTTACAAATATTTGAGTTCCCTTTACATGCAAGGCCCTGTTCTAGGCTCTGGGGATCAAAGTGTCAAGAAAACAGACAAAAATTCTTGCCCTCTGAAAGCTTACCTTGAGGGACAAGGGAACAGAAAATATGTATCATAGGATCTAAGATGATGGCAAGCCCTAAAGAGAAAGATAAAGACAGGGAGTGTAAATATAGGTGGTTATCGCTGAAGAGGAGGCTTCACCATGAAGGCAATATTTGAGTAAGGACAGGAAAGAAAGGTGGATGGCTATACTTGAGGAATGTTTCAGGCAGAAGGTGATCCAGGCACCTATGGAACTCCAGAGAATGGCTGGAGTAAGGAGACAAAAAGTTGATTGAGTTCCTTGTGGGCTAGTTCCGTGAAGGATTTTATTTGTTTATTTACTTACTTACTTACTTACTCAGAGACAGGGTCTTACTCTGTCGCCCAGGCTGGAGTACAGTGGTGTGATCACAACTCACTGCAGCCTCAGGGCCCATCTCAGCCTCCCAAGCAGCTGGGACTACAGGCGTGCACCACCAGGCCAGGCTAGTTTTTGTATTTTTTGTAGAGAGAGAGGGGTTTTTGAAGAGGCTAGGTCTTGCTCAGTGATAGAATTACAGGTGTGAGCCGCCAAGTCTGGCCCTTAAGTAATTTTTTTGAATGAAAACATTAAGGTTTTTTTTAGTATCTTCTTGTTTATTTTTTAGAGGCAAGATCTTGCTCTGTCACCTAGCCTGGAGTGCAGTGGCGAAATCACAGCTCACTGCAGCCTGGAACTCATGGGCTCAAGCGATCCCCTGACCTCAGCTTCCCAAAGTGCTGGGATTACAGGTGTGAGCTACCACACCCTCCCCTGGCCTGCCTTTTTGAGAGATCTTAGCACTATGAGAAATTTTCCTTAAAAAAAAAAATAAACCCTCAGACTTTGTAAAATAGCTACATCAGGGGCTTTGGAAGATTATCTAGATGTTTGTGTTCAGAATAGATTTGAAAGCCGGGCGCAGTGGCTCACACCTGTAATCCCAGCACTTTTGGGAGGCTGAGGTGGGCGGATCACTTGAGACCAGGTGTTCTAGACCAGCCTGGCCAACATAATGAAACCGCATCTCTATACTAAAAATAAAAAAAATTATCTGGCTGTGGTGGTGCATGCCTGTAATCCCAGTTAGGTGGGAGGCTGAGGTGGATGGATCCCTTGAGCCCAGGGAGTTGAGGCTGTGGTGAATGGAGATCACACCACTGTGCTCCAGCGTGGGTGACAAAGTTAGACTCTGTCAGGTCAGGAGATCAAGACCATCCTGGCTAACATGGTGAAACCCCATCTCTACTAAAAATACAAAAAATTAGCTGGGCGTGGTGGCACGGGCCTGTAGTCCCAGCTACTCGGGAGGCTGAGGCAGGAGAATCGCCTGAACCTGGGAGGCGGAGGTTGCAGTGAGCTGATATCGTGCCACTGCACTCCAGCCTCGGCGACAGAGCAAGACTCCGTCTCAAAAAAAGAAAGATTTGAGGGGGAAGAGATTAGAGGTAAAGAAATTAGGTTAGGAGACAATAGGTATAAAGTGAAGGGGGGCTGGAATATATCATTTACTTATTTTGCAACATTTACTAAGGTCTTAATACAAGTCAGGCACTGTATTAGGCACTTGCAATGTAATGGTTAAAAAAAAAGATGAGGCCGGGCGTGGTGGCTCATGCCTGTAATCCCAACACTTTGGGAGGCTGAGGTGGACAGATCACGAGGTCAAGGGATCAAGACCATCCTGGCCAACATGGTAAAACCCCGTCTCTGCTAAAAGTACAAAAATTAGCTGGGTATGGTGGCGCATGCCTGTAGTCCCAGCTATTCGGGAGGCTGAGGCAGGAGAATTGCTTGAACCCTGGCAATAGAGGGAGACTTCATCTAAAAAAAAAAAAAGATGAATGAATCCCCTCCTGGAATATATAGTGTAGTGAGTAGCAACGTACAGGAGATAGAAAGGAAAATAAATCCTTGTCCCTCATTTCCACCTCTTCATGGATGTAGCAAATACAGGGAATGGAAGCCTTCCATTAGAGATGGCCTCCTTAAATGTCTGCAAAAATACTGAAATTTGAAGTTCTAGCGGAATAGTTTCTCTGTTCCTCCTGACAGATTTTTCTACTATTGTAGCTTTCTCCGTTGAGTAAATGATTTTATCCTCTTTGGTTCTTTTGACTATTGTTCTTAAGAAAAATAAAAAGTAACGAAATACTAAGTGAAAAGGAATGGTTCGCAGGCTATCTCTCTGAAAGGCAGCCATTGTTTTGTTCTTCTATATTGGAAGCCTTTTCAGCTGGTTATCCTCTCTAACTTGAAAACAACTGTCATTCGAAAGTGTTATTTCCAGTGGCCTCAGGGCATACTATCCTTTCTCTTTTATTTTATTTTTTGAGACAGAGTCTCTCTCTGTCGCCCAGGTTGGAGTGCAGTGGCTCAAGCGATTCAAGCGATTCTCTTATCTCAGCTCTCGAGTAGCTGGGATGACAGGCGCCCGCCACCACGCCCAGCTAATTTTTGCGTTTTTAGTAGAGAACAGGTTTCTCTATGTTGGCCAGGCTGGTCTTGAACTCCTGACCACAGGTGATCCACCCGCCTCAGCCTCCCAAAGTGCTGGGATTACATGTGTGAGCCACCGCGCCCGGCCTCCTTTGTCTCTTAAAGGCATTCTCCAAAATACTCATCTTCCGGTTTGAAGAGCAGCAGGGATTAAATGTGTATTATTGTATATGCAGCGATTTGCCACTCCCTTTGCCCTGCCCCAGTTACTGCAATAGAAAATTTCTGGGAATAAATACATCTCTGGTAAATTCAGTCTTCTTAGTGAAGATTATGAAGGAAACAAAGAAAGGACACTTCCATTCCAGAGAGAAAGGTGTTTGTTTCCCAAAAGGTTAGACATTGATTCAGAACAAAGGGAACCTGAGGAAACGGGTATAAATCAACTCTGAATGTGAGGTATTAGAAAGCCATTTGTTTCCTAGGGAAAAGCAAGGAGGAAAGATGGGGTGGGAGACATGGGCTTTACTGTACAACCTTGGTCATGTCACCTAAACTTGGAACTCCTGAGTGTAAGAGTTGGGACCAAGGATCGCAAAGCTTCTTTCATTCCTAAAATTCTATGGTTCCACGATTATGTAAGTAGAAACGGGCCATTCTGTTGATTTCCTAATCTCCAGGAGGGAAGAAACTAGTCTTTGGGAGTTAAACCGACTAATTTAACGGCGAATTACCAATGTGGAGGTGGGCGAACTTCACAATTACGGGGTTTTGAACAGTAGAGATGCTCTTGAAAATTTCCAAGAGGACCTTTCCCCCGTCCTTTAACCTGGCTTTACAATTCTGTTCACTCTTTGGGATAGGGGAGCGGGCAGAACCTATTTTAGATTGAGTTAGTTCATTTGAGCATTTCCCCTTTCCTTATTTTTGGACCTTTAACGACCAAATGCCGAGAAACAGATCCTTAATTACGGTTCCGGGATCTCGAAAGGCCTGTAAAATCCTGCTTCCGCATCTTCATCCTTTCTTCGGGTATTGGGATCTTTTTTAAAAATGTGTATTTCTGGTGGAGGGGGCATGGAGTGAGGTTCAGAACAGCAGAGCCGGGCTGACGGATGCTTCTTTCGCGGGAGGCTTGACTTGCGGGACTACGGGTCGGGACCGCACGGGCTGCCAGGCGGGCTCCGGGCGACAAGGGCGCGGCTGCGGACTGGCGGGCGGACCCCGGGGAGGGGCTTCACGGAGCCGCCGCGGCCGGAGCGGAGCGGAGCCGCCCGGGCTGGGCGCGCAGCGCTGCCGGGCGGGCGGTGGCGCTGCGGAGGCGGTGGCCGAGGCCGGCGGGCGCGGAGGAGGGGCCCGAGGCTGGGGTGGCTGGTGGCAGCTGCCACAGTGACGACTGCCGGCATCGCGGCGACCTGAGGAGATCAAGCCGCGGGCCCCGCCGTCGCCGCCACTCCCGCCAGTCTTCCTTCTCCGCTCCTGGCTGGGGCGTCAGGAATGGGCCCCAATCGCCGTGGGCCCCGCACCCTGCGTCGCCCGTAGGCCCCAGTAGCCGGAGGCCGACCAGCCTCCCACTACCCCTCGCCCTAGCCAAGCCGTCCCCACCCCAAATCCCCGGGAAAGAAGATGAGGGAGACGGGCCCGGCGCTTAGCAGCCAGAGCAGCAGCAGCAGCAGCAGCAGCAGCGGTCGGGGGAGGGTGTTTCGCCGTTTCCTCTCAGCCGCCAGGACAAGATGGCAGCGGCCGCGGAGAGGGGCTGAGCCCGGGCTGGGTGGTGCCGCCTGCTGAAGCGCCTGGCTCCCGGTCCCCGGCACGGCCCTGCGCCCCACCCCGGACATGCTCAGGGCTGCGGCCGCCCGAAGAGGAGAGCGCGCGGGCCTCTAGGAAGGTAAGGGAGTCGAGCGAGGGGCGCCGCCACCCCGGGGTGGGGGGATCGGCTCCGTCTGCGGGCTCCGCGGCCAGCGGACCCCAAGTCTGACCCGGGCCTGGCCCGACCCCTCCGGAGCAGCCCGCACTCGTTGCGCGTCCCGTGCCCCATCCGCATCCCCAGCGCTCTCGTGCTCCCAGTTTCCGCCCTAGCCCCCGCGGTGTGGCCCGGTATGGGCCGCTCCCTCGAAGCCGGCGCCACGCCAGGCCCTGGGCCGCCGGACGCGGGGGCCGTAGCCTCCGGGAAGCCGCGCCTGGCCGGGGCCCGGGGGCCTCGGCCTCCCTCTTCCCCTCCCCCTCCCCCTCCCCCTGCCAAGGTTGCGCAACGGCTCTTCCCAGCAACCGAAGTTTTGTTTAGTCCCACGGGGAGCCTCTCTTCCCCCTCCGCAGTCCTAGGCCGTAACTACGGAGATCCCTTTCCTTTCATTAAGGGGAACAACCACAAACGCGCAGGCACGCAGCTTGAGCACCCCAGCTGATGGCCGCGTCTCGGGCTTTGTGGCCCCGTCCCCAGCGTCGCGGAGTGGCGGGTTTGCAGGGTGTCAACTCTAGGGACGTGCGTGCGTGTGATTGTTGGGGAGGAGAAATGTGATCCGCGGCTCCGCGTCCCCAGCGGTGGCGGGAGGAAGGCGTGGCGGCCGCGCGGCGGGGCTGTTGCCGGCTTCTCTCGTTACGGTGGCTGCCGCCCGCTTCCCTTCGCCGCACTGGGAGAACTGGCGGAAAGACTTTGGATGAAAATGTCTGTTTCTCTGTCGGGAGGGAGACGGCTGTTGTAAAATGGTATGTGGCTCTCGGGGAATCCTGTTGTTCCCCAGTCTCATCTCTGCTTGAGGAATTGCGCTGAAGAGTGTGTGCGTAAATTACCTTGGACTTGTTACAGAGTAGTCGTAACACGTTCAGGCCTTGAACCGTGTTTTCACAACCTCTTACTGCCCTGTTAGGGAATTTGTTTTTCCACCTGTCAGTTGGCTGCTTCTAATTATAATAAGGGGCTTCTATTAGCAACAGCAAAAAATTTCAGTTTATCGTCTAGTTTAGAGGGAAAGCTCATGGTTGGCTCTATTGTAAACTTTGTTTTGATGTCTGTCTGGTACAGGGCCGGAAAAGTTAGCTGGCAAACCGGTCTGTGCGTGTGCTTTTGCGTACTTTCTAGTAGTTTGGAGATCTGCTGACACTTTTTCCCTTTTTGCTATTTTAGGTATTTGCTTTTAGCTGTAGCTTCTGAAGTGGAAGTACTTATATTCAAACCATCTCAGTTAATTTCAAAGTTTTAGTTGCTGGGCTCTTTAAAATTTTTAAAGAGGTTTCCTTTCTGATCAAATTTTTGATGAAAAGTCTTGAGCCATAACGGTGGTTACTCCTTACCCAACTAAGACATTTTAATCCTATATTCTTATTTAATTTTTCAGAAGCTGGTGAAGTCTCACCATATGTTTGATAAGTCTAGATTCTGCTTATGTTTGCAAGTGCAGTGCTAATTTTATACAATGAGCAATGATAAGGTTTAGATAGGTCATGATTAAACTTAGTATTTTAAGTAAACAAAATATGACTGCCCTTTTGTAAAAAAAGTTTTCATAGTTTTATTGATTATCTTATGCTTTCGTGCCACTTATCAGTAATTGCAATTTTACCAGCCAGATACAGTTATTTAGTTTTAAGTCAATGAAATATTTCTTGGTGTATTTATGGCTGCATTCATAAAGTGTAGAGGACTTTTATTTATGAACTATAATGCTTAACCTGTTTGAGGTTTATTTTTCTTTTTTGAAATTTACATATTTAAAATTTATGTTAAGGCAGAGATGTGTTGAAATATTTGTGATGTTTGGGCATGTCGGTTTTTTTTTTGTACTTATGGAAAAATTTATTCCTTAATTCCCCCCTCCCTCCGCCCCAAGGGGATCTCTTTTCTAAGAAAAAAGTATTTGTGGAGAACCTTAGATTAAAACTGTTGTAAAAAAGTAAGATGAGTTTGAAATCTAGAACAGAACTGGCCATTAAATGTTTCAACTTTATATTTGGGCATTGCTGACTACAGTAGCTAAACATACATATTAGGCAAGCAGATCATAACATGATAAGTCAGCCTTACTCAGTTTATTGTCAAAATATATTTTCCATTGAACTAGTCATTACCTTGCTTATAAACTGGTCATTGGCTTTTGGGCATGGGATTTTAGAGTCACATTAAAATGGGTGGTTTATATGAGATACTTCTTCTTGTAAACATGCTTGGAAAGAAGCTGTAGATCATACTCTTAACTTTTTGGATACCATAAAATAGGGTGTAAATTACAGACGTAGGTTGCTGTTGCAACTATGGCATGGGCACATAGGTTTTTATGTTTAATGCAGGATATGGAGAGCCTCCCTGCACCCCCTGCAACTTAAAAAAGCAGCAGCTATCAAATTAATTTTTTGATTGAACTTTTGTTTTTAATATTTGATGCATGTACCTGAAAGCGTATGGAAAGGAGGAAAGGGAAAATGTAAATTTCAGAATGCCGCAATATTATTTTTCAGACCTGATTCACATCCATTTCATGGAATGCTTGTTTACATGTTATTTTTTATTTGAATGCTAGTATGACTTATCCTGGTAACTTTTGAAGTTAACTTTATTTTACCAGATAAGAGAGTTAACTTATTAAATGTTATTTTCATAGCAACAGTTTACCAAGTATGATGATAAGGTAAATTAGAATTGCACTATTGGTGGTTAATTCAAAGGCATACAAATGTAGTTCCCATTGCAACCTCACATTTAAGTTTGGAGATGAAAAGATGTCATGGTAATATTTAGATTCAAGGATATTCTAAGGAAATTCTCCATATTTAAAAATCCTTCCAGAAGTTGTTATTCCTGACTCTTAACTCTTAGAGGACAGAGAGTAACTTGATTTATCATTGCCAAAATAAATATTCGTGTTGTAGCTGTCCTGGTTTTCTAATGTCCAAAGTTGAGACTTCCAATGTGGTATGTTTAACTTGGAAGTTACTTCTGAAGACAAACTACTAAAACTTTGTTAAAATGGAGGACTCTATCAGTGTGTTTATTTTTTAAAAGGTATTTCCCCACCCCCCACACCCCTTTCACTGGGATGTAGTATTTCTCTTTTTTAACTTGCTGAAAACTTTGTCATGGAGAATCTTTTGTGATACCGGTGTAAGTCTAAAGAGATTATATATATATATTTATATATACATAAAATATATATTATATATATATAAAATATATATATTATATATATAAGTATTTTTTTTTTCTTTTTAAACTTTTAGGTTCAGGGGAGCATGTCCAGGTTTGTTATATAGGTAAACTTGTGTCATGTGTGTTTGATGTACAGATTATTTTGTCACTCAGGGACTAAGCCTAGTACCCAATAGTTATTTTTTCTGCTCTTCTCCCTCCTCTCATCCTCCACTGTCTGGTAGGTCCCAGTGTCTGTTGTTCCCCTCTTTGTGTCCATGTGTTCTCATCATTTAGCTTCCACTTATGAGTGAGAATGTGTGGTATTTGGTTTTCTGTTCCTGCTTTATTTATTAAGGATAATGGCCTCCAGCCCCATCCATGTTCCTGCAAAGGACATGGCATCATTCTTTTTTTATGGCTGCATAGTATTCCATGGTACATATGTAGCATATTTTTAAAAAATCGAGTCTTCCATTGATGAACATTTAGGTTGATTTCATGTCTTTGCCCTTGTGAATAGTGCTACAGTGGACATATACGTGCATGTGTCTTTATGATAAAACAATGTATATTTCTTTGGATATATACCCAGTAATGGGATTGCTGGGTCCAATGGTAGTTCTGTTTTTAGCTCTTTGAGGAGTCACCACACTGCTTTCCACAGTGGCTGAACTAATTACATTCCCACCAATAGTGTATCAGCCTCCCCTTTTCTCTGCAACCTCATCAGCATCTGTTATTTTTTGACTTTTAATAATAGCCATTCTGACTGGTGTGAGATGGTATCTCATGGTTTTGATTTGCATTTCTGTAATGATCAGTGATAACCTTTTTTTCATGTGCTTGTTGGCCACACGTATGTCTTTTGAAGAGTGTCTATTCATGTGTAAAGGAATTATTTTAAATGTCCTAACTGGTTCTGGATCCAGCTGCTTAAAAATATATATCTTGCCTAATACTTAAGCAACTTATATTAAGAGTGTATGTTTGGAGAAGTACTGAGTCGGTGGAGGCTTTTAGGATAGTCAGTACTTATGTGGCCTACTTAAGGAAGAATATGTCACTTCTTTTGGTTGGCTTGGTATGTAGTTAAGAGTGGTTTGGAGGAAGAACAACTTAATATTAGTGTGCTACTTCTGTAGCTTTGCCATAGCTGTTCTTTGGGACCTTGTCTTAGTCACTTGTAGGACAAAGATAAAATAGATATTTGGAGGATGTATGTTACACATTTATAAGTTTGTCAAATGAAACCTTGAGCTTTTTGGCAGACCAGGCTGTTCTCCTCAGTTGATACTTGGAACATATGTTACTAAACAAAGGCAGCATATTGTCTGGATTCTGAGACACCACTGTTATGCCAGGGACCTAGAGCCTCTGTTCTTACTGTGTGGAAATTAAAACAACTGGATGAGTATTGTCAATATGTATTGTATTTTTAGGACAGCATTTGTGGTTTGGAGACAGTTAAGTTATTAAGCAGATTTATTTTGTCTTTTATATTTGGCAGTTAATGCCAAGTTAGTACTTGAGAAGGCTCTTTTCAACAGAAAGTCCTTGAAATGGAGCAAACTGAGGACCATATTTTTGACCTTAAATGTATTTTGTTACTTTAAACTAATTTCTCTAATTTTTATATTTGATCTTTTCTCTTTTTATATTTATTTTTTCATTTACAGACAGGGTTTTGCTCCATGGCCCAGGCTGGAGTATAGTGGTATGATCATAGCTCACTGCAGCCTCAACCTCCTGAGCTCAGGAGATCCTTCTGTCTCAGTCTCGAAATAGCTGAGACTACAGCAGGTATCGCCACCATGTCTGCTAATTTTTTCATTTCTTTTTCTTTCTTTTTAAACTAGTCTTGCTAACACCTTGAATTTTTTCATTTTTTGTAGAGTCGGGGTTGTGCTTTGTTGCTCTGGCTGGTCTTGAACTCCTGGGCCCAAGCATTCCTTCTGCCTTGGCCTCCCAAAGTGCTGGGATCACAGGCATGAGCCACCGTGCCCGGCCCAATTTCTCTAATTTTCTAAAATAATGAGACCTTTCCCATTCTGTAGGAGACTGAGTGGGAGAGCGGGTGGTGAGGCAGGGGAGACTGGACAGTAGAAGGGGGAAGAGCTTGGTTTATTTGGATTTGGGAGACTGAAATCTGCTTTAATTAATTAATTTATTTTTGAGACAGGGCCTCGCTCTGTCACCCAGGCTGGAGTGCAGTGGTGCGATCTTGGCTCACTGCAACCTCCGCCTCCGGGGTTCAAGTGATTCTTATGTCTCAGCCTCCTGAGTAGCTGGGATTACAGGTGCATGCCACCACACCTGGCTAATTTTTGTATTTTTAGTAGAGACGGGATTTTGCCATGTTGTCCAGGGTGATCTCAAACTCCTGGCCTCAAGTGATCTGCCCACCTTGGCCTCCCAAAGTGCTGGGATTACAGTAAGCCACCGCGCCTGGCTGCTATGATTTTCAGTGTCCAAGTTGTTGGAGACCAGAGTTCACTTAGTGAAAAATTGTAATAGCTTGAGGGAAAGATTAAGTCAGTGACCTGCTAAGTGATCAGTCTTGTGAAATAATAGCATCTCTGTTTATCATCCTTGACCTCAGTTTTTAAAATTCCTCCCCCAACCCCTTCCTCTTTCTGTCTTTTGT
Source organism: Pongo abelii (assembly GCF_028885655.2). Taxonomy (NCBI): domain Eukaryota; kingdom Metazoa; phylum Chordata; class Mammalia; order Primates; family Hominidae; genus Pongo; species Pongo abelii. The sequence continues at coordinate 33,962,408 of NC_071994.2, read as the reverse complement.
TTCTTCAATCTGAGAGACTTTTCCTTAAGGTGGAGTTTGGGGAAGATAAGCTTTTTCTACAATTAAAACAAAAAAAAGTCTTATGTTCCAGGACTAATCTGAAGCTGCAAGTGTGAAGACTATAGAACATAATATTGTTGTTAAAATGAGTTTGAGTTATAGGATATATCCTTTTAGTTTCTGGAGATCTTAAAAAATAAAACTAAGATACATCATGTATGAATTTAAACTCAGACTTCTGATATCTATGTCTGTCACACAGTCCTTTTCACCTTCTTCTGAGATAAATATCTCTTAAAGACTAGATTTCTAGGTACACTTTCACCTTGCATTTTCTTCGCTGCTAACCTTGTCTTTTTTTTTAAACAAAAAGGTCACACTTAAAGAAAAGTGGATACTTAGAGAAGCATAATAAAGGAAAATGTAGTATTTGCTCATTTGAGCTGTACTTCTAAGTTGTGAAAGACTTATTCTTTCATATAATTCTTGATCGTGTTGAAAAGTAAAGGATCGCCAAGGCTGGTCAGATAGAATTTCTTTTTATTTTGAGTAATTGTTTATGCTGGAACACCTTTTCCCATCCAAGTACTGATGAGGTCTGACCCTGCTTAGCCTCCAAGATCAGGCAAGTTCCAAGATCAGAAACTTTTCCATTTCTAATCTAGTTGGGAAAAAAACAGTTTAGATTTGGTAGGCATTGAAATCAATAGAGTATGAGGCGAGCTCCTCACCCTAAAAATTTTGTAGCTTTTATAAATTATATTTGATTTAATGTGGATTACCAAGAAAATTGTCTTAAGGATGCTAGAAAATAAAAACTTGCTTGTATTTGGCTAGACAGTTGTTTTACTGTGGAAATTTTAGAAAGTATTTGATTTGCTAAAAACAAAAAATGTTTATTTCAAATTCTTTAACTTCCCCCTACTTGGTTGTATATTATTTATAAACATACAAAATATTTTAGAGTTTTTAAAAACAAAATAGTGAACTTGAAAACATTTGCAGGAAATAACTTTGCTTATTAAATATTTCCTACCCTATAAATTGGCATATAAAGGCCTAAAAGTGACAACTTTTAAAGTCTGTTTCAACTTTTTAAAAGCATATTTCAATTACATGTTATCTCTTTAATAATACAGAGGGTCTGGTAGGTTTGGTAAACTATACGACTTTAGATATATAATGCTACAGTTTTAAATAGTTAATGAGATAGATTAGAGTGATAACATTGAAAACTGAACCTGACTTTCTAGACATTTCTTCCAAAGTATGACTTAAATTAATACTTCTGAAGGCTTTAGGTATGTAATTTATTACAATTTCTATTGAGTTTAAATAGGGTATAGTGACATAAAATCGCAATGAAAATTACAGGTTATGCTGCTGTATAACCTATAGCTATGATGCTGTGCTATATTCTCAAAGCCAAATAAGAATGTTTTGGGCCAACTTCTAATAAGACATTTTCAATGGAGACAGTAAGATGTCTCTGCAGTATATTGGTTGTAGTTTTGTATTTTAAAGTTAGGTAAGAATAATATTGAGTTCAAAAATAGTGGATTTGTAATCACTGTTTAGTGTGCTTTAAATATTTTTTGTAGCTGATCACAGACTGTGGCCACAAAAAAGATAGAAATTTTATTATGACAGATAGTGATAAAATATTTGTATGAAAACTATTTATCTTACTGGCCAGGCATGGTGGCTCATGCCTGTAATCCCAGCACTTTGGGAGGCTGTGGTGAGTGGATCGCTTGAGCACAGGAGTTCAAGACCAGACTGGGCAACATGGTGAAACCCCATCTCTACAAAAAATACAAAAACTAGCTGGGCATGCTGGTGTGCACCTGTAGCCCCAGCTACTGGGAAGGCTGAGGTAGGAGATTACTTGAGCCCAGGAGGTCGAGGCTGCAGTGAGCTGAGATCATAATCATACCACTGCAATCCAGCTTGAGTGATGGAGCGAGACCTTGTCTCAAAAAAAAAAAAAAAAAAAGCAAAATGGGCCGGGCACGGTGGCTCACGCCTGTAATCCCAGCACTTTGGGAGGCCAAGGCGGGCGGGTCACGAGGTCAGGAGATCGAGACCATCCTGGCTAACATGGTGAAACCCAGTCTCTACTAAAAACAAAAAAAATTAGCTGGGCGTGGTGGCAGGCGCCTGTAGTCCCAGCTACTCGGGAGGCTGAGGCAGGAGAATGGCTTGAACCCCGGAGGTGGAGTTTGCAGTGAGCCGAGATCGAGCCACTGCACTCCAGCCTGGGCGACAGAGTGAGACTCCATCTCAAAAAAAAAAAAAAAGAAACAAAACATACCTATTTTATCTAGTATATATTTGAATGTCCACTAAGTGCAAGGTGCTGTGCAGTGAACGAAGAGACTAACACGTGGTCCCAGCTTTGAACAAGTATATGATAAGTGAAATTAGCTGAATACTGTAAATTTTCTTTTATATTTGTATATGTGCACCTAAGTTAGAAAAACACTGCTTAAGAAAAATGATTAACAATAGCACATTCAAACTTCTTAGGCTGTTTACTTTATTAAATATGAAATATTTAAATAAATGATATTAAAATAGTAGCATTCATGTTAAAGTTGTGTGTTATTCACGCTGTTCTTGCAGTGGGTAAAACCAAAATAAGTCATTGAAAAATATGAACACTCCTGTAATCCCAGCACTCTGGGAGGTTGAAGTGAGTGGATCCCTTGAGGCCAGGAGTCTGAGACCAGCTTGTGCAACATGCAGAAACCTTTTCCTACCGAAAAACAAAGAAAATACAAAAATTATTCAGGCATGGTGGTGGATGCTTGTGGTCCTAGCTATTGGAGAGGCTGAGGTGGGAGGATTGCCTGAGCCCAGGGAGGTCGATGCTGCAGTAAGTAAACCATGATTGTGCCACTGCACTGTAGCCTTGGAGACAGAGTGAGACCTTATCTTAAAAACAAACAAACAAACAACCAAAAAACCCTAATTTTTAACTTTATTCATTTTTTTTAAAACTTTGCCAAGTCCTGATGGAAAAAAATATTACCGGTTTTATCTTGTGACAAGTGTTTTCATTAAGGCTAATCAGTTTTATAGTTGAAGTATCTTATAGAGATAAACTGTATGTTAATTTAAATAAAGGAAGGTCATATTTCTCAGACGTGGCTAGTAATACAGTTCTCTTGTTTTCTCATGGTTTTTTCTTCTGGACCTGTACAGTTTTCACATTGCCTGAGGGAATTCTATTAGGCTTGCCTTTTCTAGCTATATTTCCTTTCTCCTAAATTTGGAATGTAGAGCCCTTTAAACCTCATTCCTATGCCAGCCTGTGGAAAGTAAACAAAAGGTGAAAACATTTCAAGTTTTTTTTTTTTTTTTTTTTTTGAGACGGGGTCTTGTTCTGTCCCCCAGGCTAGAGTGCAATGGCGCGATCTGGGCTCACTGCAACCTCTGCCTCATGGGTTCAAGCGATTCTCCTGCCTCAGCCTCCTGAGTAGCTGAGATTACAGGCAACTGCCACCATGCCCAGCTAATTTTTGTATTTTTAGTAGAGACGGGGTTTCACCATGTTGGTCAGGCTGGTTTCGAACTCCTGACCTCAGGTGATCCGCCCGCCTTTGCCTACCAAAGTGCTGGGATTACAGGCGTGAGCAACTGTGCTCGGCGCACATTACAGGGTATTTTTAAGAATGTTGAACCTGCTAGCTGTAACTTACTTGAAACCACTACACAAAAGGAATATTATTATTATTATTTTTTTTTTTTGAGACGGAGTCTCGCTCTGTCCCCCAGGCTGGAGTGCAGTGGCTCGATCTCGGCTCACTGCAAGCTCTGCCTCCCAGGTTCACGCCATTCTCCTGCCTCAGCCTCCTGAGTAGCTGGGACAACAGGTGCCCGCCACCACGCCCGGCTAAAATGTTTTTGTATTTTTAGTAGAGACGGGGTTTCACTATGTTAGCCAGGCTGGTCTCCATCTCCTGACCTCGTGATCTGCCCGCCTCGGCCTCCCAGAGTGCTGGGATTACAGACATGAGCCACCATGCCCGGCCAGAATATTATTTTTGTATTTCATTTATGTAAGTTAAAAGTGTGTTTCACTTGGAGTCCTTAAAATCAGAGATGTGAAAATGGCAAGTATTTTATTGTTTGGCTCCTAGTATAATTGTATATAATACAGTATTCTTGGCCAAGCGTGGTGGCTCAAACCTTTAATCCCAGTACTTTGGGAGACTGAGGCTGGCAGATCACCTGAGGTCAGGAGTTCAAGACCAGCCGGACCAACATGGTGAAACCCCATCTCTACTAAAAATACAAAAATCAGCCGGGTATGGTGGCGGGTGCCTGTAATCTCAGAGCCTGAGGCAGGAGAATCGCTTGAACCCAGGAGGCGGATGTTACAGTGAGCCAAGATGGTGCCACTGCACTCCAGCTTGGGCGACGACTGAAACTCCATCTCAAAAACAAACAAATAAGCAAACAAACAAAAAACAGTATTCTTAATTAAATTTGACAATTTGGCAACATTTTGATATTTTATACATGTGTATTTAAAATTGAATTCTGGGCCAGGTGTGGTGGCTCAAGCCTGTAATCCTAGCACTTTAGGAGGCTGAAGTGGGAGGATTGCTTGAAGCCAGGAGTTCAAGACCAGCCTGGGTATATAGTGAGACTCCATCTCTATAAAAAATACAATTACCTGAGTGAGGTGGTACATACCTGTAGTCCTAGCCACTCAGGAGACTGAGATAGAAAGATCATTTGAACCTAGGAGTTAGAGGCTGCAGTGAGCTAGATTGCACCACTGCATTGTACCTTGGACAACAGAGTAAGACTCCATCACCAAAAAAAAAAAAAAAAAAAAAAAAAAAAAATTAAAAAAAGAATCTTGTATGAAAAGGTGTTTGTTTTGATAACATGATTAATTGCCAGTAGCCTTGAACAGAAAATTTTCGGGAGTGTTTGCCTTATGAGTTGCCTTCTCTAAACCTAGTGTGGCATTTCTGAAACTATTTCTAGTGGCCACTCTGTAATTTCTCCTTAAAGTATCTCAAAATCTGAAATCTCCTTAAAGTATCTCACATCTGAAGGTCTCTCTAGCTTGAAATGATTTTGCATTAATTCTATTGGAAGAAAATGAAATACCTCAACTTCCTAACCTATTAGAAGTTAATATATAACATTTTTGGGAATGTTATACTTTCATTTAAAAATATGAAATCGTATCTGAACTGTTTCTTAAGTTTAGGGACCGTGCTCTATCCGTTTTTATGTTCCCTAAAGTGTATAATAGATGTTGGAAAACAAATATATTACTATTATAAAAGGAGTCAAATACAGACATATGATACTCAACTTACATACCTTAATCAACGTGTAGCATCTTTATTGCGTAGCTTGGCAGGTACCTGACCAAGCAGTTGTGAACGTGTCATCGACAAACTTAGCTTCTCAAAACCCTCCTTTACTCCCGCCTCTTTTTTTACTTCTAACAGATGAGTCGCTTTCCTGTATAAAGGTCAGTAGGTATGACCTTCTCCCAGATTTCCAACCCTTTACCTCTGGACTTAATTCCAACAGTACACACTTTGGGATTTCACTCCTCTCTCGAGGAAAGAAACATCTCTTCATTCCCCCAAGATTACTCCCTATTTTCTATGTGGGCTTCATCCAGAATTGTATTTTTCAACATCTGGAGCTTGTCCAAAAACTTAAAGTTCTGTTTTTTTTCCTGCTTTTTTTTTGACAGGTAAAATTATATGTATTTATTGTGTACAACATTGACTCTTTTTCCTTCAGCTTTTTAACATGCCGAAGTATCTGAGATCTTAAGCAACCATCTTTTAATTGTGCCTCTTCAAGTCTAGGGTCCTCTGTTTCTTTTTCTGTTTCTTCTAAACTTCTTAAATGTGTTCTCTGGCCTCTACTTGGATTTCTGTTCACTTCATAGCCTTTGGCAGTATAGTTCTGTCTATGCCACTTTAATGAGATTGCTCCTACTAAGCTCCCCTGTACTTTTTTTTTTATTTATAGTTTATGTGTTCCTTCAGATAATTGTTTACAGTGTCCCCTACTCAGTTCTTAGCTTTCAACCCATATTTTGAACCTCCTATTCATCTCCATATTTTTCCCCTACAGGTACCTCAGAATTATCTTATTTCTAAATCCTTTGCCTAGATTCCCTATCTAGCATCCTCATTTCTATTGCCTTGTGTGTTTGTGTGTGTGTGTGTGTATATGTATATGGTTTTTTTTTTGTTTTTTTTTAAGACAGAGTTTCGCTTTCGTTGCCCAAGCTGGAGTACAGTGGCGTGATCTTGGCTCACTGCAACCTCTGAATCTCAGGTGAAAGCGATTCCTCTGCCTAAGCTTCCCGAGTAGCTGGGATTATAGGCACGTGCCATGACACCTGGCTAATTTTTTGTATTTTCAGTAGAAATGGGGTTTCACCATGTTAGCCAGGGCGGTCTCGAACTCCTGACGTCAGGTGATCCACCTGCCTCGTCATCCTGAAGTGCTGGGATTACAGGTGTGAGCCACCACGCCTGGCCTGCCTTTTGTTTATGTTTGAAACCTTATTTATTTATTTAATTATTGTTTTTTTGAGACGGAGTCTCTCTCTGTCACCCAGGCTGTAGTGCAATGGCGCGATCTTGGCTCACTGCAACTTCCACCTCCTGGGTTCAAGCAATTCTCTTGCCTCAGCCTCCCAAGTAGCTGGGATTACAGGTGTCTGCCACCACGCCCGGCTAAGAAAATTGAGAATGTATGAAAACTTAGAGTAAAAATAAGATATTAAAAAGAAAGAATGTGTAACAACTGTATGAAGCTGCTTATTACAACTTTATATGAACAGTGAAAAAAATTGGAAAAAAAGCAGTCCAGCAAATTATGATATGCACATAGGATAGAACATTATGCTGCTATTTAAAAATAGTTGATAAGAGTCTGGGTGTGGTGGCTCATGCCTATAATCCCAGCACTTTAGGAGGCCAAGGTAGGTGGATCACTTTTGCACAGGAGTGCAAGACCAGCCTGGGCAACATGGTGAAACCCTGTCTCTAATTAAAAAAAAGAATAAAAAACGTGATAAGAAAAAGAATAAGAGGAAACATTGTTATATCAAGTTATCATGTATTTTAATTTTAAGCATATGATAAAACATTTAAATGGCTTAAAGGAATTAGGTTCTTTTCCCTGAATTTTTTGTAATTTTATAGTAATTGAATAATTTCAAAATGATTGCTATACTGAAATTTAACCTCTTGTTAATGTGAATGGTATATCTTTTCACGATTTTATGGCAAAATACTTTAAGTTTTATATTAGTCTAGTATACCAATTCCTAGCAGTATGATTCCAGGTAAATGATACTGCCTTAGTGGTAATTTTTACTCACTCAAATTGCAAGGTTCTATGAATAAATAGCATTCTAAGCGTTTGTTAATATGATAAATAATGATATAAATGTTTTGGCATATTTCATCATGTATAGTGAATATGCAATCATTATTTTCATATCTGAGATTCTATCTAGTTTCTTGTGCAAATGCCTAAAAAATGGTGGCTGGGTGTGGTGACTCACGACTGTAATCTCAGCACTTTGAGAGGCCAAGGTGGGCAGATTGCTTGAGCCCAAGAGTTCGAGACCAGCCATGGTGAGACCCCATCCTAACAAAAATACAAAAAATTAACCGGCTGTGGTGGCATGCGCCTGTAATTACAGCTACCAGGGAGGTTGAAGTGAAAGGATCACTTGAGCCCTGGTGGTCTAGGATGCAGTGAGGCATGATTGTGCCACTGCATTCCAGCCTGGGCGACAGAGCAAGACCCTGTCTCAAAATAAATAAATAAATAAATAAAGTCAATTTTAGTTACTATTCGAGAATAGATTTCTAATTAGTAAACTGTAACTATTTTGCAGCCATTTTCAGTCTAATGAGGAAGCACATTTTCATTTATGGGATCAATGGCTACTTAATTTTAAACTTAAAATGTGTTAGCTGTTAGTTACATATGCAACTTAAATTTAAACTTTCTTAATATCTTTCTTTTTTATACATTGATGGTGTATTTAAAAAAATCTCTTCAGCCAGATAATTATGAAGAAAAAAGCTATTTTTATCATTATCATTATAGTTCTGATATGTATGGTTTTTAGTATCATGCATTGATAGTGTGACTTTTTACACTAACATAAAACAAAGAAAAAATCTGTTTTTCTATGACACTTTCAATAGAAGAAAGAAATAAATATGTAGCCTTGCTAAGTCTATCTCAATTTGTGGTTTTAATGAACAGCTTATAACCAACTCAAAAAATGTGTCACTTAAAGTTAATGATTAGATGTAGTCAGGGCCAGATAGAAGCAGTTCTAATAGATTTTTAAGAATTCAATGTTGTGTCCGGGTGCAGTGGCTCACGCCTGTAATCCCAGCATTTCGGGAGGCCGAGGCTGGTGGATCACTTGAGATCAGGAGTTCGAGACCAGCCTGGCCAACATGGTGAAACCCCATCTCTACTAAAAATTCAAAAGATTAGCCGGGCATGGTGGCAGGTGCCTGTAATCCCAGCCACTCAGGAGGCTGAGGCAGGAGAATCGCTTGAACATGGGTGGTGGAGGTTGCAGTGAGCCGAGATCGCGCCACTACACTCTAACCTGGGCGACAGAGTGAGACTCCGTCTCCAAAAAAAAAAAAAAAAAAAAAATTCAATGTCGTTTCTTTGTGGGTACTGTCTTGAGAAGCTGCTTGTTTTCTTAACTCTTTCGATTTTTGTAAATTACATTGTTGTTCTTTAGTTTTTCTGGCTTTCCTAAGGAGACCTGTTGCAAGTTTCTGCTGTATCCCCTTCCTCAAATTTGTCATAAGAATGAGAGAGATCTTTCTCCTTTCCTTTTTCCTTTTTTCCTTTCCCTTCCCTTCTCTTTTCCTTTTTCCTTTATTCTTGTTTCTTTCTTTTTGATGGAGTCTCATTGTGTTGCCGAGGCTGAAGTGCAGTGGTGCGATCTCGGCCTTTCCTCCTTCTCTCCCTCCCTGCCTCCTCCCTCCCACCCTTCCTCCTTCCTCCCTCCCTCCCACCCTTCCTCCTTCCTCCCTCCCTCCCACCCTTCCTCCTTCCTCACTCCCTCCCACCCTTCCTCCTTCCTCACTCCCTCCCACCCTTCCTCCTTCCTCACTCCCTCCCACCCTTCCTCCTTCCTCACTCCCTCCCACCCTTCCTCCTTCCTCACTCCCTCCCTCCCTTCTTCCTCCCTCCCTCCTTCCTTCCTCCTTCCTTCCCTCCCTCCCTCCCTCCCTCTTTCTTCCTCCCCTCCCCTCCCCTCCCCTCCTGTTCCCTCCTGTCCCCTGTCGAGATGAGGTCTTGCTTTGTCACCCAGGCTGGAGTGCAGTGGCAGGCACTATCATAGCTCAAGCAACCTCAAACTCCTGGGCTTAAGGCATCCTCCCAAGTAGCTGGGACTATCGGTGTGTGTCACCGTGCCTGGCTAATTTTTTTTTTAAATAGAGATGGGGTCTTGCCATCTTGCCCAGGATGATCTTAAACTCTTGGGCTCAAATGATCCTCCCGCCTACGCCTCCCTATTGTTTGCGACTTGATACCAGAGTTTCCTGAAGCCATTGTAAAGGACAATCCTTTGACAAGATATAAGTGACAGTTAAACTTTGAAAATTAAAAAGAGTATTTCCACATTAGAAAGGTTTTGGGCTGGGTGCGGTGGCTTACGCCTGTAATCCCAGCACTTTGGGAGGCCGAGGCAGGCGGATCACGAGGTCAGGAGATCGAGACCATCCTGGCTAACACGGCGAAACCCCATCTGTACTAAAAATACAAAAAGAAATTAGCCGGGTGTGGTGGCGGGCACCTGTGGTCTCAGCTACTCGGGAGGCTGAGGCAGGAGAATGGCGTGAACCTGGGAGGCAGAGCTTGCAGTGAGCCGAGATCGAGCCACTGCACTCCAGCCTGGGCGACAGACGGAGACTCCATCTCCAAAAAAAAAAAAAAAAAAAAAGGTTTTGGATGATACTTCGCAAAATTCCTTAAAAAGGGCATTTATATAAAGTGGAATGTCTGGCAACTACAGCCTGAATAGAAAGAAAACATAATTGTAGAAATTAAAAAAAAATACTTTGAATTTAGCAGTATAAGGCATATTAGGACCCTATAGGATCTTAATAGAATTTGGAAAATAGAAACAGTTGACTTTTCTATTCAACTTATTTTTTCCAGGCCCCACAATGTCTTTCATAAAGATTTTTAAAAACTGAAAGTACTATACTCAAACTTATGCAGTTAAATATTTATCTTTTCAGCTCTTACAACTGAAAAACTGTTATGTGTCTGGCAAGGGAGATGGTAGCCACTATTCTTATTCCATTGGTTTTTAGAATTTTAATTCTTGTGTGATTGACATTACTGTAGAGTGATAGTTCTCTTTCAGGTGTGAATATAGTGATGAGAATCTTAAGGTTGTTTTAAGGTAAACCATACCTTTGAAAAGTTTTATAGAACCTGACCTTTGGTTCTCTGCATGTTCATTTAGAGCTTTGAATCATTATCTCATACAAAAATCTTATTTGTTGGCAGATTTTTTCCTTTTTATTGCTGTCAGCAGTGGGCATTCGGTCAAATTATTAATCTAGGATTCCAGTTCACCTGTTGAGTTGTTTTAAAGGTAGATGATGTCAGGGATCTTCTTGTAGGAATCATTTGACCTTTGCCTTCTTAATCTTTAATATTTTGTATTTATCTTTGTCTGAAAGTTACATAGATTTTCATAAGAAATAAAAGTTTTGTGGTGGTTCTTTTGAGACAGATTTTCCTATAAAGTAGAAAGTAATACATTTGGCTTTCTGTTAAGGGAGTTGTTCATAACCCAAACTTAAAAAACTGTTTACTCTTTCTAATAGCTCATTGGTAGATATTGGGCGTTGTATGAAGAATTTAAGTAAAAATTTTTCTTTAGTGCTTAAGTTTTATAAGCTGAATTTGAGTTATTAATCTTAAGTTTACATCAAGAAAGAGGGAACTTCAGGTAAACTTTTTATCTTTAGTCAACCTCTCTGTCAGGGTTTCCATTTCTGATTTTTTATTTTATATAGCTTTTAAAAATCTAGAGCATTATCTGCTTTAGTAAGAGTAATCCTTGTGTAATTTTTTTGAATTAATTAACTCTTTTCTAGCCTTGTTAAAGATTTGTACTGGCAGGGTGATTTCTAGCAGCTTTGAAATGTCCAACAGGTCATTTTCTGTTCCAAATGTTGGAACATTTTGCTAAGTCAGATGAAGCTTGTTATTTAACATGCTGATTTGTGTTATAGTCAACACATTCTCTAGATGCTTTGTTCACAATACTGCTGGAAAATACCCAAGACTTTAGTATTTTCAAAATAAATGTTCTGTAGGCACCTCAGACAGCAGGTTTAGTTTATTAAGTTTTACAATGTATGGTGGTTCATTTGTGTGAAAATGTTTCTTATATGAAATGGTAGACACAATTTTTTTTTTTTTTGAGATGGAGTCTTGCTCTGTCACCCAGGCTGGAATGCAGTGGCGTGATCTTGAGTCACTGCAGCCTCCGCCTCCCGAGCTCAAGTGATTCTCCTGCCTCAGCCTCCCTAGTAGCTGGGATTGCAGGTGCGTGCCACCATGCCTAGCTAATTTTTGTATTTTTAGTAGAGGTGGGGTTTCAACATATTGGTCAGGTGGGTCTTGAACTCCTGACCTCGTGATCCGCCCGCCTCAGCTTCCCAAAGTGCTGGGATTACAGGCGTAAGCCACTGTGCCCAGCCAATGAAATGGTTTAGTATTATTTCCACTGTTCCCAGCCAATGAAATGGTTTAGTATTATTTCCTGGATTGAATGCTGGTAAAAATAATCTGTTAAAATAATAGAGGTATTTAAAATATTGACACCTAGTTAACCAATGAAGAATTAAACTCATTTACTGTTCATACTACCAACTTATTGTCTAGTGTCTCCTGCCTTTTTTTTTTTAAATGGCATGTTATTTTGTCTTTTATAAATATGCACTTTAAACAAGATAATTGAGAAATGAAATAAACTGACTAGAAACTCCTTTTTACTGGCTAACTATTGTTTGTTATATAGTTCTATTTTGTAATTTCTATTTATAGAGCCTTGCATAGACTGGCACTATGGTTCTGTCCTTTGAAGAATGAAAAGCCCTTTTAATTGTCAGAATTTATTGGATCATATAGTGAAATTCTACTTTTAGTCTTTATTGATTGAAGAAGTTATATAATGACCAACAGCTTTAAAAACTGTTATGAATTAAGTAATACTTTTAAATGAAGAAATTTGCCCTCACTGCTTAGATTACTTTTAAAATTAGTGCTGGCAGATGATCCTAGGGACTCTTCATATGCCTGGCAATTCTAGACTTTAGGTGCTCTGGGCCACGCCTACCATATTTGGCTGTTCATCCACAAGTTAGTGACCCTTGAAGAAGAGTCTTGTTCAAGAAAGACATTGTTTTATACCTGTCACTCCTTGTTTTCTGTTTAACTTATCCTTTGACAAATATTCAGACCTACAGAAAAGCTGCAAGAATAATACAAAGAATTCCTGTGTAGTTTTCACCTAGATTATTCAAATGTTAACATTTTACTGCATTTGCTTTTACCTTTTTTTCTCTATATCTATATTGTGTTTTTATCTGAATTTTTTGAGAGTAAGTTGCAGGCATGTCCCTTTAACTCTAACTAATTGCATAAAGACTTTTCAGTTGTATCTCTTTAGTTTAATCTGTGATCTGAAAACTTCCTCAGTCTTTATGTTGATTTGACATTGACATTTTGAAGAATACTGCCATTATTTTATAGACTGTTCCTCAATTTGGATTTGTTTTCATATTTTTGAGACAGGGCCTATGAATGAATAATATTTTAAGTGTTAATATGGTAAATAATGTTACGAAATAACTTTTGGATATTCATTATGTATAGTTTATATACAATCACTTTCATATCTGAGATAGATTCTAGCTAGTTTATTGGGGTATGTGGCAAATATTTTAGGCTTGTATGGACTGAACAGGTGGCTGCTTCACTTCGGTGTGGTTACCAAATTGGTATGGTTACCAACTGAATGAAATAAGGTATGGCTGATTGGTTATGTTAATAAAATATATCTAAAATGATCGTATTTTTGTAATTTTATTTTATTTTATTATTCTTATTTTTTTTGAGATAGAGTCTCACTCTGTTGCCCAGGCTGGAGTGCAGTGGCATGATCTCGGCTCACAGCAACCCCTGCCTCCCGGGTTCAAGTGATTCTGATGCCTCAACTTCTTGAGTAGCTGGATTACAGGTGTGCACCACCACACCCAGCTAATTTTTGTATTTTTAGTAGAGACGGGGTTTCATCATGTTGGCCAGGCTGATCTCAAACTCCTGACCTCAAATGATTCACCCGCCTCGGTCTCCCACAGTGCTGGGATTACAGGTGTGAATCACCACGCCAGGGCTGTATTTTTGTAATTTAAAAATAAACAATTACTAAAATAGGTTATTCCTATTCTCTGATAGATTTTTTACCTTCTTTATTTAAAAATTAATGTAAACCCAGGCTATGAAAGTATAGGGAGTAATAGAATCACTTCCTATGCAACTGTCATCCAGTGTGTAAAATAAATTTGAGGTCCCTTCCTTCTCTTTTCTTCCTTGACATGTCTGTCATTTCCATGCATGTTTTTATACCTTTACCACATATAAAACATGGTATAGTTTTGTCTTCTATTAACTTTATAATAAATGATACATGCTCTTCTGCAACTTTTTTTGTTCTATATTTTGAGACTTATGTACGTTGATGTATGTAATTTCAGTTAATTCATTTTGCTGCACTTCATCAGTTCTAGCACATTTCCTCCTAACATTTTAACATCTTTGAAATTGGGATGCATCTTAAAATCGATGATATCTTGACCTAACAATTGATATATTTTCTTTTTTTGTGGTACATAAATATATAATAATTGTGATATGAGCCACACTTGTATTGCATGCTTTGTATTTTATGACTAAGCCACAATATCCAGTCCTTTTCTGACAATTAGATTATTCTGAAATTTTGATACCACCTATAGTGCTGCAGTGAACATTAATTTACCTGTTTCTTTGTGCATATTTGTGAGAATTTCTCTAGATGGGGTATACACCTGGGGGAAGAATTGCTGGATTATAGAGTATGTCCATTTTCAGCTTTGCCCTCAAAAGTGGTTGTACTTCTTACCCTTGTATAACAGTTCCTGTTGCCCTATTCTTCAACAGTGGGTGTTGTCCTACTTCTTTTTGCCAGTTTGATGGCTATAAAATGGCATAAAATAAGACTTGGCTTGTATTTCCTGTCTGTGAATTGTCTGTTTATATCTTCTGTCCATTTGTCTACTCAGTTTTACCAAACATAATATGACTTCTTTAGATCTTTTCTCAGTTACGTGTATTGCAAATAACTTCTCTATGTCAGTGGCTTATCTTTATTTCAGGTATCATTTGATGAATGAAAGCTTTACATTTTAATAAAATCAAATTTGTCATGTTTTCCCTCTTAGAGTGTGTGTTTTTTACATCTTCTTTAAAGAAAACCTTTCCTTTCTGTCAGAGGTTGATGATTAATTTATTAAAAATATAACTAATTTTAAACTAAGAGGAATAAAAATTATAAATCTTTATGAATACCTTTTGTGCTATGTAAGAAAAGTGTTAATTTTCAATCTATAATTTTACTAGAAAGAGGAACTAGAATTTAGCCAAGAATATTGGCAGGCTGTGGTGGGAAATAATCAGGAAGAGATGATAGGTCAAAGGAAAAGAAGGACAATATTTTGAGGACAGAATGTGAAGGGCTGTGTTTATAGGAGCATAAACTAATATCTCAGGGTTTAATTGAGATAAGGGAGGAAAGAGAAAACTGTGAGAGATAACTGGATCCATGTAAAGACCAAAGTAGGAATCGGAGAGGGACTTGGTAGTTGGTCAAGAAGCACCTACTTGTGTTTCTTGGTGTTGCTGGTTTCTTTGTTTTTTTAGCATACTTAATGTCACTGAACAGTACATTTAAAATGATTTAAGATACACGAGGTCAGGAGATCGAGACCATCCTGGCTAACATGGTGAAACCCCGTCTCTACTAAAAATACGAAAAATTAGCCGGGTGTGGTGGTGGACGCCTGTAGTCCCAGCTACTCGGGAGGCTGAGGCAGGAGAATGGCGTGAACCCGAGAGGCGGAGCTTGCAGTGAGCAGAGATCGTGCCACTGCACTCCAGCCTGGGCGACATAACAAGACTCCGTCTCAAAAAAGAAAAAAAAAAGATTTAAGATAGTAAATTTTATTTATTTTTACCTCAATTTTTAAAAAGGAAAAGATTTTTAAAATGGAGATTTGAACAAATAGAAGTAAGTTGAGTAAGGAGAGTGCAAGGCATTATTACCTTTTATTTAATTTATTTGTAATATCAAAGTACATTTAAAAGAAGAACCCAGTCAGGCGTGGTGGCTCATGCTTGTAATCCCAACACTTGAGAGGCTGAAGTGGGTGGATGGCTCGAGGCTAGGAATTTGAGACCAACCTGGCCAACATGGCAAAACCCCATCTCTACTAAAAATACAGAAATTAGCCGGACATGGTGGTGTATGCCTATAATCCCAGCTACTTGGGAGGCTGAGGCACGAGAATCACTTGAACCTGGGAAGGCGGAGGTTGCAGTGAGCTTGATCATGCTACTGCACTCCAGCACTCCAGCACTCCAGCATAGGCAACAGAGCAAGACTCTGTCTCAGAAAAAAAGAAGAAGAAGAAGAAGAACCCTATTACATATGTAGTGTATGTAAGTTTGGTCAAAAATAATTCAGAAATTTCATATTGGCAAATAAATTGAATATAACTTGGTAAAGTATTTCTGTTTCTGTTTTCTGCCTCCCTTTTCAGAAGGGCTAATATTATGTGTAGTAAAAAAAAAGATGGAAACAGCCCACTATGGTTAGCAATGATCAGACTCATGACTATGGGTGTCAATATTGATTACATTGCTGGTTTGGTAATTATAAAAAGATGTGAACAGTTTGGATAGAGTAGTTCAGATGCGACTTAAAGTTTGTTAGAGGATTGGAAAAATAAGATGTATATGTTAGTCCATTTGGGCTGCAATAATAAAATCCCTTAGACTGGGTAATTTATAAAGAGCATAACCTTATTGCTCACAGCTCTGGAGGCTAAGTTCAAGATCAAGGTGCCAGCAGATTTGGTGTCTGGTGAGGGCTCACTTTCTCCTCCTTCAAAGATGGCGCCCTTTTGCTGTGTCCTTACGTGGTAGAAGGAGTGAACAAGCTACCTCAGGCCTCTTTTATGTAAAAGAGCACTAATCCCGTTCAGAGGATAGAGCCCTCATGATCTACACCTCCCAAAGCTCCCACCTCTTAATACCATCACTTTTGGCGTTTAAGTTTCAACATACAAATTCTAGGGAAGCTGAGGGGTGGGGGCGGAGACACAAACATTCAGACCATAGTAGGTTAAAGAACCTGAAATTATTAATTCTAAGGAATGAAAGCTTAATGGTTGCTCTAATAGGAGTCTTCACTATCCTCTGAGTAATATTTTATGGACAGCTCCAGCTCACAAAGGGGTAGTGTTTCAAAACATCGTTTCTTAGTTGATAAGAACAATTGGCAAGGTCATGAATAATACAGCTGCAGAGGACAATACAGTATACATTGCAATGAAAAATAGGAAATAGTATTGTACTAAAACAATATTTTGGACTGTGGGCTTCAGCTCCTGGGAATATAGTACTTTGTAAAATCCATAAACACCAGATACTAGCAAGTCATGAGTATACCTGATGGAGGGTGGGAGAAGGAAAAGAGTTAATACCTGGAGATATCAGGGAGTCACAGTGGTCAAGTTAATAAGTAATTTATAGGTCTTTTCTTATGGTCTTTTATACCTGTCTCCAGCACCACCACCTATGCCTTCTGATGAACTATAAATTGCATGATATTCCTATCTGTGTTTATTTTCTAAAGTCCCTTTTGAGATAGGTTCACAGAGCATAGTGGTTGGGAATTGGCTGGTGAGGGATAATGACACTTTGTCCAACCCCTGGTTGGAGCCTTGGGTTGATTGATTGCCTTCCAGCTTGGCATGTTGGGAAAGGAAAGCTAGGAATGGCAGGATCCAGAAATTGCAGCAGTTTTAAAAATTTCTCTAAGTCAGTTATCAGCTGTTCACACAATTTAACATGGCATGAATTAGCCTAGAGTGGTGTGCATTGATCTGATTCCCTGGCACTTCATCCTGTTTTTTCAGACATGGGGGCCCTGATTTGGTAGGACTTGAATTTGCCTGTGGTTTTTGTGTAGACGAGATCATTGGTTCTCAGATTTTAGTGTGACTTTACATGGCCCTGGGAGCTTGTACAATTTCAGATGCCTTGACCTTATCATAGACCTACCAAATCAAAATCTTTCTGATTAGAGTTTTATGTGCATATTTACTTATTTAACTTTTTTTTTTTTTTTAAGGCAGAGTCTTGCTCTGTGGCCCAGGCTGGAGTTCAGTGGCACGATCTCGGCTCACTGCAACCTCCACCTCCTGGGTTCAAGCGATTCTCCTGCCTCAGCCTCCTGAGTAGCTGGGATTACAGGCATGCGCCACCACACCTGGCTAATTTTTGTGTTTTTACAGGTGTGAGCCACTATGCTTGGCCCTTATTTGACTTTTCATTAAGGAAAAATATAAGCGTATTCAAAAGTAGACAGGATAGCATAATGAACCCCAATATACCCATCATCAAGCTTTTATAAATAACAGTTTATGACTCATTTCATTTTCTCCATATCCCCATCCACTTTTTCCTCTTCTGTATTATTTCAAAGCAAATCCCAGATTATTTTATTTTTAGATATATATGTTTTAATAGGTTCCACAGATGATTAAAAAACTTTCTTTGAACAGGGGATACATGTATGTAGTAAAAAAGAATGTACAGTGAAAAGTAATTCTTTTCATTGCTGCCAGTATTGTTACTCTTCACCAAGGCAAAGAAACCCTCAATTTCTTTATATATCTATAGATATTCAGTGCATATGCAAATATATGCATATAATTCTTCTTTTTAATTAAACACACATGGTAATGTCTATTGTAAAGTACACATTTTTTGAAATCTTGCTTTTTTTCAGGTAGCAGTATTCAGAATCAGGTGAATAGCAAGGCAAATAAGTTGTTTTCATTCTTTTTAAATTGGTCCATGTGTCAAAGTCTGTTTAGTACCTTTTGATGGATATGTAGGTTATTTACAGTATTAGGTTGCTTTACACAGTGCTGCAGTGAATATTCTTTTACAGTGTCTTGAGTTGCCTGCATTTCTAGGTCAGAGGATATGTTCATTTGTAATTTTGTTAAATATTGCCAGATTGCCTTCCCACCATCTGTATATGTATGGTGTACAGTGTTCTATATTTTTCATGTCTCTCTCATGCTTTCCTTTAAATCCACAAGTGTATAATAGCTGTTTTAAAATTCATCTGTTGGCCAAGCTCAGTGGCTCATGTCTGTAATTTCAGCACTTTGGGAGGCCAAGTCAGGAGGAGGATTGCTTGAACCCAGGAGTTCGAGACCAGCCTGGGCAATATGGCAAGACCCCATCTCTACAAAATTTAAAAATTAGCTGGGCATGGTGGCACATATCTGTGGTCTCAGCTACTTGGGAGGCTGAGGTGGGAGGATCATTTGAGCTCAGGAAGTCGAAGCTACAGCGAGCCATGTTTGTGCCATTGCACTTTAATCTGGGCAACAAAGACTCTGTCTCAAAAAAAAAAAAAAAAAAAAATTGGGCCAGGTGCAGTGGCTCATGCCTGTAATCTCAGCACTTTGGGAGGCCAAGGTGGGTGGATTACTTGAGGCCAGGAGTTCGAGACCAGCTTGGCCAACATGACAAAACCCTGTCTCTACTAAAAATACAAAAAATTAGCTGGGTGTGGTGGCGGGTGCCTGTAATCCCAGCTACTCGGGAAGCTGAGGCAGGAGAATTGCTTGAACTTGGAAGGTGGAGATTGCAGTGAGCCAAGATCACGCCACTGCACTCCAGCCTGGGCAATAGAGCAAGACTATATAAAAAAAAAAAAATTATCTGTGAATTTAATCATCTCTTTTTCTGAGTCTATGGGTATGGGTTACAGAAGTGGTTTGTAAATTAGGAGAATCATGGCAATGTTAAATTATCGAGTAGGGTGTAGTGGCTCGAACCTATAGTCTATTTGAGATTACTTGGGAGGCTGAGGTATGAGGATCATTTGAGAACAGGAATTCAAGACCAGTGTGGGCAATACAGTGAGACCTAGTCTCTTAGAAAAACTATTGCAGATAAGATTGGAAGCCTCACAAAAGTGCCTTAATGGATGAGTTTGATACATTTAGCAGGAGTTTTCAGTGTGTTTTTTCTTCATTAAAAGAACATTCAGTTGATGGAGTTTCAAAATCTTTTCTGAGTAAAGGTATGGAATAGATGTCAGTAGATGCCAATGAGATATTTGGAACTGCAGAATTTCTTTTTTTTTTTTTTTTTGAGACGGAGTCTTGCTCTGCCACCCAGGAAGGAGTGCAGTGGTGCGATCTCAGCTCACTGCAACCTCTGCCTCCCAGGTTCACGCCATTCTCCTGCCTCAGCCTCCCGAGTAGCTGGGACTATAGGCGCCTGCCACCACGCCCGGCTAATTTTTTGTATTTTTAGTGGAGACGGGGTTTCACCGTGTTAGCCAGGATGGTCTCGATCTCCTGACCTCGTGATCCGCCCGCCTCGGCCTCCCAAAGTGCTGGGATTACAGGCGTGACCCACCACGCCTGGCGGAACTCCAGAATTTCAATTTATAATTTTCTCTTACAGAGTGAACATCAAGTATTAATTTGTCTAGTAAGGTTTTGTAGCAGATTTATTAAGGTCAAGTCAAATTAGGAATGTGGTAGATTGTGCACAAGAAAACTTTTAGGAAGCTGTAGGAGGTATCAATTTGCACCTTTTATGTGAAAGGTGGTGCATTTACTTGTTCCTTTTACCATACCTTAGCTATTGACTATGGGCCAGTTACCTAGTCTTGGTAAACTTCAGTTTTCTTTTTTTTTTTTTTCTTTTGGAGATGGAGCTTCACTCTGTTGCCCAGGCTGGAGTACAGTGGCGCGATCTCGGCTCACTGCAACCTCTGCCTCCTGGGTTCAAGCGATTCTTGTGCCTCAGCCTCTCCAGTGGCTAGGATTATAGGTGTGCACCACCACGCCTGGCTGATTTTTGTATTTTTAGTAGAGAAGGGGTTTCACCATGTTGGCCAGGCTGGTCTCGAGTTCCTGACCTCAAGTGATCTGCCCACCTCGGCCTCCCAAACTGCTGGGATTACAGGCATGAGCCACCGCGCCTGGGCAACTTTAGTTTTCTTAAAAGCAAATTGGAAAGATATTGCTATGATTAGATAAAATATTGTAAATAAAGTGTTAAACTGTTGCATAGTAAGTGCTCAGTAGGTAGTTGCTCTTATTTTTAATATAGATATTACAGATTGTGATGGTAATCTGTGGATTCTGAGTTAAAGAACTGATGTTTGTGATTTGTTATAAGAGTAGGAGACCACATAGTTAATATAATACAGATTTTTAAATTGTAGAAAATGAAGATATTTCAACCAACCAACGAACCAACATTTACTGAACACCAACTCTATATCCTTGGCACTTTGCTTCAGATCTAGTGTGAAAGACAGATATATACACTGACAATTACAATATAATGAAATGTTGAAATCGCAAAATGAGAAGAATTTAGGAACTACTGTGAGAGCACTGAATGCTCACCCCTGCCTGGAGGGTGAGTTTATATGTTTCAGGAAAGGCTTCAGCAAGAAGATATTATTTTACTTTGATTGAAATCTAAAAGAGTTTTTAAAGTGTTCAATAGTAGATGTGAGTCTGGGTGCAGTGGCTCATGCCTGTAATCCCAGCATTTTGGGAGCCTGAGATGAGAGGATCACTTGAGACCAGGAGTTGGAGGCTGCAGTGAGCTATGATTGTGCCACTGCACTGCAGACTAGGTGAGACCTTGTTAAAAGAAGAAAGGGTAGATGTGCAGAAAAACATTAAGAGAACATAATGCAAAGTTCCTGTATCTGGCTTCTCAGTTTATTTTTACACTTGATCATTTGTATTAGGATTTTACCAATAGGGAAATTCCAAGATAATTTTGTGCAAGTAGAAAACATGGAGTATTACTTAAAGTGATGATTCTATCAAATGGTGGTTTTGACGTACACGTTTATATATTGTTGTGGCAGACCACGTAGATGGAAGGCAGATCTAACACCTGTGTAATTATCAGTTTTTCTAGCTATGGTACTGAGGATTCATTCTTATGTGTGTATATGTTTTGAGTTCCTATAGATAGGTCAGCAGTTGCTAGGTTGATTTCATATTTTATAAATTCTAATTTGGTAAAATAAGGTCATAGGGGAGAATATTAAATATGCCAGAATAAAACTGGATCCTCTTTCATATCTATGTTATATCTGAATCAAATAATGTTTATAAAATCATTATACATTTAATGGTTGTGTGGTAAGAATGTTGGCTATTTCAGCCTCAATAAACTCACATCCTTTTTGGATGCAGGCATAAAATAAATAGAATGTCATTTAGTCCTTGAGAACCTTAGAATGATTTTAAATCTGTTTTTCAAATATGATTTGAAATTTGATTTGAAAATATGATTTGAAAATTTCAAATATTTTCCAGTATTATTTGGAGGAAGTTTAAAGGAATATCCATATAATAAAGTACACATTGAGAAGAATGGGAACATGAATATAACTGGGCAGAAAGTCATTAACTTGTCTTTGTAATATAATGCTTTTTAAGATCAAAGGATAATATTTTTAGTAAATAGAATGTAGCATCAGCTATTCATGAAATTGGCACCCTAATTTTATTTAAGATCCCTGCCATAGGTGGGGCATAGCGAAACTCTGTCTCAAAAAAAAAAAAAAATCCCTGCCAAAAAAAAAAAAAAGCATATATATATATATATATATATATATATATATATATATATATATATATATATATAGTTAAAGCAGACATAGATTTTTTTTTTCCTCCTGAGGCAATTCTTGGGCTTTAGGTTTAAGAAATATGGCTATAAACTATGTTTATATAATGTATACTTTCTTTTCTTGTCATTGGTTCATACATTTGAATTTGGTAATAGAATGTTTTACTTTTGTCAAATGTGTACAGTTAAAGGATCTGTACTTTTTTTTCTTGAGACAGAGTCTTGCTCTGTCTCACAGGCTGAAGTGCAGTGGTGCAATCTCAGCTCACTGCAACCTCCGCCTCCCAGGTTCAAGCAATTCTCCTGCCTCAGCTTCCCAAGTAGCTGGGACCACAGGCAAGCACCACCATGCCCAGCTAATTTTTGCATTATCAGTAGAGTTGGGGTTTCTTCACCATGTTGGCCAGGCTGGTCTTGGACTCTTGACCTCAAGTGATCCAACTGCCTCAGCCTCTCAAAGTGCTAGGATTACAGGGATCTATACTTTTCTTTTGAGGGAAAATGTTGGCACCGTTTCTAGGGCATATTGGCCATTTCAGCTTCTCAGTAAATATTTGTTAAGTAATTAAATGCACTTGATTCTTTATTCTTAGCCTTTTTACGCAATACTCAGAATAGCTGAAGCACCAATTAACTGAAATGGAGATATTATAAAGATAGTTATCTTCTCCAAGGGAAAAAAATCGTCTTCGTGGAAATTAATTACTTTTTTACAAATTGTGAATTTGACCCTTAAGAGTTTTCTTCCTGATATTTAAAATTGAAAAAAAAATTGTTGACATTAATATTTCTTCTTTCTTTTCTTTTCTTTTTTTTTTTTTTGCAGGTATGGCCTCACAAGTCTTGGTCTACCCACCATATGTTTATCAAACTCAGTCAAGTGCCTTTTGTAGTGTGAAGAAACTCAAAGTAGAGCCAAGCAGTTGTGTATTCCATGAAAGAAACTATCCACGGACCTATGTGAATGGTAGAAACTTTGGAAATTCTCATCCTCCCACTAAGGGTAGTGCTTTTCAGACAAAGATACCATTTAATAGACCTCGAGGACACAACTTTTCATTGCAGACAAGTGCTGTTGTTTTGAAAAACACTGCAGGTGCTACAAAGGTCATAGCAGCTCAGGCGCAGCAAGCTCACGTGCAGGCATCTCACATTGGGGCGTGGCGAAACAGATTGCATTTCCTAGAAGGTCCCCAGCGATGTGGATTAAAGCGCAAGAGTGAGGAGTTGGATAATCATAGCAGCGCAATGCAGATTGTCGATGAATTGTCCATACTTCCTGCAATGTTGCAAACCAACATGGGAAATCCAGTGACAGTTGTGACAGCTACCACAGGTTCAAAACAGAATTGTACCACTGGAGAAGGTGACTATCAGTTAGTACAGCATGAAGTCTTATGCTCCATGAAAAATACTTATGAAGTCCTTGATTTTCTTGGTCGAGGCACGTTTGGCCAGGTAGTTAAATGCTGGAAAAGAGGGACAAATGAAATTGTAGCAATCAAAATTTTGAAGAATCATCCTTCTTATGCACGTCAAGGTCAAATAGAAGTGAGCATATTAGCAAGGCTCAGTACTGAAAATGCTGATGAATATAACTTTGTACGAGCTTATGAATGCTTTCAGCACCGTAACCATACTTGTTTAGTCTTTGAGATGCTGGAACAAAACTTATATGACTTTCTGAAACAAAATAAATTTAGTCCCCTCCCACTAAAAGTGATTCGGCCCATTCTTCAACAAGTGGCCACTGCACTGAAAAAATTGAAAAGTCTTGGTTTAATTCATGCTGATCTCAAGCCAGAGAATATTATGTTGGTGGATCCTGTTCGGCAACCTTACAGGGTTAAAGTAATAGACTTTGGGTCGGCCAGTCATGTATCAAAGACTGTTTGTTCAACATATCTACAGTCTCGGTACTACAGGTAGGTAACAACTCCATACTTTTTGGTTGTTTATTAATGTTAAATTTCTGCTAAATGAAATACTTTTGTGTGTGTTTGTGGTAGAAGAGACCGCTTCAGTTAAATAAGGAAATCAAGAGAGGATCAATTTAGGTTTGTTTTAAAGAGATTAAAAAAAATCAAGACATAAAATCTACCCAAGCAGGATAGAAATCTCCACTGCAAAGTTCCAGCCAAAGACAGCTGGTTATTTTTATTTTTAATGGAAGACTTGAAGGAATGATAGGTGATTAATAATGATCAAACAGAAGTCTTTAAATGTTGGAAAGTATTTACATTAATCTTTGTATATATCATTGGGCATTTTAGCATTTGAGAGAAATAGTTTATTAAAGACATAATCAATCATATGTAACTGAACATTTAGAAAAATTATATACAGGTTTGAGTAGCCCTTATCTGAAACTTTTGGGGCCAGAAGTGTTTTGGATTTCAGATTTTTCCAGATTTTGGAATATTTGCACTGCCAACTAGTTAAGCGCCCCCAAATCTGAAAATTCGTTTCCTTTGAGTGTCATGTCAATGCCCAAAAAGTTTCAGATTTTTGGATTTGAGATGCTCAACCTGTATAAGGATTCAGAAAGTTATTCTGATTAATGATCTTAAGATTCAGATATACAGCCGGGTGCAGTGGCTCATGCCTGTAATCCCTGCACTTAGGGAGGCTGAGGTGGATGGATGACCTGAGGTCAGGAGTTCAAGACCAGCCTGGCCAACATGGCGAAAGCCCCATCTCTACTAAAAATAACAAAAATTAGCTGGGTGTGGTGGCGGGTGTCTATAATCCCAGCAGCTTGGGAGGCTGAGGCAGGAGAATCGCTTGAACCCAGGAGGTGGAGGTTGCAGTGAGCCGAGATCACGCCATTGCACTCCAGCCTGGGCCACAAGAGCGAAACTCTGTCTCAAAAAACAAAACAAAACACAAATATACTTCTTTGGCTCCCGTGACTCTTTAGGTCACCTGATCATAACCAGTTTTATTATGTTCTATCCACATATATGCTATGGGTAATGCTATTTTGGTCTTGCTTCTCGGGGGAAGTTAAAGAAGAAAATAATGCCCATGTAAGTATTGATAGAGTGCTGCAATGTAACACTAGCCTGAAGTACAATAGATAGTATGAGGGGCTAACTGATTACCAAGATTCAGAATACTGAAAACTCATTCTGGAGTGTAAAATGGCTTTGAATTCATAGTTTGATAACTTTGAGCTTAAATTGTTTTCATATAAGCCTGAGTGAATTTATGTTCTTGGTATTTGCTACAGCCCTACGAGGTCCAACATGATGGACCTGCCATCAAATATAGACAAATACAGGATCTGCCAATATTGGTCATTCATGCAGTTTATTGTTAGAAATGGTTAGAACATGGGGGATATAAATTTAGACCCACCAAGGAGTATTTTCTGATACTGCATTTGCCTTTGCACTGTACCTGATTACCCTTCTTGCAAGTATATTCTATAGTGCCCAGTACAAAATAAAGGAGAAATTAATTAGCTCTTACACAAATCATCTCTAAATATATGCCCTACCGGTAGGTTATCAGAAAGAATTGCCCATTTATGTCACTTAGTGTTAGTAAAGCTTATTAAAATATGTATTTGAACTGGGCTTGGTGGCTGACACCTGCAATCCCAGCACTTTGGGAAGTGGGAGGATCGCTTTAGGCCACGAGTTTAAGGTCAGCCTGGGCAACAGAGTGAGACCCTGCCTCTCCAAAAAAAGAAAAAAAATAATGAGCCAGGAATGTTGGTAAATGCCTGTAGTCTTAGCTATTCAAGAGGCTGAGGTAGGAGGATCCCTTGAGCCCAGGTGTTAGAGGCTACAGTGAGCTATGATAATGCCACTGTACTCCAGCCTGAGTGACCGAGTGAGACCCTCTGAAAAAAAAAAAAAGTATGTATTAGGAATTAGAAATAACAGCCTGATATACCTTTAGTATATTCTTTTTTTAAAAACATTTTTATTTTTATGGGTCCATAGTAGGTATATATATTTATGGGGTATATGAGATATTTTGATATAGGCATACAGTACATAATAATCACATCAGGGTAAATGGACTATCCATTGCTTCAAGCATTTGTCATTTCTTTGTGTTACAAACATTCCAATTAGACTCCTTTACTTATTGTTAAATGAACAATAAATTATTTTTGACTGTGGTCACTCTGTTTTGCTATCAAATACTACATATTATTCATTCTAACTATATAGTTGTACCCCTTAACCATCCCTACTCCCTGCCCCCATCTACTACCCTTCCTAGACTCTGGTAACCGTCATTCTACTCTATCTCCATGAGTTCATTTGTTTTAATTTTTAGCTCCTACATATGAGCGAGAACATTGTGAAGTTTTGTCTTTCTGTGCCTGGCTTATTTCACGTAACATAATGTCCTTCAGTTCCATCTGTGTTGTTGCAATTGACAGGATCTCATTCTTTGTATCCATTGTGTATATATGTACCACATTTTCTTTATCCATTCATCTGTTGATGGACACTTAGGTTCATTCCAAATCTTACCTGTTGTGAATAGTGCTGCAGTAAACACTGGATTGTAGATATCTCTTTGATAGACTTTCATTCTTTTGGCTATATATCTTAGTATATTCTTGATTGTATGGGTTTTAGTAGTAGAGTGCTAGATACCAATAAAACTTTTCAGATCATTTAAAATTTTAAATTTGCTGTTGTTGCAGGGTAGTAGCTCTTGCTTAGTATCACATAATTAGATTTATTAGATATCTGTGCTCCCCAAAAGATTTTTTTCAATATACAAGATTAGCTTTTAATTTTTTTCTGGAAAAAAATTGTAAAATCTTATTTAACAGTATGAGAAGAATAGTAGTTTTTGTTTTTTTCTTTCCCTTGGTACTCTATGGATTCTGTCTTGAGAGCTTTTAGTAGTGAGCTAGCATATTATATAAACTCCCAGGCTTCAGCTGCTTGGGCCCTATATTTAGTTCACTTGCTAGTAAATGACTTCACTTCATTTGGGTCCTGCATTATTCTGCATATCAGAATTACCTCATTTTCTTTATTTGAAATCTTTTTCCACTAGAGTTAAAAAAAAAGTCTTTTCTTTTTTAATACTTGAGAATGTCTGTCGGTTTACTAAATCTTTCAAGGGAATAAAGGAAATCCTTTAAGAAGCAATCTAAAATGCTGAATATTTTATGATACTGGTTTCTAGCATTAGGCCTTTGCACAAATACTAGCCTTTGTATTAGGAATGAAAAAAATCTATGAATAATTGCTAAACACAGTTAGTAGTTTCTAATTTGTGTTTATATATAAATTTCAGGTAAATAGTTTACCTGACATTCAGAAGCTATACAATTGCTATGCTAAATTACAGGCTCTGGGTTTAGAGTGAAAAATAAGAGGCTCTTATTTGTAAACAAAGACCAGTGCAGGCATTTTGGTTGCTGTTGCCTGGATAAAAAACTAAAAATAGGTTTTATGTCATTTAGATCCAAGAGTTAGAAGAGTTAGTAAATATTAAGGTATATAGGTGAAAATATGTTGTAGTCCTTAATCAGGTACTGTTTTAATATCTAGTGTAATTTTGCATGTAAATGGCAGATACCATTACTCTCTTTAAGTATTTGTTTGTACTTTATTTGGGACCCTGCCAATTCTGGCCTAGTTTATGACTAGGTTACTTATAAATCTGATAAGGCAGTAAGCTAAAGTGTCTTATACTTGATTTTTCAATTTTTGTTAAAATATTTTTTATTTCATAAATGAAAGCAGGAAGTGGAAACTAACCAAATTAAATATTTTTGAGCAAAGCACAGTAGGAATGCACATATCCTGATTTCTGAGGTAAATGATTTGTGTTTAAACTCAGGTTTATGTATTATTCTATTTCTTTGTGCAACACGGAAGTGTAGTAGGGATATCTTAAAATAGACAGGGGACAGTGGCCAGAAATTGTTGACTACTATAGATGGTGAGGCTGTCTAACTCTTGTAGTGATACAAGCCAGAAGTACATGCTAAGGGCATTGATTTGCTTAAGGTCAGCATGTTCTAAATTCAGCTGCTTGAGTATGGTTTCTGTCAAGAACACGTAGGGCTCTTAAACGCATAAAAGGCTTTAGCAGCAGAAGGTGCTGTATTTATGAGGTGTGGTGGCAACATTTAGGTCATGAATTTCTTTTTCTTTCTTTTTTTTTTTTTTTTTACTATAGAATTTTAGCCTGCGATTCTAAGTCATTTCAGAACACAGAGACAGGAAAGTGGGCTGTAAAAATAACCTGTATAGCAGTTATATTCTTTGCTACTCTACTGAGTAATTTAGCATTAATTGCTGTTGAGTTTTAAAAAATGCTGTTTTGCATGTAATAGTTAACAAAAAGATATGTAATGATAAACAGTTAATTTAGACATATTTGTTCTTTCATGGCATTCTTACTTCTCATGCCTTCTTATATCCAGAAGTATCAAAGTTTCTGTAACAAAATTAAGCTACATAGGAAGACCCATAAAATAACAACTAATATTTTACATAGGGTACTTTATGATGAAACACTGTGTATGTATAATGCATCATTTTTTCAAAGTGCCTTTTGTTATATTTTCTAGTTTGTTTCTCACTTCTCTATGAGGTAGTTAAGACTGGGTGGCATTACTCTTTGATAAGGAGAAAACTGGGACTTACATAAGTCAGACAGGTTCAAATTCACACTGTAAGTTTAACTTTACAAATTTTGTTAGGCCTTTTTGGGTGCTGGTACAGTGCTAGGTGCTGAGAATACAAAGGTGATTTATGTATGTTCATTAATTTATTTGATTAATGATTTCATCATTTAATGGAGGGGAAAAATAGTTTGCTTCAAGAAATGCCAGGGTGGAGAGGTGTGTGCAGGGTGATATAGAAACCCAAAGGAGAGCACTGAGCCTGATCTGAGGGGCAGGGAAGGCTTCTAGGGGAGAGATGACCCCAGAATGACCCTTGAGAGCAGAGCAGAGAAGGAGCCAGGGTTGACTGGTCTTGAGCATTTTCTCTCACTAAGCCACTCTTAAGCTAAAAAAGCTCAGCATTGGGATGAAATTGCTGGTGATTTCTTTTGTATATCATAAAGTAGTTGTTTGGGAATCTTTATTAGACAAATACAAGGTTGTCAATTGAGTTTAGTTTTAATAGAAGATTAGGAAATTCTAAAATGAAATGGTTTTCTTTTTTTTGAGACAGAGTCTCGCTCTGTTGCCCAGGCTGGAGTGCAGTGGCACAATCTCTCCTTACTGCAAGCTCCGCGTCCCGGGTTCATGCCATTCTCCTGCCTCAGCTTCCCGAGTAGCTGGGACTACAGGCGCCCGCCACCATGCCTGGCTAATTTTTTTTTGTATTTTTAGTAGAGATGGGATTTCACCGTGTTAGCCAGGATGGTCTCGATCTCCTGACCTTGTGATCCACCTGCCTCAGCTTCCCAAAGTGCTGGGATTACAGGCGTGAGCCACCGCTCCCGGCCAAATGAAATGGTTTTCAATGCCATACCTATGGCTGCAAATGTGTAGTACTTTACTACATAAAGGACTTTACATAGACACAGATAGTCGACTACATATATCAGGCCTTCTATTAAAAATTCTAGCAGAGCTCTTAAGTTTTTTTGTTTTGTTTTTGTTTTTAAAAACAGCTTTATTGAGATATAATCTACATACCTTGAAATTCATTGATTTAATTGTACAATTTAATGGCTTTTAGTATATTTATAGTTGTGCCATCATCAGCACAATCAATTAAAATTTTAAGTTAAAAATTTTTTTGGCCAAATTATTTCTCACCTGACACAATTTTAGAATATTTACATTACCCTCAAAAGAAGCCCCTGTACCTTTTAGCCATTGTTCCCCAGTCTGCCCATCACCCCCAGCCCTAAGCAACCACTAATCTACTTGCTGCCTGTGTAGATCATCTATTCTGGACATGTCATATACATGTAACCATACAATATATGGTCCTTTTTGACTGAGTTTTTTTTTTCACTTAACATAATGTTTTCAAGATTCGTCCATGTTGTAGGATGTATCAATACTTACTACTTTTTATTACCAAATAATAAACCATTGTATAGATATATACCACATTTTACGTATACATTCATCAGTAGAATGCATTAAAATTGTGTCAATGAAAAGATATGTGAATAGAAACTGTAATATGGTCCAAGATTAAATATCAAAATACTTAGTGCCTCTAAAATGTAAAGTGTGGTGCTTGGTGCTGCTTGTACAGGAGGAGAACAAAATGAGTCTCTGCTTTTATGGTGTTTGCAATCTAATGGGTAGACAAAGAACAAAAAAAGTAGTTGGAGAGGCTAAGTGGCATGGCTCACACCTGTAATCCCAGCACTTTGGGAGGCCGAGGCAGGCGGATCGCCTGAGGTCAGGAGTTTGAGTCCAGCCTGGCCAGCATGGTCAAACCCCGTCTCTACTAAAAATGCAAAAATTGGCCGGGCATGGTGGCAGGCACGTGTCGGGAAGTTGAGGCAGGAGAATTGTTTGAACCCGGGAGGCGGAGGTTGCACCGAGCCGAGATCGCGCCATTGCACTCCAGCCTGGGCAACAGAGCGAGACTCCATCTCAAAAAGAAAAAAAAAAACACGTAGTTGGATCAAGGAGAGAGAACAAGAGAAGTTTAAACTTTTTTAGTTCCTTTTTTTTCTGTAACTTTTACATGAAATTATCTTCAACATACAACATAAGTAAATTTAGGCATACGAGAAAGTTGTAAAAATAGTACAGAGGATTCCTGTTATCCTTCATCCAGATTCTCCAATGTTTCACATGTTAGTATTTGACCACCCTAGTTTTATCAATCATTCTCTCTTTACACACCCACACACCCATACTCACCTACCCACCCACCTACCTTTTCCTACAGGGTGTGATATGAAGTGACTTTACCTCTAAATGCTTCAGTGTACATTTCCTAAACATAAGGACATTCTCTTGCATAACTTCAGTACAATTATCAAAATCATCATCAGTTAACATCAGTTCAATATTATTGATTTGATGAACTGTTTAAACTTTTTTTTTTTTTTTTTTTTTTTTTTTAAAGACAAGGTCTTGCTTTGTGGCCCAGGCTGGAGTGCAGTGGTGCAGTCATAGCTCACTGCAGCATTAGACTCCTGGGCACAAGCAATCCTTCTGCCTCATACTCCTGAGTAGCTGGGACTGCAGTCATGAGCCACCGTGCTGGGCCCATATTTAAACTATTCAAAATGCGATTTGGTTTTGAGGAAATTAAAATCAACTCAATACTGTTAGCTAATTTACTGACTTTATTTAGATTTTGCCAACTGTCCCACTAATGGACCTTTTTTTCTTGTGCAGAATTCAGTCCTTCATCACATGTTACATTATTTGCCCTGTCTCATTAGTGTCCTCTAATCTGGTGATATATCATAATGATGTGATTCTCATGTCTCAAAATGGAGTCACTCATGTCAAGTAGCATTGAGCTCACAGCAAAGTCGCCCCTTCCCCCCAGCGATAAACATATGTACTGGACTGCTGTGACAACACCTGTCCTGACTGAGTACCACCTGAGACCTGAAACGAACCCATAGAAAGTGAAAAGTGGCTGAGATAATGAGAATAGACCCATTTGGGAGAATGGACTGCTGTGACAACACCTGCCCTCACCGGGTACCACCTGAGACTTGAACCCGTAGAAAGTGAAAGGTGGCTGAGATAATGAGAATAGACCCATTTGGGAGGATCATAAAATGTGCCAGGACGAGACACTTTTAGAGGCTGTGCCCAGGAGACCTCTGAAGCTTTCTCCAGATTTGGCATCTGCTGCCGCCCGGAGAGAAGCAGCCACCACCCCCACAACTCCACCCCATCCCCGCCCATCGCGTCCAAAGGACTTCGGGACTGTTCGGCTCATCTGTTTGCCTGTTGGTCTCCCTAGCCAGGGTTGTGCTTGGTTCCCCACAACACCCCCCTTTTCTTCTGCCTCTGTGTTGAATATTGGTTGCATGATTGGTGAATTCGAGCTTATGTTGTTGCGTCGTTATGAAACCTTACGGCGTAGGCTCCGCCTTTGGTCGGAGTCAGCGCACCTGCACAGAACCTCCTTCACATAGCACCCAGGGTTAAGGCCCGACAGCTGCAGCAGCTCCTTACATCTTTCTTTGCCTTCATGCCTCTGACACTTTTGAAGCGTACTGGCCAGTTATTTTGTAGACTGTTCCTCAGTTTGCTTATGGCTGTTGTTTTCTCACGATTAGATTCAGGTTTTGCACTTTTGGCAGGAACTTCACAGAACTGATGTTGTGTCCACACATATTGAGAGGCGCATGATGTCAATTTGTCCCATTATTGGTAAGGCAAACTTTGATCACTTGGTTGAGGTGGTGTAACTGCCAGGTTTTTATCACTATAAAGTTACCATTTTTTTCTTTGTAATTAATAAGTACAATATTTTGTGGAGAGATACTTTGAGACTATTCACATATACTATTTCTCATCTTATATTCACTGACCAATTTTAGCATTGTTGATGAGTTTGGCCTTAAACAACCGAGATTTGCCAAATGGTTTTCTAATTCTGTAGTTCCTCCATTAGGAATTCTTCCACAAGAAGAGCTTTTTTTCCCCCTCCCTTCCTTTCCTTCAGTATGGACTCATAGCTTTTTGTTTAATTCAATGGGTTGTAAATATCGCTCATCATTCTTTGTTTTGTTCAGCAAATTCTCCCAGATGGTTCAGAGAGAGCATCTTTCTTTAGGCCTTTTCCAGTGTCCCTGTGGTATGGCCCCATCCTTTCTTCAGGGTTTACTTTCTGGCACCACAGATGTTCTGACTTACCTTGTGCTTTTTCTGTCCAGCCCTTGGATTGGACCTCTAAGGAGCACTTGTTCCTTTTATTGGAGAATGGCTTTTGGAAAACAGGACCTGGACACAGGTCAGGTATGCTCATTGGTACTAGGATACTACTTCTTTTAGGTCTTTTGAGTGGCAAAGTTAGAAAATATAGAGGCATACCTTGTTTTCGTGTTTTGCTTTATTGCATTTCACATATACATGCTTTTTACAAATTGAAGGTTTGTGGCAACCTTGTGTCAGGTCTGTTGGGGCCATTTTCTCAACAGCATGCGCTCATTTTATGTCACTTTTTGGTAATTAATGATATTTCAAACTTTATTATTATATCTGTTACAATTATCTTTGGTCAGTAGTCTTTGATGTTACTATTATAATTGTTTTGGGGCACCACAAACTGTGCCCATATAAGATGGTGAACGTAATAAATGTGTGAGCTCTGACTGCTCTAACAACCAGCTCCTTGGTCTCTCCTTCTCCTCTGGCCTCCCTGTTACCTGAGACACGACAATATTGAAATTAGGCCAGTTAATAACCCTGCAGTGGCCTCTCAGTGTTCTAAGAGGAAGGAAGATCTCATGTCTCTCGCTTTAAATCAAAAGCTAGAAATGATTAAGCTTAGTGAGGAAGGCGTGTGGAAAGCCAAGGCAGGCCGAAAGTTAGGCCTATTGTGCTAAACAGTCAAGTGGCAAATACAAAGGAAAAGTTCCTGAAGGAAATTAAAAGTGCTACTCCAGTGAGTAGTAAATGGTAAAAAAGCAAAACAGTGTTATTGCTGATATGGAAGAGATTTTTTTTTTTTTTTGAGATGGAGTCTCTCACCCTGTCGCCTAGGCTGGAGTGCAGTGGCGCAATCTTGGCTCACTGCAACCTCTGCCTCCTGGGTTGGATCAATTCTCCTGCCTCAGCCTCCCGAGTAGCTGGGATTACAGGTGCACACCACCACGCCTGGCTAATTTTTGTATTTTTAGTAGAGACGGGGCTTCGCCATGTTGGCCAGGCTGGTCTTGAACTCTTGACCTCAGGTGATCCACCCAACTTGGCCTCCCAGAGTGCTGGGATTACAGATGTGAGCCACCGCGCCTGGCTGGAAGAGATTTTTGTGGTCTGGATAAGTGATCAAATTAGTCACAACATTCCCTTAAGCCAAACTCTAAGCCAGAGCCAGGCCTTAACTCTCTTCAATTCTATGAAAGTGGAGAAAGGTGAGGAAGCTGCAGAAGAAAAGATGGAAACTAGCAGAGGTTGATTCATGAGGTTTAAGGAAAGAAGCCTCTCCATAACATAAAAGTGCAAGGTGAAGCAGCAAGCGCTGATGCAGAAGATCTAGCTGAGATCATTGATGAAGGTGGCTACACTACACAACAGATTTTTAATGTAGATGAAACAGCTTTATATTGTAAGATGATACCATCTAGGACTTTCATAGCTAGAGAGAAGTCAATGTCTGGCTTCAGAACTTCAAAGAACAGACTTTTTTTTTTTTTTTTTTTTCTTGAGATGGAGTCTTGCTCTGTCACCCAGGCTGGAGTGCAGTGGTGTGATCTTGGCTCATTGCAACCTCTACCTGCCAGGTTCAAACGATTCTCCTACCTCAGCCTCCTGAGTAGCTGGGATTACAGGGGCGCACCACCATGCCCAGCTAATTTTTGTATTTTGGTAGAGACAGGGTTTCACCATGTTGGCCAGGCTGGTCTTGAACTCCTGACCTCAAGTGATCCTCACTCGGCCTCCCAAAGTGCTGGGATTAACAGGTGTGAGCCACCACATCCAGCCAGAACAGGCTAACTTTGTTGGGATAATGCAGCTGGTGACTTTAAGTTGTGGCCAATGCTCATTTACCATTCTGAAAATCCCAGAGCCCTTTAGAATTACGCTAAATTGACTCTGCCTCGACTCTGCCTATGTTCTAGAAATGGAATACCAAAGCCTGGATTAGAGCATATCTGTTTACAGCATGGTTAACTGAATATTTTAAGCATGCTGTTGAGACCTACTGCTCAGACAAAAATATTTCAAAATATTTATTACTGCTCATTAACAAGGCATCTGGTTACCCAAGAGCTCTGATGGAGATATATAGGGAGAATAATGTTGTTTTTATGCTTGCTAACACAGCATACATTCTGTAGTCCATGCATGCATCAGGGAGTCATTTTTACTTTCAAGTCTCATTCTTTAAGAAATATGTTTGGTAAGGCCATAGCTGCTATAGATAGTAATTCCTCTGATGCATCTGGGCAAAGTAAATTGAAAACCTTCTGGAAAGGATTTATTGTTGTAGATGCCATTCATGATTCATGGCAGCATTAACAGGAATTTGGAAGAAGTTGATTCCAACCCTCATGGATGACTTTGAGGGGTTCAAGACTTCAGTGGAGGAGGTAACTGCAGATACGGTGGAAATAGCAAAAGAACTATTAGTAGAATTAGAAGTGGAGTCCGAAGATGGGACTGACTTGCTGCAATCTCACGATTAAACTTGAACTATTGACAAGTTGCTTCTTTTTGTTTATTTGTTTTGAGATGGAGTCTGTGTTGCCCAGGCTGGAGTGCAGTGGTACGATCTTGGCTCACTTCAACCTCCGCCTCCCAGGTTCAGGCAATTCTCCTGCCTCAGCCTCCCAAGTAGCTGGAATTACAGGTGCCTGCCACCATGCCTGGCTAATTTTTGTATTTTTAGTAGAGACTTGGTTTTACCATGTTGGCCAGGCTGGTCTTGAACCCCTGACCTCAAGTGATCTACCTGCCTCAGCCTCCCAAAGTGCTGGGATTACAGGTGTGAGCCACTGTGCCTGGCCTAGACGAGTTGCTTCTTTTGGATGAGCAAAGAAAGTGGTTTCTTGGGCCGGGCGCGGTGGCTCACGCCTGTAATCCTAGCACTTTGGGAGGCCGAGGCAGGTGGATCACGAGGTCAGAAGTTCAAGACCAGCCTGACCAATATGGTGAAACTCCATCTCTACTAAAAATACAAAAATTAGCCGGGCACGGTGGCAGGTGCCTGTAATCTCAGCTACTCGGGAGGCTGAGGCAGGAGAATCGCCTGAACCTGGGTGGCAGAGATTGCAGTGAGCTGGGATCATGCCACTGCAATTCCAGCCTGGGCTGCAGAACGAGACTCTGTCTCAAAAAAAAAAAAAAAAAAAAAGAAAGTGGTTTCTTGAGATGGAATCTAATCCTGGTGGAGATGCTGTGAAGAATTGAAATGATAGCAAAAGATTTAGACTATTATATCAACTTAATTGATAAAGCCAGCAGCAAGGTTTGAGAGGATTGGCTCCAATTTTGAAAGAAGTTATCCTGTGGGTAAAACATCATTAAATAGCATCGCGTTCTACAGAGAAGTCTTTCATGAAAGAGCAAATCAATGTGGCAAACTTTACTATAGTCTTTAAGACATCGTTGGCCAGGTGCAGTGGCTCACACCTATTATCCTAGCACTTTGGGAGGAGGCTGAGGGGGGAGGATCATGATGTCAGGAGTTCGAGACCAGCCTGGGCAATGTGGTGGGAACTCATCTCTACAAAAACTAGTTGAGCTTGGTGGTGTGTGTCTGTAGTCATAGCTTCTTGGAGGCTGAGGTGGGAGGATTGCTTGTGCCTGGGAGGCAGAGGTTGCAATGAGCAGAGATTGTGCCACTGCACTCCAGTCTGGGTGACAAAGTGAGACCCTGTTTCAAAAAAAAAAAAAGAAAGAAAAGAGGCCAGGCGCGGCGGCTCATGCCTATAATCCCAGCACTTTGGGAGGCTGAGGCGGGCAGATCACAAGGTCAGGAGTTCGAGACCAGCCTGGCCAACATGGCGAAACCCTGTCTCTACTTATACTAAAAATACAAAAATTAGCTGGGCGTGATGGCGGGTGCTTGTAATCCCAGCTACTCGGAAGGCTGAGGCAGGAGAATCACTTGAACCTGGGAGGCAGAGGTTGCGGTGAGCTGAGAGATCTTGCCAGTGCACTCCAGCCTGGGTGACAAGAGCAAGACTCCATCTCAAAAAAAAAAAAAAAAAAAAAAAAAAGAACTTGCAGCCACTTTAACCTTCAGCAGCCACCATCCTGTTTAGTCAGCAGCCATCAACATTAAGGTGAGACCCTCCACCAGCCAACCAGCCAAAGTATTACAACTGAAAGTTCAGATTCCTATTAGCATTTTTTAGCTATCAAGTATTTTTAAATTAAGATCTATACATTTTTTTAGACATAATGCTGTTGCACACTTAACAGACTGCAGTATAATGTAAACATAACTTCTATATGTACTGAGAAACCAAAAAATTTGTGTGACTCACCTTATTGGGGTATTTGCTTTATTGTGGTGGTCTGGAACCAAACCTGCAATATCTCTGAGGTATTCCTGTATGTTGATATATTTGTGGGTGTTTATGTGTGTAGTATTTTTTTGTTTTGTTTTTTTGAGAGTCTCACTCAGTCACCCAGACTGGAGTACAGTGACATGATCTTGGCTCACTGCAACCTCCTCCCCCCGGGCTCATATGACCCTCTCACCTCAGCCTCCTGAGTAGCTGGGACTTCAGGTGTGTTCTACCATGCCTGTCTAATTTTTGTATTGTTTTGTAGAGACAGGGTTTTGCCATGTTGCCAAGGGTGAGCTGAAGCAATCTGCCAGTGTTGGTCTCCCAAAGTGCTACAATTTGGGGCTACACACCCGGTTTTATGTGTATATTTCTATGTCTGTCTGTTTGTGTATTAAAATCATAAATTCTTGCTGATATGTTCAATTTTGATACCTGAGAGTTTGTTCTTTCTTATGTGTAATCCCTCATTTGACACCAAGAAACTGACTCTCATTAGCCACAATATGTTACTTATTTGCTCAATTTTGGAATACATTTAAAGAAGTTTTAGAATTGTTCACCCCTCCCACTCCTAATTTAGTAACCAGAGTACAACATTTATTTGCAGCTCTTTTATTCTTTAGCCTGAGACTTGGAGTACGTAGTCAAAATACTGTGTTCCAAAGTTACTTAGGTTAGTTCCTCCCCAAACTCCTTCTCTCCCACCTTCAGTGTGATTATGTTATTATTTTTGAAATGCAGTTAAGTTTATTTGTTTCTGTTTGTATTCCATTTTGGGTCTCCCATGTCCTTGTTGATTGATTGATTTCACCATGTGCAAAATTAACATGTTTCTAAAAATCAGAACTAAGGGTGAGGTATAGTGTCAAATGCCTGTAATCCTAGCACTTTGGTAGGCCAAAGAGGGAGGATTGCCGGAGCCCAGGGGTTCAAGACCAGCCTGGGTAACATATTGGGACCCCATCTCTATAAAAAAAAAATAACTTGGGCATGGTGGAGCATACCTGTTAATCTCTGCTACCTGGGAGGCTGAGGTGTGAGGATCTACCTGTCAGCTATCTGGGATGCTGAGGT
Source organism: Pongo abelii (assembly GCF_028885655.2). NCBI lineage: Eukaryota > Metazoa > Chordata > Mammalia > Primates > Hominidae > Pongo > Pongo abelii. The sequence continues at coordinate 33,924,104 of NC_071994.2, read as the reverse complement.
GGGAGGATTGCTTGAGCCCAGGAAATCAAGGCTGCAGTGAACTGTGATTGTGTCACTGTACTCCAGCCTGGGCAACAGAGTGAAACCCTGTCAGACAGACACACACACACACACACACACACACACACACACACACACACACACACACACACACACACACACACACACACACACACACACACACACACACACACACACACACACACACACACACACAGTACAGTACAGTACGTTGCTTAGAACATTGTCCTTGGGCTCTGTGCCATGAGAATATATTTTAGATAGGTCTCTTAAGTACTTTTATATGTACTGGGAAACCAAAAATTTGTGTGACTCAGGAGACCTGTACAGTACCTAAGGAGTGAAACTCCTTAGAAGGAGAGGGAGAAGCAATACTACTGCTTTAACATGTACTAAATTCTATTCATTTGGAAACAGCATTGTAATCAATCTAGATATCTAAAATGTTAGATCCTGTGAAGGTTATCTAGAATCCCTTTCAGTTCCAGAATTCTATGATTCCTGTGTGCCTAGACACTTGTAACTTCTAGGTTCCTTCCTTCCCAGTTTTTTCCTAACTGCCCTCCATTCCTTCCTGAAATGGAAAATGGTATCATGTTTCACATCTAATTTTCCTACATTTTAATGAATCCTTACTTGATTCTCTCCAATGAACTTCTCTATGATAATTCCTTACTTCTTTTCTTTTTTTTTTTTGAGAAGGAGTCTGACTGTTTCCCAGGCTGGGGTGCAGTGGCACAATGCCTACTCACTGCAACCTTCGCCTCCCTGGTTCAAATGATTCTCCTGCCTCAGCCTCCCAAATAGCTGGGATTAGAGGTACCTGCCATCACACCTGGCTAAGTTTTGTATTTTTAGTAGAGAAGAGGTTTCACCATGTGGCCAGGGTGGTCTCAAACTCCTGACCTCAAGTGGTCCACCCACCTCGGCCTCCCAAGTGCTGGGGTTACAAGCATGAGTCACTGTGCCCGGCCACTTATTTGTTTTTATATAATGGTAAACCAGTGCATTTGATTCAGTAAGTGATTTCAATAATATGAAGAAGATAAGAATAATAATATAATCAAATTTGCATAGAATGAGTGGACCAGGAGCTCTTAATTTTAATCTTAATGTTATTACTGATTTTTATATGACTTTTGAGGAGGCTACTTAATTTTATATGTTTGTACATTAATGAGTTAAAGTATGTATTTCTATCCTCTTTCCTTATGTGTGACATTAGATTGTAAGACAGTAATACATAGATGTTAAAGAATGCTAGTTAGGCATAGGGCAAAAACATTTTTAAAGGCTTGGTCACAAAGTGAGTTTATTTAGTTCTGTACACTGTAGCTGTAAAATATGTAGTAAATGTAATACCATGCAAACCAGTCTGATCTGTCATTTCATATCAGGTTTTAATGACGTATTTAAGAATTGTTTATACCCATTAGATGTGGTCGTCCCTTGATATCTGAGGGATTGGTTCCAGGACCCCCCACGGACATCAAAATCCACAGACACTCAAGTCCCTTATATAAAATGGCATAGTATTTCCACGTAACCTATGCACTACCTCCTGTATACTTTAAATAATCTCTAGATTACTTATTATAATGCCTAATACAATGTAAATGCTTTGTAAACAGTTATTACACTGTATTGTTTAGGGAATATTTACAAGGAAAAAAAATCTGTATGTGTTCTGTACAGATATGACCGTCCATTTTTTAATCTGTGGTTGGTTAAGACCATGAGTGTAGAACCCGCAGGTACAGAAGGCTGACTGTAATTACTTGTAGGTTAAAAGAAGACTTTAGTGGTGGTTTTAAAATTTTTGGAATAAAAGCCTTTAATGTCAAAGGTTATTAGTTTTTTTCCTTGTGCTATATATGTAGCTTTGTTTTAAAAGTGCATATAGCTTCATGAATGTACTGTGTCAATAGAATGTAATGGTATCATGGATTAGATGTCCTTCCCGACCTCACACACTTCAAAATGTGTGTACCTATTTGTTCTGAGTCTTCAGCATTTTCCTGTGAATGGAATTCAGCACCCTGAATGTTATTAACAGCATGTATGCTACCATGAAAGAGTGCCAGTTCAGTGGCCAGTGAATAATTTAGGCATCAGCTGGTGTGGCAAGATTGTATTACTTAGGACAGAGAATCTAATATGTGCTAAACTTTGACATTAAAAGGAACAAACATTTTCGTGAGAAAACATTGCATTACAAAGAATGTCGTGTATATCTAAAAACCAGTATACTAAATTAAAAATTATTTGATATATATGTGTGTGTATATATATATATTATGTTTTTGAAATGGAGTCTCTCTGTCGCCAGGCTGGAGTGCCAGTGGCACCATCTTGGCTCACTGCAATCTCCGCCTCCCAGGTTCATGTGATTCCTCTGCCTCAGTCTCCCAAGTAGCTGGGACTACAGGCGCGCACCAGCACGTCCAGCTAATTTTTTGTATTTTAGTAGAGACGAGGTGTCACCATGTTGGCCAGGATGGTCTCGATCTCCTGACCTCGTGATCTACCCGCCTTGGCCTTCCAAAGTTCTGGGATTACGGGTGTGAGCCACTGTGCCTGGCCAATTAAATATTTTTTAAATTAAAAAAGTAATGGAAGCGGCCAGGCGCAGTGGCTCATGCCTGTAATCCCAGCACTTTGGGAAGCCGAGGCGGGTGGATCACCTGAATTCAGGACTTCGAGACCATCCTGACCATCATGGAGAAACCCCATCTCTACTAAAAATACAAAATTAGCTGGGCTTGGTGGCGCATGCCTGTAATCCCAGCTACTCGAGAGGCTGAGGCAGGAGAATTGCCTGAACCCAGGAGGTGGAGGTTGCGGAGAGCCGAGATCACGCCATTGCACTCCAGCCTGGGCAACAGGAGCAAAACTCCGTCTCAAAAAAAGAAAAAAAGGAGGTAATGGAAGCTCTGTCAGACAAAATTCAATAATAGAGAAAGGACATGAAGTAGGGACAATTTCTCCTTTTATATTGTGGCTGTATTTTATAATTTTACAAAATACACATTATGCTTCATTTAACCAGTCCTCAGTGATACACATTCAGTTTTTTGATTATGTCAGAGAGAAGCTTCTTCTGTGTCCATGGATACTTGTAGGCACATTTTCATAACGTATTTCTAGAGGGAGAATTGTTAGGTCAAAGCATATGTACCTTTTGATCTTTTGCTCGTGGACACTGCCGGATTTCCTTCAGAAAGAAGCTAGTCTGGTTTATCATCTCATCAGTAGTGTGAAAATGCTCTTTTCTTCACATTCTTACCATGACAAGAATATTTCTGGTCTTTCACATTATTGGCTTTGAATAGGCAAAAACCAAAACTTTTTTTATTTTTGTTTTTTGTGACAGAGTCTTGCTCTGTTGCCCGGGCTGGAGTACAGTGGCACGATCTTGGCTCATTGCAGCCTCCGCCTCCCGAGTTCAGATGATTCTCCTGCCTCAGCTTCCCAAGTAGCTGGGATTACAGGCTTGCGCCACCATGCCTGCCCAACTTTTGTATTTTTTGGTAGAGGCAGGGTTTCACCAGGTTGGCCAGGTTGGTCTCGAACTCCTGACCTTAAGTGATCTGCCTGCCTCAGCCTCCCAGAGTGCTGGGATTATAGGCTTGACCCACCGTGCCTGGCCTTTTTTTAATTTTAATTTTTCACTACTCTGTATTACATTGAAATAAGTTTTAGGTCTATTTTCTCTTTCATATGTTATTAAGGTAGATACTCTTATATGAGGAATAAGAATCTAAAAGTAAACAGTTCATGAAATAATGATATTTACTGACTGCTTAGGTTCAGCCGCTGTGCTAGAAACTTTACATAATTACCCTTTACTCTGACACCAACCATAATAGATGATAATACTATCTTCATTTTACAAATAGGGACATTGAGATTCAGATATGCTAAGCAGCTTGTCCAGTGGTGCACAGCTAATAAGCTGCAGAGCTATGATTTGAGCTCTGTTGTGGATCTCTATTTCCCACAATCCTCCTCCAAGGATTTTCTCTCATCTTCCTGAAAATCTCTCGAAGACACTGATGAGTTATTTGTTAATCACCAAATCTGGTGGATTTTTTGTTTGTTTGTTTTTTAAGTCCTCATCTGGTTGGACTTTTATCATTCAGCACAATTAGTGTATATTTTATTGAAACTTTCTTTCCTGGCTTCCTAAACAAGTTTTTTATTTTTATTTTTGGAGACAGTGTCACTGTGTTATCCAGGCTGAAGTGTAGTGGTGTGATCATGGCTCACTGCAGCTATATGTTCCTCTTGCCTCAGCCTCCTGAGTAGTTGGGACTACAGGTGGGCATGCTACTGTACCTGGCTGGAAGCACATAACTTTAAAGCTGAAGATATTTTAGAAAACATTTACATAGACATTTCGTCTAACTTAATTTATAGAGGCAACTGAAATCCAATATACTTAAATGAGAATTGGTATATCAACATTTATAGATAACTCTTTTACTTAATTTTTATGTGTATGTTATAGGAATATATTTGATTTTGAGTAATAGTAAAGTAAAAATAAAATTATACTTCTAATCTAAGGAAAGCATTCATTGTAAATGGTTAAATATAATTGTAGAAATTGTCAATTTGTGATTGTAAAAACAGGATACCATTTTCAAACAAAATACTTAGAAAATAAATTCATTGAGGGAATTTTTGCTTGTAATATGGTTTTGAAGCTGTCTGATATGACAGAAATATGTGTTTAAATTTATTAAAGATTTTACTTGCTCTAAATTGCCTTTTTTTAAAAAAAATTAAGTCATAAAACCATGAAACAATATACTTATGTCTGATAGTGCTAAATAATAAGTAACTAATTATATTTCCGTATTTATTCACAGGCTTATAATTTTAGTTCTGCCACTTATTTTGTCACCCTGAGCAAGTTGTTTGACTTTCTTGGCCTCAGTTTAGTCATCTGTAATATAATGATGATAGTAACTACCTCACAGGTTGTTGTGAAGGTTAAACTCCATAATGTATATAAAGTATTTAATACAGTCTTAGGACATTGTGTACATTTTATAGGTAGAAGCTATTAAAGTGGCATGGTTTAAAAGAAAATTATACAGTAGTAATGATATGATGATAAGGGAGTCTCCCATAGTTGTTTCCTGGCAGCCTGCTTTTGGTATTATGTGCTGCTGTTGCTTTTCAGGGAAGAATCTTTGAAAGCTTACAAGAAGTGGCTTTGTATGAATAATGATAGATGCGTCCACTTTTTTTTTTTTTTGAGATGGAATCTCACTCTGTCACCCAGGCTGGAGTCCAGCGGTGCGAACTCAGCTCACTGCAACCTTGGCCTTTCCAGTTCAAGCACTTCTCCCTTCCTCACATCCCCAGTGGCTGGGATTATAGGCAGCCGCCACCATGCCCGGCTAATTTTTGTATTTTCAGTAGAAATGGGGTTTTGCCATGTTGGCCAGGCTGATGTTGAACTCCTGACCTCAGGTGATCTGCCAGCCTCGGCCTCCCAAAGTGCTGGCATTACAGGTGTGAGCCACCATGCCCGGCCAGATGCATCCATTTTTAAATAAACTATCTTATTGAAGTGTAAGATAGTTTAATGTGTACAAATAGTATGTAAACAGCATGGTAAACATTTATAATATGAACACACTTATATAACCACTACCCAAGTCAAGTGTATTGACTAAATTTGTGTATTTATGAAGTGTTTTTTTCTTTTTTTTTTGAGACGGAGTCTTGCTCTGTCGCCCAGGCTGGAGTGCAGTGGCATGATCTCGGTTCACTGCAAGCTCCGCCTCCCAGGTTCACGCCATTCTCCTGCCTCAGCCTCCCGAGTAGCTGGGACTACAGGCGCCTGCCACCACGCCTGGCTAATTTTTTTCTTTTGTATTTTTAGTAGAGACGGGGTTTCACCGTGTTAGCCAGGATGGTCTCGATCTCCTGACCTCGTAATCTGCCCGCCTCGGCCTCCCAAAGTGCTGGGATTACAGGTGTGAACCACTGTGCCTGGCCTAAAGTGTGTTTTGACTTCATATATGTGCTTGGTTGTTTTATTCTTGTTGGGGTGTGTGTGTGTGTGTGACAGTGATTTTAAAAGATATTCTCCTTATGAAACTTTTGGGAAAATATCTTCAATTTTATGACTTGCTTTTTCACTCTCCAGGCTGTCTTAGGTGAATACATGGTCTTAATTTTAATAATTTTAATATAGTTTAATATGTTTTTATTTTTGAAAGATTTCCCTTATGATTATGATTGCCATTTGTGTCCTATTTAAGAAGTGTTTACCTTCTGTAAAGTAACTGTGATATTTTCCTGTTTCCTTTTTAAAGCTTTATTCTTTCACCTTTTACATTTTGATTTGCCACCCATCTGGAATTGATTTTTGTGTATGATATGAGGTAGAGATTAAGATGCATTGTTTTCCCCATGTGGCTGTCCCTAAACTGAGCACCATTTATTATTCTACTGCATAGCAGTGACAGCTGCCATATTCATGAATCAGGTGACCTCATATGTGTGGGTCTGTTTTTGGACTCTTTATTCATCATTTTGACTTCTTCTGCCTGTGTCAGTGTCCATAACTGATAGTGTAAATCCTCCTGATTGTTCTTCAAGGGCCTATTTTTTTGTCCTTTGCATTTCTAGGTGAATTTTATAAACTGTAAATTTCTGCAAAACTATTTTAATTTCAACGTATATTTTCTCCTAAGTATGTTTTGAGAGTTACTTTCTGTCAGCACTTTAATTACATCATTCCATTTAATTCTGCCTTCTATTATTTCCATAGAAAATTGGCTACTTTGATAGCAATATGTCCTTTTTCCCCCTCTGGCTGCATTTAGGGTTTTTCTTTGTCTTTTGTTTAAGCACTTGATCTACAGGTGTGTGCCTAGGGGTGTGTGTGTGTGTGTGTGTGTGTGTGTGTGTGTGTGTGTGTGTGTGTGTGTGTGTTTCTGCTTGGGGTTTATAGAGCTGCTTGAATCTCTTAATAGCTTTCCCCAGTTTTGGAAAATTCTCAGGCAGTATCTCTGCAAGTATTTCTTTTAACTTTTTTTTTTTTTTTTTTTTTTAACATTTTCTCTTTCTCCTTTGCTTCTGGCATTTTAGTTCTATATATATAAGACTTTAAAAATGATCTGTGTATTTTTGATGCTTTCCCTCCCCTCAATACTTTTTTTATATTTCCTTTTACTGCTTTTCTGTTTCAATCTGTGTATTTTCAGTCTGGCCTATCTTTTAAAAATTCCTCTTCTCACCAATATTTTACTGTGAAACATTAAAAAAAATAGTAATAATAAAATAAAAAGGATGGATTTGTGAACAAAAGTTCTCTGAAAAGGAAGTTAGAGGAAAGAGGCTTTATTCGAGTGAGCAGTTTGCAAACTAGGAAGACATAGCCTTCTGTGTAAAATGAAGATACTTTCCAGAGATCAAAGGGAGGGATTATCTTTTTATTTATTTGCCCAGAGATCACCCTCAACCTGAGGGAGGTATTTTCTTTTATAGAGGTCCCACCCAGGTTCCCACTCAGGTCCATTTATGCAAATGGAGGATTAGAACTTGCTCCCTTCTTCCCTCCTTCCCTCCTTTTTGTTAGAGACGGGGTCTTGCCATGTTGCCCAGCCTGGCCTCCAACTTGTGGCCTCAAGTGATCCTCCCACGTTGGTCTCCCAAAGTGTTGGGATTACAGGTGTGTCACCACACCCAGCCCAAACTTGCTTAGTTCTGATTGGTTGACTGGTTGGTTCAGGCAGAATATATAGGAACAGGAAGCTATGAACGTCTCAAAGTTAAACAGACATGTAAGTTTCCCTGGAACTCATAGTAAGTGTGTGACCTCTAATCAGCAAGTGGCTGCTTGACTCTTATTTTTAATTTAGACCCAGTTAGCCACTCAGGATCCATCTTGAAGGATTGGCTCTTTCGGGGTTCACAGATTATACAGCAAACACACATACACCCACTACCTGGATTCTACAGTTAACATTTTACAACATTTGCTTTATCCCATCTTTCCCTCTATCCATTTATTAATCCATTTTTATCTTATGAGGCAATTCAAAGTAAGTTACAGATACCAGTACACTGTACTGCTAAACACTTCAGCATGTGTATCATAAAGTAAAGCTTAATATTTGTTTATGGTTCTTTTTTTGGAGGTAAATTTTATATATGGTGAGATGTACAGGTGGTATTTACAAGTCAAGTTGTGGGTAGCCATTTTTTGAATTTGTTTTTTTAAAAAGTAGATGCCAGCTTTCTGCTGAAGTTCTCTGCCATTCCATCCATTTTCTTGAACATTTCTATTGTTATTTTAAAGTCCCTGTTTTAAAATTTCAGTAGCGGGATAACTGTGGTGATGCTTCTACCAATATCTTTTCCCCCATTGGTTTTTGGCATTTGATTATATTTCTTGTTAGACTGACAACTTTGTTTTTTAGCATTGGTCCTTGGGTGTGAAAAATTCTTGACACGTGCTGTTCAATATGGTAGCCACTAATCACTGTGGCTGGCTGGCTATGTTTATCTGTCTGTCTGTCTGTCTATCTATCTATCTATCTATCTAATCTATCTATTCTATCGAGGGTCTTGCTGTGTCACCCAGGCTGGAGTACAGTGGCACCATCTTGGCTCACTGTAACTTCCACATCCCAGGTTCAAGTGATTCTCCTGCCTCTCAGCCTCCTGAGTAGCTGGGATTACAGGTGTGCACCACCATGACCCAGCGAATTTTTGTATTTTTAGTAGAGATGGGGTTTTGCTATGTTGGGCAGGCTGGTCTCAAACTTCTGGCCTCAAGTGATTGGCCCAGCTTGGCCTCCCAGAGTGCTTGGATTACAGGCGTAAGCCACCGTGCCCAGCCTATTTAAGTTGAAATTAATTAAAATTAAATAAATTTTGCAATTCAATTCCTCAGTTACATTAGCCACATTTCAGGTGCCCAATAGCTACATGTGCAGATAGAGATAGTACAAATAGTACAGATAAGGAACATTTCCATTGTTGCGAAAGTTCTGTAGGACAGCGGTATGCTAGTGAGTCTACATGAAATCTTCCTCCAGAGAAAATGCAGTTTTATGCTGGAAGGCAGATCAAGTAGGTAGGTCATGTTATTCTAAGGGAGACCGGTCTGTTTCAGTTTGTCTTTGTTCTAGTAGTTCAGTCCTTTGTGGTTTTGCTTGAAAAGCCTGAGGCATCTGCCAAGGCCCGTCTTCCTTGGTAGGTTCTGAATTCCAGGTTTTGTTTTGCCAGCCCGGTGGGATGGCTGCAGGCTCTTGACTACTACTTTCTGTTCAGCCTCTATGCCTTACTTTGAATTGGTGACTACCTTAAGGATATATAAGGCTCACTTTAGTAAGTTTTCTCTTTACTCTGGGATTTTATTCTCTCAGGTCCTGGCTGTCTTGTCTGTTCTCTGATGACTATGCACATTGTTTTTTAAATTGTTTTTTGTTTTTTTGAGATGAAGTCTTGCTCTATGGCCCAGGCTAGAGTACAGTGGTAAGATCACAGCTCACCACAGCATTGACTCCCTGGGCTCCGGTGATCCTCCCATCTCAGCCTCCTGAGTGGCTAGGACCACAGGCATGTGCCACTACACCTGACTCATTTTCTCATTTTGTGTAGAGACGAAGTCTTGCAGGCCAGACTGGTCTCAACTGCTGGGCTCATGTGATCCTCTAACCTTGGCCTCCCAAAGTGGCAGGATTACAGGTGTCAGCCACCATGCCTGGCCTTTTTTGTTTGTTTGTTTGTTTTTCAATAGACTATTTTGTAGAGTAGTTTTAGGTTCGCAGACAAATTGAGCAGAAAATACTGAGTTCTGTATACCCCCCGCCTCTGTACACATATAGCCTGCCACTGTTGACATCCTGTACCACAGTGCACGTTTGTTAGAATTGATAAACCTCCACTGATGCATTGCTGTCACGCAAAGTCGGAAAACACACCCTTTTTTGTTTTTGTTTTTAAAGAGTTGAAGTCTTGGCCATATGCAGTGGCATATACCTGTAATCCCAGCACTTTGGGAGGCTGAGGCAGGAGGATCACTCCAGGAGTTCATGACCAGCTTGGGCAACATAGCAAGACCCTGTTTCTACACACACACACACACACACACACACACACACCACAAAAAAATACACCTTTTAATTTTTTTGTATGTGTGTGTTTTGTAGAGACAGGGTCTTGCTATGTTGCCCAGGATGGTCTTGAACTCCTGGCCTCAAGCTATCCTTCTGCCTCAGCATCTGGAGAAGCTCCAACTACAGATGTGCACCACTGTGTGGCTACACACAGCTATTTTTATGTGTATATTTTTTCTAGCTTTATAGTTGTTCAGTATCCTTCCATTTTCTTTATTAGACAATATAATTCAGTATATTTGAAGGTGCCTTGATGGCTTCTGGCAGTTCTCTAGACTGTTATTTGTTGGGATTACTGGTTTTGTTAGGAAATTATGCAGGGTGTGTTATGTGGAGGAGTGTTATATTTTCATGTTCACTTTAATCCCACTCTTCTAGATATAGAAGTTGATTAATTTTGTTGGCTATTTTGTATGATATCAAAAACCTGAGAATTTCATTTAAAATACAGATTAAAATGGAATGTATTTGGGGAGCATTGTGTCTGTATATTTTGTGTTCATTGAATATATCTTTAAGGAGTGATTTAAGTTTGTAAAAGATTCTGCCATGGATTGTATGAAATATACAAATGAGAGACAGTTTCTGATCTTTCCAGTCTTCTTAACAGAGTTGATAAGATACATATATAAATATTGTGAGGACTCTTTGTAGAGGGCATATTTTATTTCTAATATGGTTTACAATTTAAGTCTAAGTTTTTGTCTTGCCACTATCATTTATTGACCCTGGGGAAATCACTCAAGCACTCTTAACTTGTGATGCTTTTGGGTTTAAGGGAGATTAGTTATGTGCCAAGTGCTTTACTTGGTTTTATTGTCACAATAATCTGGAAAGGCAAGTATATCTCTCATTTACAAATGTATGAATTGAGGCTGCAGTGACGTTTACAATTCACATAAGGCATTGAATTTGTAAGTAATTGCCAGAGTTGGGATTTGAATTCAGTTCTGTTACTCCAAAGTCTGTATTTATTTGATTATACCAGCACATAACAGTTGTTCTAAGAATCATTAATAGGTGTTACTTGAAAAATTGATGGTAATAATATGTTTTCTAATAAGCGCTTTGAAAAAATCAAGTGTAAGATAGCATCACTCCTGTAGTAATCCTGCTAAAAATTAACTGAATTTTCATATGAGAAAATATTAAACAAACACCAATTGAAGGATATTATACAAAATAACTGGTATGTATTCTTAGAAAATGACAGTGTCATGAAAACCACAGAAATACCAAGGAGCTATTTCAGATAAGCAAAACTAAAGAAACATGAATCTGGGATTTTTTTTTTTTTTAAAGTATTGTGACATTATTGGGACAGTTGGCAACACTGAATTGTAATATCATGTTAATTTCCTGATTTTGACAAATATACTGTAGCTATGCAAGAGCTTGTTTTGGGGAAGTATACACTGAATGAAGCATTTAGAAGTAAAGGGGTACAGTGTCGCCACTTAACTCTCAAACAGTTCAGAAAAATTATATTTGTGTGTGTATATAAAAGAGAGAGAGTTAAGGCAAATGGAGTAAAGTGTTAACATTTGGGGAATCTAGTTGAGGGGTATTATCAGAATTGTGCTATTTTTTGCAACTTTTCTGTAAGTCTAAAATTATGTCAACATGATCAGTTATAAGGAAAAAAAAAGTATAGGAAAAATACTAATGATTTGTCTAGCTGTTAAGTGATAATTTAACTTTAAGAAATGGTGTGCTCCGGAGCACCATGAGATTATGTGAGATCACCTGATGAACCAGTGTCATTTTCTATGTGCTCATTTATGCACAAGTACCTGGTCTTATGGTTAAATAATGTGTTTATTTTATTTTTTATTTATTTATTTTTTTAAAATTTTTTTGAGAGATAGGGTCCAGGCTGGAGTGCAGTGGTATAAAGACAGCTCACTGCAACCTTGACTTCGTGAGCTCATGCGATCCTCCTGTCTCGGCTTCCCAAGTAGCTGGGACTGCAGGTGTGCATGATGTTGCTTGTATAGATGGGGCCTTGCTATGTGCCCAGGCCGGTCTTGTACTCCTGGGCTAAAGCAGTCCTCCTGCCATGGACTCCCAAGATGCTGGGATTACAGGTATGAGCCACTGCACCTGGCTGAATAATGTATTTAATAGTTCATAAAATAAAAAATGATTTCTCTACATGGTGGTGAGGAGCTTGGACTGTCACTCAGACTGCATAGGTTTGTATAAGCCCCACCTTTCACTAACTGAGAGATCGTGAAAAGTTACTTTTGCGCTTAGTTTTCTCCTGTCTAAAATGGGATAATGTATCTACCTCAAAGGGTTTTGTTAGGATTAAGTGAGATAATGAATGTAAAACATTTAGCACAGAATCTGACTCTAGGCTGGGGAGGGCGGCTCATACCTGTAATCCCAGTACTTTGAGAGGCCTAGGTGGGTGGATCACTTGAGGTCAGGAGTTCAAGAGCAGCCTGGCCAATGTGGTAAAAACCTGTCTCTACTAAAAATACAAAAAAATTTAGCCAGGCATGGTGGCGGGTGCCTATAATCCCAGCTGCTTGGGAAGTTGAGGCAGGAGAATTGCTTGAACCTGGCAGGCAGAGGTTGCAGTGAGCTGAGATTGTGTCACTGCACTCCAGCCTAGGTGGCAGAGAGAGACTCCATCTCAAAAAAAAAAAAAAAAAAAAAACGAATAAAGAATCTGACTCTAATAGTACTCAATCACATTTTAAATTATTGTTAATAATTATTACAAAGTTAGAAAGTTAAATCATTTATTGCAGTTAAATAATTTTTGTTGTCTGATTTAGCCTAAATATACCTAATAGATTATGAGCCTCTGTTGGTGTTTTACTGATGATACATTATAATTTTAAATATACTTCATAGTCAGATAAATTTAAGACATAATTAGATTGTTCCATACTTACCTCCTAGTCACCTGTAAAATAAGGATACTTACATTTATTTTGTTATGTCATACAATAAGATATTCGAAAAGATTGTAAAATCCAAATGCAATACAAATATGTAGCACTAATAATATAGTGCTGTGATATATATGAGCTGTGATAATCATACATTAATTTTTCGACATTAACACGTGAAGAACAGATACATGCTACCTCAGTTACTGACATGTTTTGTCTTTATTTTCCACAGATACTTTTTGTGTTACCCTACCAATCTGGTCCCTTAGCTTCTCTCTCTTGATATATGTTAGTAATGTTCTCACAGTCTTCTCTTTCATATCATGAGATTTTTGATAGAATCTTGCTCTGTTGCCCAGGCTGGAGTGCAGTGGCGTGATCTTGACTCACTGCAACCTTGGCCTCCCGGGCTCAAGCAATTCTCATGCCTCAGCCTCCCGAGTAGCTGGGATTACAGGCACGTGCCACCACACCTGGCTAATTTTTGTATTTTTAGTAGAGATGGGGCTTCACCATGTTGGCCAGGATGGCCTTGATCTCCTGACCTCGTGATCCACCTGCCTCGGCCTCCCAAAGTGCTGGGATTACAGGCGTGAGCCATGCTCCTGGCCCTAGCTAAGTTATTTATTTGTAGAGACAAGGTCTTGCTGTGTTGCCAAGCCTTGTCTCGAACTTCTGGACTCAAGCTGTCTGCCTGCCTTGGCCTCCCAAAGTGATGGGATTACAGATGTGAGCCGCTGTGCCTGGCCCTGACTCCTATTTTTATAAAATATTAGGTATTGATCAGTCATAGAAATGCAAATTATTGCTGTATTCATCTCTTTTGGTATTGGGCTGTGAACTATATTTGTGGCATATTGGTAACAAATATTAAATCTTTGCTGTCTTCTATCCTCCATCTCTTGAGTTTAAAATTTAATAGGCTTTGAAAATATTTGTTATTGCTGTTATTCTTTGTACTTGGTGCTTTGATCTGGATCATTGTCCTGCATACTTAAAAGATGAAGTGGCCTTTCAATAAGGATATTTTTAATTGTGATATTTTTAGTCTAAGACACAAACTACATTTGAATGAGTATCTATTCTGAGCCTGTACTTTGATTACATTTCAACATGTAATCACAACATGGATAGTTGTGGTTATAGAGTCATAAAAACAATCTATATGAAGGTCCAGTATTCTGTAGTGATGTTATTTCTTATTATATCAAAAACATTCATAACAAAAAATATTTGTAGAAGCGGTTGATCATCTGTTTTGAAATCTGTCTACCTTTCTAAGAATGTTGAGGGTTTGCTGCTTGTTTTAAAAAAGCACCATTCTGTGGGATGTTGAAAAAGCTGCTTTAACCTGAAATAAACTCACTAGTAGTATTTTGACAGTCATCCTTCTGTTAAAGTTCCACTTGTGAAAATGCTGTTCTATATTTTCATAAATTTTAGTTGCATTATGATTTGGAAGGAGTCTTGCAGGTACTCTAGTGTAAGTTCCCCTGTTATGCTAGAAGAGTCTCCTTTATGGTATCCTCTACACAGCGATAGAACCTCGAAGGGACATCTCCAATATTCCTTTCCCTCTGAGGCAACACATTCCCACTTCAAATACATGTATTAGAAAATTGTTCCTGGCTGGGCATGGTGGCTCATACCTGTATTCCCAGAAATTTGGGAGGCTGAGGTAAGGGGATCACTTGAGGCCAGGAGTTCGAGACCAGCCTGGGCAATGTAGCAAGACCATGTCTCTACAAAAAATAAAAAACATTAGCTGGGCATGGTGGTGCACGCCTGTAGTCCCAGCTACTTGGGATGCTGGAGGGAGGAGGATTGCCAGACTCTGGAGGTTGAGACTGCAGTGAGCTATGATTGCATCACTACACTCCAGCCTGGGCTATAGAGCAAGACCCCATCACAAAACAACAACAAAAAACCCAGAAAGTTGTTCCTTATAATAAATAAAAATAAATAAGATTCACTTAAGATCTAATTTGATACTTATAATAAGAAAACTAGTAAACTCCTATACAGTCTCAAGGACTGACAATTTTAAACATTAATCTTTTTTTATTATGCATTTAATTAATTAAATTTTTTTGAGACAGAGCCTTGCTCTGTTGTCCTGGCTGGTGCCATCTTGCTTGCTGCAACCTCCGCCTGCTAGGTTCAAGGAATTCTCATGCCTCAGCCTCCCTAATAGCTGGAATTACAGGTGTGTACCACCATGCCTAATTTTTGTATTTTTAGTAGAGATGGGGTTTTGCCATATTGGCCAAGGCTGGTTTTGAACTCTTGACCTCAAGTGATCCTCCTGCCTCAGCCTCCCAAAGTGCTGGGATTACAGGCGTGAGCCAGTGTGCCTGGCCCTAATTTTTTTTTTTTTTTGAGTCTTGCTCTGTTGCCCAGGCTGCAGTTCAGTGGCACAGTCTGAGCTCCCTGCAGTCTCGCTCAGGCTGTCCTCCCACCTCAGCTCCCCAAGTAGCTGGGACCACAGGCACACACCACCACGCTCAGCTAATATTTTTTAAAAATTGTTTTGTAGAGACGGAGTCTCCATATATTATCTGGGGTGGTCTTGACCTCCTGGCTCAAGTGATCCCTCCCAGCTTGGCCTCCCAAAGAGTTGGGATTACAGTCGTGAGCCACTGCACCTGGCCAATCTTATTTTATAGTATGAGATGCTTGTTTTAGAAACAATAAAATATTGTGGAAATATATAGCATTTCCTACTCCTTGCCAGGTTGATTCCTCATTGATAATTGCCGATACAACTTAGGCGTGTATCCTTCTGTTTGCTGTGCTTGTACAAACACTTGTTTGTCTGTGCCTGCATTTTATAACCACTTTAGGTCTTTGCTGTCTTTTGTTACAAGTATAGGGCTTTAACTTGTAAGAATTTGTTGAGTGCATGATGAATTGGTATCTGTGACTAATCACACCTATTGACTAGTAGATGGTCACATCCACTGTTGAGCTCATCTCCTAACTGCCTCTGTAAAAAGATGTTACAGTTGTCTTTAGGAACTCTGTGTCTCCCAAAATAAAAGCTTTGTTTTAACTAAGAGGTATTTTAGAGGATGTCTATGTATTTGATGTGAAAGATTTTTTATGGTTAAGATGAGTAAATGCTTAAAGAACAGGAAGAGTTCAGTAAAATGTCTGCTAGAATTCTCTTAAGTATGTTATATTTTACATTTCCTGATTAGTTTTAAAATCAAAGGTGATAGGTTTAAAGAAAAAAAGGAGATTATTGAGAAATGCAGCATCTAAGTGTGAGTACTTCCATTAAGATAAAAGTCCAATAGTTTTTTTTCTTAAATTTTTTATATTTTTATTTTTTATAGAGTTGGGGGTCTCACTATGTTGCCCAGGCTGGTTTCGAACTCCTGACCTCAAGCAGTCCTCCCATGTTGGCCACCCAAAATGCTGGGATTATAGGCGTGAGTGAGCCACAGTGACTGGCCTAAAAGTTCAGTAGTTTTAGGGATCATAGGAATTATTTATTTTAAGGTGTAGTGGTTAAAAGCATGGATTTTGAGTTCTAACTATACCTCTTACTAGCTGTGTGACCTTAGGCAAGTTACTTACCCTTTGTCTGTTTCTTCATCTATTAAAAGTATTTATATGAATATCAAATGGGTTAATACTTATAAAATGCTTAGAACATTGCTTGGTTCATAGTATTATGTTGGTACTTTATTACTGTTACTGTATATTTTAAAAACGATTTATATAGGATGAAAAGTTTGGTTTAAAAAATGCCAGCAAAATCTCTTTGTCTCTTCCCCTTTTCTTTTGATTGTCATAGAAATCTAAAGACTAGCTAATCATAAAAGGAACATAACAAATGTTTTCTCACATTATAGAACTATTAGAAAATATAGGTCAGTATTTTCCTGCTCTGTAGAAAATAAAATCAGAGGATATCTTTATTGAATTGCCAAAAATTACTTCTGGGCCAATTTCTAGGTTTTCTGTTCATTTGGTTTCCTGTGTTTCTTTGAATCAAAAGGTTTTATGATTTGAGATGAAATGGAATAGAGAAAGAGGCTTTAGAATCAGGGGTTTAAATTTAAATTCCAGTCCCACCACTTTCTGAGTAACTTTGGGCAGTGTATTTGTTATCTGTTGCTGTGTGACAAATAATTCCAAAATTTGGTTGCTTCAGAAACAATGATTTATTATTTCTCATTCTGTGGATTGGCTGTACTCAACCCAGGGGTTCTTCTGTTTCATGTAGAACATTTTGTTTACCCACATTTTTGGTCTTGGGTAGAAGAAAAATGCAGTAATCTGTTTTTAAAACATTTTCTTTAAATGAAATTATGCTCATGCCTGTAATCCCAGCACTTTGGGAGGCTGAGGCGGGTGGATCATGAGATCAAGAGATTGAGACCATCCTGGCCAATATTGTGAAACCCCATCTCTACTAAAAATACAAAAAATTAGCTGGGTGTGGTGGCAGGCACCTGTAATCCCAGCTACTTGGGAGGCTGAGGCAGGAGAATTGCTTGAACCCGGGAGGCGGAGGTTGCAGTGAGCCAAGATTGTGCCATTGCACTCCAGCCTGGGCAAAAAGAGCGAAACTCCATCTCAAAAAAAAAAAAAAAAAAAAAAAAAAAAAGTCACGATACCTGGCACATTGTTAAAGCTCAGTAGATAGTATTTTTTTAAATTTTGTAGTCATAAAACAGTTGTCCCCAATGCAAAATGGCTATGTAAGAGTCCACTGGTTCATACTCGTTCAGCTCATATCGGTGATGTTTAACAACATTTTCTTTGTTTTCCTGAATGAATGATGTATGCTATTAGCTTTTGTTGGTTGATCAATTCATTGAGCAAATAATGAAGTGTTTTATGTGTTGGGAATATAGCATTAAAAGAATTAAAGTTCTTGCCCCCATGGAATTTATATTCTAGCGGGGGCAGAGAGGAAATAGATAATAAGCCAGCGTATTTATCCGTTAATGACAAGTGCTATAGAGAACAGTCAAGCAGGATAAAGAAAGAAAGCCAAGTGCCATGTGTTGGTGAGGGTTTACTCTTCTATTTAAGGTGGTCAGGGAAGGCCTTTCTATTAACATGACTGTTAAGCAGTAACACAAAGTAAGAGGAAGGGATCAAGTCTTGTATTCTCTCTGCCTGGTACTCTCTTCTCCCAGATATTTTTAAATGCAAAGGTCTTGAGGCAGGAACTATGGTTTGAAACAGTAAGGAGGCTAATGTGGCTGGACCAGAGCAAGCAAGTGGGAGAATGGTAGGAAGTTTCAGATGTAGCTAAGGGCTGCCCCTTGTAGGCCATTGTGAGGAATTGATATAGGAAGCTATCAGGGTTTTGAGGAGAAGAGTGACATGGTCTAATTTATGTATTAAA
This sequence comes from Pongo abelii, assembly GCF_028885655.2. Lineage (NCBI taxonomy): Eukaryota > Metazoa > Chordata > Mammalia > Primates > Hominidae > Pongo > Pongo abelii. The sequence goes on along the minus strand of NC_071994.2, from coordinate 33,905,658 downwards.
TGGATCACTCAAGCTGCTAGATTGAGAATAGATGGCAGAGGGTAAGGACAGAAGCAAAGAAGAACAGGAAGCTCTTGTAATAACAGATGAAGGTGATGGGGGGGTTGGATTAGAGTGGTAACAGTAAAGGTGGTTACATTGTGAGGAATTTGACTTTTACTGTGATAGGAAGCCAGTTGGGATTTTGAGGAGTGGAGTGACATGGTCTGATTTGTGTACTAAATGGATCACTCAGACTGCTAGAATGAGAAGAGTTGGTAGAGGATAAGGACAGAAGCAAGAAGAGTTAGGAAGCTCTTGCAGTAATCCAGATGAGAGGTGATGGTGGTTTGGATCAGGGTGGTAGCAGTAAAGGTAGTTACATTCTATTAATAGATACACCGTATTTTGAAGATAGAGTCAATGGAATTTGCTGATGTGGGAAGTGAGAAAAAGAGGAGTTAAATTTGATTCTCACAGGTTGTGGGCCTGAGAAACTGAAAGGATAGAATTGTCGTTTACTGACATGGGTAAGACTGTGAGAGAAGTGAGTTTGGGGGAATTAGGAGTTTTTCTGAACACATTCAGTTTGAGATGCCTAATAAACATTCAAGAAGAAGTGCTGAGCAGACAATTGGATTCACAAGTCTGGAGTTAAAAGAGAGAGGTCTGAGTTGGAGGTGTACATTTGGGAATCTTAAGAATAGAGGTGGTTATTTAAAAACATGTGACAGGATGAGATCATGTAAGGGAGGTCAGTGCACATAGAGAGGATAGAAGCCCAGAGACTGAGGCTTCAGATACCCCAAAGTTTAAACGTTGGGAAAATGAAACAGAACTAGTGAAGCAATCTGAAAAGGGTGTGCTAGTGAGATAAGGAGGAGAACGAAGAGTTCTGGTGCCCTGGAATTCAAGTGCAGGTAGACTAATAATCAGCTGTGTTAAATACTGCAAGTCAAGTAGATTGAGGACGTAGTGAATGCAGTGGTTTAGTGACCTTGATAAGAGCTATCTGGGTGGAACGATAGGGTAATGAAAGCCTTTTTGAATGAGTTCAAGATGGGGGTGGAGTTGGAGGCAGCTTGTATAAACAGTGCTTTCAAGAAGGATTGGTGTAAAATGGGAACAGAAAAAGGGGTGATGGCTGAAGGAGGTTATATAATCAAGAGTTTTTTTATTCTCCTTTATTTTTCCAAGATGGAGATCTAGAATTGTCCTATAGAGAAAGAGATATTGGTAATGAGGGTGGGAAATTGGAGTGATGTACTTCAGTAGGTGAGCATGGATGTCTTAGATAGAAGCATTACACTGACAGCTGCAAGTGGTCTAGTAGATGTGGTAAGAATGTGGAAGCTGTCTTTCAAATTACATCTATTTATTTTAGTAAAGTAGAATACAAGGACAACAGTGAGGATGAGGAGGAGGTGGAGGTTTGAAAAGAGGAAGTGTGAAGTAGGACAGTGAGTATGAATAGTTCACAGGAATGTATATACTGCTTTACATTTCACACACATTCTTACTTAGTCCTTTAGATAATCTTCTGAGTGTGTAAGGTTAGTAAAACTCTGTTTTAAAAATGAAAATACTAAGGCTTAGGTTAATTACTCGCCATTAGGGGGAGAGCTGTGTATCTACTCCTGAGTATTTGAAATCTAGCTCTATTTAGGTGATTTTTATTATGTGAAATCAGTGCTTCCTTACCAGGCTCCAGTATTTGTCTTCCCAGAGCTTTTCTTCATACATTCCCAACTTTTTATTTTTATTATTATTTTTTGAGACACAGAGTCTCGCTCTGTCACCCAGGCTGGAGTGCAGTGGCACGATCTTGGCTCACTGCAAGCTCCGCCTCCCGGGTTCACACCATTCTCCTGCCTCAGCCTCCCAAGTAGCTGGGACTACAGGCGCTTGCCACCACACCTGGCTAATTTTTTATATTTTTAGTAGAGATGGGGTTTCACCGTGTTAGCCAGGATGGTCTCGATCTCCTGACCTCGTAATCTGCCCGCCTCGGCCTCCCAAAGTGCTGGGCTTACAGGCATGAGCCACCGCACCTGGCCATTACATTCCCAACTTTTTAGTACTACTGTAACATAAAGTTCAATGAAATTCGCTCAAAGGGAATTGCATCCATGATCCATGTTCTTTTATATTGGATTGCCAGTATATGAGCAAGAGGTTCTTACTATTTTCTTTTAGTCGCCTAGAGGTTTGAAAAATGAATAGGACAAGATTAGCTCAATCATAAAGGCTGTTGCACTGGACAAAGTAGAAAGAAAAATCAATAGTTCCTTTAAAAACTAGTGCCCATAGCCAAGGGCTCACACCTGTAATCCCAGCACTTCAGGAGGCCGAAGCAGGCGAATCACTTGAGGCCAGGAGTTTGAGACCAGCCTGGCCAACATGGTGAAACCTCATCTTTACTAAAAACACAAAAATTAGCCTGGCATGGTGGCACATGCCTGTAGTCCCAGCTACTCGGGAGGCTGAGGCAGCAGAATTGCTTGAACCCAGAAGGCGGAGATTGCAGTAAGCCAAGGTTGCGCCACTGCACTCCAGCCTGGGTGACAGAGCAAGACTCTGTCTCAGAAAAAAAACTAGAAAAATGAGTGGCCACTGTTTCCCTTTTGAATATATGTTCCATCAAAGGCATTTTCTTCCTGAATAGGCCAGTTCTGTCTGAGGCCATACTTGTTCTTCATGTAGACCCTCTCTACTCTGACCTTCCTGAGCACTGGAGTGTGTTCTTCTCAGCATCCTGGTGAGCTGACACGGCCTGTCCTGTTAACAGCTCGTTTTCTATAATAGACAAAAAGTAGAAACAACCCGAATGTCCATTACCCGATGAATGGATAAATAAAATATTGTATACAAGGGAATATTATTCAGCAATAAAAATAAATGAAGTGCAGATATGTGTTAAAATATGGTTGAACACTGAAAACATTATGCCAAGTGAAAGAAGCCAGTCACAAAGACTACGTATTATGGGATTCCATTTATTTATTTATTTATTTATTTTTTCGAAGACAGACTCTAGCTCTGGTCGCCCAGGCTGGAGTGCAGCGGCGTGATCTCGGCTCACTGCAACCTTCGCCTCCCAGTCTCAAGCAATTCTTCTGCCTCAGCCTCCCAAGTAGCTGGGATTACAGGTGCACACCACCACACCTGGCTAATTTTTGTATTTTAGTAGAGACAGAGTTTCACCATGTTTGCCAGGCCAGTCTTGAACTCCTGACCTCAAGTGATCCTCCCGGCTTGGCCTCCAAAAGTGCTGGGATTACAGGCATGAGCCACCACGTACGGCTGGATTCCATTTATATGAAATGTCCAGAATAGGCGAATCTATAGAGACAGAAAGTGGATTTGTGGTGGCCTAATGATGGAGAAGTTTGGGGAAGTGGGGGAGTGACTTCTAGTGGATAAAATGAAAATTGTTTTTCAACTTAACCACTTTAACATAAGTTTTATATCAGTGCTTCAAGATTTTAGAGTAAAAGGATTGATAAATTCAACTAAAAGCACATGGCAAAAAATTAAAAAGGAAAAGAAATGGCATTTCAGACGTAGATTGGCTTTATCACATGCCCTAAACTGTTGTGTTTATGGTTTTCAAACTTACCTTCTAACTGTGAGTTATTATTTATAGAGTGAGAGAAACAGGTTTAGTTGTATTCTCCATTCAACTGGCATGTTTAATTTGCGCCTTGACTGTTCTACAAAAGTACAAATGATGTCTCTTCTCTGCAATATCCTTAGCACTGCCACATACACATGCCCAGAGGATAAGAGTTAAAGTAGATGAAAAAAGTGGAAGAACTTTCTGTAGGAGTAGGACAGAAAATTTCTGTGAGTGGTCCACTAGTCAGAATTCCTGCTATGGTCTTTTCCATACACAAGTATATTTAGCCCATGGGAGGAATTTGAGAGCCAATTAAGATGAAACCAGTAAACTAAGCTTTATTCACTACTGACAGACGGATGTATTCTTTCAATGCATGGTTTATTTTTTAAAGCGTATTGTGTTGTAAACTGGCTGGTAGAACTGTCATGTCTCTGGCAGTTTCATCTAGATTTTAAATGCTTTCAGGCATTGCTTCCCAACTTTCCGCATGCTATGGTATGATATACATAGAAAATGCATGGCATGCTACGGTTAACTGGGGAGAATTTGGTCTTGTTTGTAGGGGAATTAGTGAAGAAATTTACTGCATTTTCTCTATGATAGATAACGTATTGTGAAATGAAATGCAGAAGCTTTTAGGAAGCTAGTTGTGGCAGCTGTGAAAGTGTGCCACTCAGAATCCCCTTCAAGAGAGTCCCCTGTGTAGAGCAGCTGGCTGCGAGCCTCCAGCTGCTGCACTTTCAGATGTGCTGCAGTGCTCAGGCTGAGGCCATACTTCCTTTGGGCCCCTTCCCACCAATGACCAGGCACAGTGGGAGGCACTAGAGTTGGGCTATTCTTGCTTGATGGGAGGTTCCTCATACAGATAATGTTTGCTTAGGGACTTGGTATTGGCCTAACGGAGACTTTCTCACAACTGCACTGCTGTGGGAGGTTCTTTGTACCCAACTACTCCTTGGCCTCTCTTCTTCCACCCTCATACCCTGCTCAAGTTTCTCCTCACCTCCTTCTGCTTCCTCTGCCTGTATGCTGCCCAGGCATCTTCCCCAACAAATTTCTGATGTATCTAATTTGCTTCTCAGAGCATCTGAACTAATGCAATAATAGACAGTGAACTTGTATAAAACTCCCAGTTAAAACTCTTTTGTATTTTAAAATGGGAAACTTGAATTTGCTTCTGTGAGTGTAACTTTTGTATCTTAGGTTTTATGTTTGAGTGGCTATGTGTAATTCCTGATCAAGATTTTGTAAAGATGACTCTGTATTCTTGTTGTCACCATCAGTTAGAAACTTGACTTATTCATTAAATGGTAGCACATGGCAGAAGGAATTTGTTGCTCTTTGTCTGTCAGAAACTCTTTTCTTACTGTTAACAGAATTAAAATGATTTCAGTCTCTTTAAATGGTATACCTTAGGTGCTGTTATTGTGTTACTTTCCTTTATTGCCAAATGCGATACTGAAAATTTCTACACCGAAAAATTTCAAATCCTATGAAGAATTTTTCATATTAAATATTTCAAAATAATCATAAAACTTTTATACACACAGTAATAGGCCCATCATTAGTCTTACTGATTTTTGTTTCGCATTCAGATTAGTATATGGTTAACATTGGTAGTGAATCTCATTTCCACGCCGTACTTTCAAAACTGCATTTTTGCTTTGAATCTTTTTTAGTATAGGTTAATATATGCCCTTTATAAACTTTTGTGCCCCGTTCTCTTTCTTTCTGCCTAGACTTCTGTATTTGAAGGCCTAGTCCAAAACCAGACCGTACTCTGATACTTTTCTTTGTGTGACTCAACCTATGTTGAAATGATTTATTTGAGAAATGTTTACTGAATGCATATTCTTTACAAGGTTCTGGGTACACAAATAATGAACAAAAAGGGATAAGGTCTCCATCTTTGATAGCTTTTTTTGGTACAATATTGTGAATATATAGGATTAATAACTTAGTGCAGCTTCCTTTTTTTTAAAATCTTTCTACAACACGTTTTAGCATTTGATTATACCTAAATATAATTAATGTGTATACATCCATATACACACTTGAATATTTTGTCAAAAGAATGAAAACTTCTTATAACCATGTTTTGAAGATCTTTTATACCTGATAGAATCTCCCCGTGGCTCTTGTTTTCAACAAATGCCTGTGGATTGGTTAAGGTTCTACTGAATCTTAAGTATTATTTACAGCAGAGATGGGGCCAGGAGTAGAATATTCACTGGACAGATCCCAAGTCTGTAGTAGAAAACAACTTGTTCATTATCCTCTGAATTTCCTTTGCCAGATGAGTTGTAGGGAAGAAATGGGGTGGTCCTCCCATTGGTCTAACTTCTTGAGTGTAGGACTTTGGTTCTCAACTTTGGCTATATGTTGAAGCCACTCTTGATTCCTAAGTCTAATCCCCAGGGTTTCTGATTTAATTGGTGTGGGGTGTGGCCAGGACCAAATAATTGTAATGTGCAGCCAAGATTGAGAACCACTGCCTTAGGAGATGACAACCCCCAGTCTCAGTTAAGAAATTAGCAGGCTCATTTTGCTTAACTCTAGATAATATATGTACTGAGAAGGTCTGGGAACCATCCCAATAGTAATGAGGATCCATAGCTCCCTGATTTTTTTTTCAAAGATCTATTCTATACGAAAAGATACCAGAGATCCTCAGAGAAATAGCTGTTTCTAGGACTGGAGCAGGGAAAGAACAAGATGCGCCTGGAATATCTTGCTGTGTCAGAAAGCAAAGAAATAATCAGAGATTATTGTCAGAAGAACATAAAAGTCTGAGGGAGTTATGACTGGTCAAATCTGGGGTTTTTTTTTTTTTCCCCTGAGACAGAGCCTGGCTCTGTCCCTCAGGCTGGAGTGCAGTGGCACAATCTCAGCTCACTGCAGCTTGGACCTCCTGAGCTCAAGCGACCCTCCCACCTCAGTCTCCCAAGTAGCTGGGACTACAGGTGCAGACCATCACCCTGGCTAATTAAAAAAAATTTTTTCTTTTTTTGGAGAGATGAGGTCTCATTATGTTGCCCAGGCTGGTCTGGAACTCTTGGGCTCAAACAATCCTACCACGTTGGCCTCCCAGAGTGCTGGGATTACAGGTGTGAGCTACCACGCCAAATCTGGGAAAATTTGAGAATCAAAATAAATAATTATAGTCATGGATTATAACTCATTGAATAAAGTAGGAGTCCTTTAATCTGTACTCATACAGGTAAATAAATGAAAAAAATGAAAGTTTGATAAGAAATGGATTATTTATATAGTTTCAAATTGAGATCCCACAAAAACTTAATTAGAAAAAGTAGGAACTTAGTAGTGGAGAAATATAGCAGATATCATGTGATCAAAGTAAAAATTATTAGTAATGGAACATATCAGAATTGCATGCCTAATAAGATACAATGAGAAAACATGATCACTTCTGTGGTATTCCTCTGAATCTAATTATGAGGAAACATCAGACAAACCCACACTGAGGGACGTTTCTTCAAATATCTGGCCTGTAATATGTTATACAAAGGTCATGGAAATCTAGACAAAACTTAGGAATTATTCCATATTGAAAAAGACTGAAAGAGATAGGACAACTAAATGCAATACATGATCCTGAGTTTGGATCCTTTTGCCAAAAAGGACGGTATTAGTATAATTGGCCAAACTTAATTGGAGTCTGAAGCTTAGAAGGTGGAGATGTATCAGTGTTCATTTCCAGATTTTGATGATTGTATTGTGGTTATGTAGGAGAATATTCTTGTTTGTAGGAACTATAAAGTATACAGAAATTTGGCAAGTTATTCTCAAGTGATTAAAGGAAAAAATATGTACTGTTCTTGCAACTTCTCTGTAAGATTGAGATTGTTTTAAAATTAAACACACATGCACACACTAATCTAGGATAACTGATACGTATGACTTCTTTGGAATTACACAGCTGTACATGGGGTCTGTCTTAGAACATGAATCTTCTTAAGGGAAATCCATATGAAGGTGCAACATAATTTATCTAGGAATAATATGTTGCTTGGAGTACCTTTCCCAAATGACCAAACCCTTTTAAGTGCTGAAATGCTTTTTAACTATTTTGTTATATGCTGTATACTTGTCTGCCTTTTAAGACAGAATACACTGAATTTAGTTTAATCTCTTGGATGACTAATGGCTCCAATTAGGTAAATATTTATTACTGTATTCTGAAGTAATATCTAGGTCTAGATTCACTTTTAGCCTTTGAGGGTTTTGCTTTGTTTTTGTTTTCTCTCTCAATGTCTGGTTTTCAGTTCTGCTGATGTCATAATATGTATTTAGTAGTTTGCCAGTTCTCTTCCTATTGTGTTATTTCTGATCTGCTGTAGTCTTAAAAACAAGATGTATGTTTTTCCTTTTTCAAAAAATGTTATGTTAATAAAACTATAAGGCAAAAGGATTACCGTGGAAGAGACTTTATTACAGAAATGTTGTACTCATAGTATCCCTTTCAGATTAATTCAGGATTATGTCTAGGTTTCAGAGTTCTGAAATAGTGAAGAGTTCCTATACATAGAATGTGATACCTCTGTCATTTTACCAACTTCCTAGAATGCCAGTTGAAATTAGGTAATTTTAGAGAAAAACCACCCTGATTTTTGTTTTAATTTTAAATTTCAGAGCTCCAGAAATTATATTGGGGTTGCCATTTTGTGAAGCCATAGACATGTGGTCATTGGGATGTGTGATTGCAGAATTATTTCTTGGATGGCCGCTCTACCCAGGAGCCTTGGAGTATGATCAGGTAACAAATAATGATAATCTAATAGAATTGGTAGAAAGTAAAGAATAATAACAGACTTACAGGAACACATGGCTGCAGGTGTACAGTACACTGGAAAGTCTTTTTAACATAAAGTGGCAGAATCTGGGATCTTGTAGAATTGATTTTGAAAACTGTTTTATAATGCTGAAGTAAGTTTTCATAAAGTTACAGCCTATAGAGTCTCAAAACCAGTTTTGTAAAATTATTGGGAAAATTTTATACTGTAAACATATAAAAGGTTGGATTGTGTGTCCATTTAATTAATTGTGCCTTGCTTGGGTGACAAACTTTGATGATGTGTGAAACGTCAGCCCCTCCCAAGGCATAGAAGCTCCTAAAAGGCGTTAAAACTTTTGGTCTTAAACCAACTGCCGTTATTGGTGTTTTAAATACCTCAGTAACTTGAACCCTTCTCAGTCTTTTTAGCTGTTTTGAGTGGTGCTGAAATTCTCTTTTAGCACTGTTTAATGATTCTCAGTAGAATTCAGCAAATTACCTTATTAAGCACACTTTTCATGGTAGTTTTCAGGTATATTCATTAGCCTTTCTGTACTATTAAATAATGTTGTTTGCTAGTAGTCTTAAATATTAATACCAAGATTATTTTTGGAGAAACTGCCATCTTATTTATTATTCTTTGAGTATCTTTGAGATAATGTACTCAACTCATTCTAATAGAAAATGCTAGTCAAAATCAACAAAGTAGTTACATTAATTTTGTCATTCTGATTAGTGAATATTTTTATTTATATGATATTTAACTTTCAAACAAGAAAAAATAGAAAATAGAAGAATTTAAAGCACCTATTACATAATCATGATTATAGCCTTGTATTTTAGGGCTATTTTCTCTATTAAGAGGAAAAAGAGAGGTAATTAATTTAGGTGACTTAAATGTTCCTGAGATGACTCTGTCATTTAATACTGATTATTAGATTAGATGTTATCATTGACTTTAATCTCTTGTCATCATCCATGAACCTTCCCTTTTAGGTTAGGTTTTGCATATTCTCTACCTTCCCTCCTCCATGTTCAGGATTCCACTGGGTTTCTGTAAAATTTTCCATACATCCTGTCTTCTTTCAGCTTTGTACCCAATTACTAGCTTTGATACAGGTGCGAGACTACCGTCAGTTCTGAACGAGTTAGTAATTGAATCAGAGTCCCGTAATCCTTTAGCTGTTGGAATACTGAGGCACCAGTAAAATGCTAGAAATACACCCTTGGCTTTGTAGATTAGCCTATGGCATGCATAGTACCCTGGAGCAGGACACCCTCTAGTGGCAATTTCAAGTTGATGTGTTATTATACTCGATTAGGACTTCACAATTCATCTTGGACAACTGATGTTAGTATTGAAAAGGACCCCAGAGATTACCCAGTGACTGCCCCCTTTTCATTTTATAAAGGAGAAAACTGAGGCCCAGAAAAATGAATTCATTTGTCAAAAGTCACAATAGTAATTTTAAAGACAAAGCCTTGACCAAAACTCAGTTTTTCTAAATTTTATAATGAATGTTTGTTTTTTTTTAAACTAAACTTGGAACAGGTATTATCTGATCCAGATTGACAATGTTTTCAGGATGTATATTACCAAAGGGATTAAAAAAAGTCATTGGCCCTTCGCATATAGCATCAATAGTCTCACAGTTCAGTGGGGTTTTTTTTGTGTGTTTGTTTGTTTGTTTTTCTTTTTTCTTTTGAGATGAAGTGTCGCTCTGTCGCCCAGGCTGGAGTGCAGTGGCGTGATCTCAGCTCACTGCAACATCCACCTCCCGGGTTCAAGCGATTCTTCTGCCTCAGCCTCCCGAGTAGCTGGGATTACAGGCACGCACCACCATGCCCGGCTAATTTTTGTATTTTTAGTAGAGACGGGGTTTCACCATGTTGGCCAGGCTGGTCTCGAACTCTTGACCTTGTGATTTGCCTGCCTCGGCCTCCCAAAGTGTTGGGATTACAGGTGTGAGCCACTGTGCCCCGCCCACAGTTCAGTGTTTTAAAATATTTTACAAAATACATGAATGCAAAGCAAATAAATTGTAGTGATTTTGTGGGCGTCTTTGTTTTGGCCCTAATCTGGGACTTTAAACTCATTTTCAAGCATGGTATTTGTTATAAAGGCTTTGATAAATTTTGATAATTTTTTTTTTTTTTCCTATCAATCTTGGTTTGGGACTTTCAAGTGCTTTTTTTTTTTTTTTTTTTGCACTTGTTAAAATGTTCACGTTTTTCTTTTTTCTTTTTCTTTTTCTTTTTTGAGACAGGGTCTCACTCTGTCGCCCAGGCCTGAGTGCACTGGTTCCATCTCGGCTCACTGCAACCTCTGCCTCATAGGTTCAAGCAATTTTTCCACCTCAGCCTCCTTAGTAGCTGGGACTACAGGTGTGTGCCACCATGCCTGGCTAATTTTTTATTTTTAGTAGAGACGGGGTTTCATCATATTGACCAGGCAGGTCTTAAACTCCTGACCTCAAATGATCCACCCGCCTTGGCCTCCCAAAGTGTTGGGAATACAGGCGTGAGCCACTGCGCCTGGCCACATATGTTTCTCAGAACAGCTTTAGTCTGTTTATTAATGTGTTTGACTTTCATAGATTTTCCCCATCTTCCTAGATTATGATCACCTAATGTTAGGATGTGAAAGGGCCACCAGTAGGGTATGTCTCTCTCTATTATCTGTTCCTTATTCCAGTAATCAGCTGCCTAGATATACTTGGACACCCCAACTGGGGAGTTGGTATTTTTTTTTAGACAGGGTCTCAGTCTGTCATCTAGGCTGGAATGCAGTGGCATGATCATAGCTCACTGCAATCTTGAACTACTGGGCTCAAGGAATCCTCCTACCTCAGGCTGTGCCCAGTAGCTGGGGATACAGGTGTGCACCAGCATGCCTGACTCATTTTTAGTTTTTTGTAGAGATGGGGTCTCTTTCTCTATGTTGCCCAAGCTGGTCTCAAAGTCCTGGGCTTAAGCGATCCTCCTGCCTGGACCTCCAAACATGCTGGGATTACAGGTGTGAGCCACTGCACCTGGCCTGGCAGTTTTTTTCTAATTACTATTTTTTGCCTTATAGTGGCAGTACAGTGGGCAATAGTAATATTAACTAATTAATGCTTACTGAGCTCTTTTATGTACTAGGAACTGCTGTTAACACTTTATATTAACTCATTTAATGCTCGTAACAACCCTGTGAAGTACACACTACTGTTGTCTCCATTTTATAGATGTAAACTAAAGAGTTCTTAACAGTATATCATATTCTTCTTTAGAGACAGAGTCTTTCTCTGTTGCCCTGGATGGAGTGCAGTGGCAGGAACATGGTTTACTGCAAACTTGAACTCGTGGGCTCAAGTGGTCCTCCTGCCTAAGCCTCCCAAAGTGTTGCAATAACAGGCACGAGCCACCGCGCCTGGCCAAATTATTATATTTTTAAAAGCCAAATTTGAGTCAGCAGGAAAAATTTTCAAAGTATTTTAATTCTTCATTATAGGGTTTATGCTCTAGCCCTTTAATCATATTTATCATCTCTTAAAACCTTTCCAATGCCATTTTCTCTTTGGATTTTAGATTCTGTAAGTAGACCCTGACCGTGTTGAAAATTTATAATTTCATATTTTCTTGTATGTGCATTTTATTTCCATTTATATAGACATCTATATTTAGTATGTGTGTTTAGGGAAGATCCTACCCACCAATTGTTACAGTGCGTGAATCCCTTCCTGTCTTGATTGTAGATAAACTGTCTTATTAGTGTTCTATTTACAGGACTTATATTTACTAGGGAAATATCAAAAGTATTCTAGGGAATTAAGGACTATTTTATGGATGGATGGATGGATGGATGGATGGATGGATGGATGGATGAATGGATGAATGGATGGATAGATGGATAGACGAATGGACAGTAGTTGGTAAATGTTGATTATTTCTCCAAAATGTTTGTTGGAGTTTAGATAGAATGTTATCCAGAACAACTAAGAGTCTGACTTTATATTCAAATTATATTTGGTAATTTCAAGTTTTATGTAAGAAAAATAAAGTTCACTATTTCAACTGCAGAGAAAATAAATCTTTCAAGATTTCTATTTTTGTCAGGCTATTTAGCAAAGAGACCCACACAAGCTGGCCCAAATAAGGGGACATTTATTTATATGTGTGGATGTATTAGGCCATTTGCATTGCTATAAAGGAATACCTGAGTAATTTATAAAGAAAAGAGATTTAATTGTCTCACAGTTCTGCAGGCTGTACAAGCATGGCTCCAGCATGTGCTTCTGGTGAGGGTCTTAGGAAGCTTACAATCATGGCAGAAGGGAAGGGGAATAGGAGCAAGAGATGGGGGAGATGGGTACTACACACTTTGAAACAACCAGATCTTGAGAGAACTCACTGTTGGGGGGACAGCACCAAGCCATTCATGAGGTATCGGCCCCCATTACCCAAACACCTCCCACCAGGCCCTACCTCCAACACTGGGGATTATATTTCAACATGAGATTTGGAGGGGACAAACATTCAAACTATATCAGTGGACTATCACAAGGATCTAAGAATGGAACTATAATATGACCGGGATTTGTAAAGTTTGGAATTGAAGGTGCTTTTCAAAGCAAGGCGACACTAGAGGAATTAACAGGTGTCGGTAGAACTTCACTGGTACTGGACCATCAGTGTGACTTGGCTGTTCTTCAAGTGCCTTTGTCTATTCTGATCTGAGTTTCTGCTCACCTTACCTTTGATTAGGTTACATGACTATAAAACTCCAGCTCTACCTGTAACCCTTTAGCTCATCCCCCAAGAGTCATTGGTATTTCTTAGTTCACATTTCTGACATAGTTAATCTGATTGACTTAGTTTTCTTCTAGTTGAGTTCATGAGGCCAATTTAGAATTACGTGTCAGATTCCCATTCTTCATCCACTGGAGATGGAGGAAGGCAAACATATTTATATATTGGGGTTCTAGATGGAACATTTTTCTCTTCAAAAGACTGGGCAGGCAGTATGACAAGTAATAAACTCAGATTTTCACTGGCCACTTTTTGTTTGTTTGTTTGTTTGTTTTTTGTTTTACAGAGCCATCTCAGCTCCTGAGGTACATTAATTGCTCTATTCTCTTTGCTTTTTTAGCACTTTGTTTTCTTCTTCACAATGGCTTACTAGCTTAATTGCAGATTATATGCTTAAATATTTTTCTGTTCTACTGAATTGTGCTTTTGAAGATTGGCACCATATTTTATTTATCTACATGTCTTTAGCATCTAGCAAATAATAGATGCTCTGTTTGTTGAAATTGAATTGTTGATGGCTTTTCTGTCTGATGCAGCATCTAGGCACCAAACTCTTAGTACTTTTTCCTTCCATTTTTCTGTTTCCTTAAAATAAGGAATTTAGCTACTTAGTGGGTGGGAGGTGGGGAGAAAGAGCAGCACTTTAATGAAATGAAGCCAGTTTGTAATGTGGAAGTTTTCGTTGTCATTTTATATAAAATCGGGGGTACAAATGTGGATAAAACAGACTTATTGGAAGGCACACAATCTAGTAGGGAAAATGGGCATGTAAAAAATTGTAATATAGTTATAATAATTATAAATGCATGTTCTAGGTGTGATGATAGCACAGAGTAGAGTAATTACCTCTGCTTGGCATCGTCAGGGATGGCTTTATAGAGGAGAAGATTCTTGAGCTGAGTCTTGAAGAAGGAATAGTAAAAGTTTGTCTTGTGGATTTGGTGAAAGGGGGAATATGTATGTTGGATAAGTAGAAGTTCGAGAACAATATAGGAAAGAGAAACTGGCCCATGTGGTTTGACATGGTGCCAGTTGGTGCCGAAGTACCAGGAGAATATAAAAAGGCAGGGAATATAGTTGGAGGGCCTGTTTGCTAGGGTTAGAGAGGTCTAGAATTGATCCTCTAGGTCAGGAGTGTCCAGCCTTTTGGCTTCCCTGGGCCACATTGGAAGAAGAAAAATTGTCTTGGGCCACACATAAGATACACTAAAATTAATGATAGCTGATGAGCTTAAAAAAAAATCACAAAAAAATCTCATAATGTTTTAAGAAAGTTTACAGATTTGTATTGGACCTCATGCAGCCCCTGGGCCGGGGCTGCTGGTTGGACAAGCTTGCTCTAGGCAGTAAAGGGTTATTAAGTAATTTTACACAAGTGACTAACAGATGCACATTTTGCCAGAATGTTTGGCGGTAGTGTGAATAATGAATTGGGGGTGATCGGGTAAGGACATTAGGAGAGACTGGAGGCAGGTAGAATAATCAGGAGGCTTGTGAAATTGTATAACTCAGAATTGAAGAGGATCTGAGGTAGGGATGGAGAGGAGGGGACAGTTGTGAAAAATGTTAATGAAGTAAAATTGTTAGGCTTTTGGATGTTGGGGGAGCATGATGAGGAAGAGGTACAGGGCATCAATTTCAGGTTTCTGATTTGTGTGGATGGTGTTGCTATTAACCATAGGAGGAAAATACATTAGGATTAGCAGATCTGTGGGCAAATCAGTTTAGGATATATTCAGTTGGAGGTACTAGAGTCCAGCCAGGTTGAAAGTTTCAATAAGCGGTTGGGTCTGGAGCTCCAGAGCTAGAGCCAAAGATTGAGGCACAGATTTAGAAATAAAATTGTGGGCACTTAGGACTTGTAGAGGGAAAAAAGAAAGACAAGACTCTGGAAAGCAGTGTTATATAAAGAACAAACAGAGGAACACAGTTAAAGACTGTCAGGAAGTAGAAGAGACCCAGAAAAGCATGGCGTCGTGGAAATTGAATGAGCGGTTTTTATGTAAAATGGTAGTAGCCATTAGTATCAAAGTAAAATAAGGATTTATATGTGATTATTAAACATGTCTGTTACTAACAGGCCATTACTTATCTTAATACCATATCATGAGGGTGATGAGACTAAAATTCAGATTGCAGTGTGTTGAGGTGTGAATGGGAAGTGAAATAATATAGGCTACTATTTTAAGGGTGAGACGAGAGAGTTAAGTAGTTAAGGGAGGTTTACTTTTTTTTTTTTTTAGGATAGAAGATATTGAACATTTTTGTATTTGGTGGGGAGAGAGCTCAGAGGGAGGAAGAAATAGAAGATGCAGAAGAGGATGGACTAATTGATGGAGCAGAGTCTTTGAGGTTAAAAAAAATCTTTGCGTTTATTCTCAAATATAGGTTAGGGGAGTCAAGTTTTAGTAAGAAGGAAGGATGGAAAAACAATTTTAGCCCCCAGAGTTCTCTGTCTTTGCTGAGCCCCTGTTTATCCCCCATGTTTCACATTCATTAAGTGGGGGAATCAATATTTCAGGGCCTACTGTGTACCAGGCACTTTCATGGGCTCTGGGGGTATGTAAGTAAACAAAAAAGTTCTTCCGTTCATGGAACTTAAGAGTCTCATGGAGAGGTAAGAAAATGGAAAGTAAATGTATAGAATATTAGATAATGAAAAGCACAGTGGAGAAAAATATAGCCAGGAGGATGGTGGGTGAGGTACTGAGAAGGGCAGAGTTTGCTGTTATTTGTTGATGGGTCATGGAAGGCCTGGTCAATAAGGCAACATTTGAACCAAGAGCTGAAGGAAGCAAGAGAGCCATACAGATATCTGGGGGAAGAATGTTTCAAACAGAAATATTAAGTTCAGAAGCCCTGAAGCTGGAGTTTTTTAGTATCACCCTTGGGAAAGCCCATCAACTACCATGCCTCTTCCCCAAGAGACAGAGTTGTGTATATATCAGTGTCTCAAAAAAGTGTTTCCTCCAAACTCCCACCATAGTAATTCACCCAGTGTTTATCAATCTAAATCTCTTTTGAATCCATTCCTTCCTCTCTATTCCCATTCAGTCTCTCAGTTCAGACCCTCTTCATCTCTTCTCTGGCCTTATCCCCTCATCCATTGTCAGACATTTCTTTAAAATGTAAGCTGTCAATTTCTCGCTGAAATTTTCCCAGTGGTTTCCCATTATTACCTCCTGGCATATAATCCAAATTTCTTAATTTGCTGATAAAGCCCTTTACCTGCTAGTTGAATTTCATCTCTTACCATTCTCTGTTATTAACCCTCTGTACTTCCAGTCTTTGAATGTGAGGGTATTCTCTCTTGATTTTCTATATTTACACATACTATAAGCTTGGCATAGTTTTTCTCCCCACCCTTCCAGTGCAAACTCCTATTTGTCCTTTAACACCAAACTTGAGGACCACCTCTTCTAGAACTTTACCTGACCACAATTACTTTAGGTATGCCTTTTCTATCAAGCATGCATTTATTATGATACTTATAATTCTGCATTATAATTCTTTCCATATATGTTCTCCACTAGACAGTGCATTTCTTGAGGGCATAGACTATGTATTTTCATACCTGACCTAACATATAGCCTAGTGTCTGACTTAAGTGTTCTGTCACATGAAAGAATAAACTATTCTGTTCTGTAAATTATTTTTCAGATTCGATACATTTCTCAGACTCAAGGTTTGCCAGGAGAACAGTTGTTAAATGTGGGTACTAAATCCACAAGATTTTTTTGCAAAGAAACAGATATGTCTCATTCTGGTTGGAGATTAAAGGTAATTCATTAAAAAATAGAATATTTAGAAGACTATTTTTCTAAGATGCCTCATATGCATAGATAATACCTTCTATGTCTATTTACATTTTACTACATTTCTTCCTTTTGGTGAATTTTCATTTTTGGCCCTTCTTTATTTTATTTTATTTTTTTCAATTTTTTTAGTTTTTATTTTTTGAGATGGAATTTCTCTCTCTCGCCCAGGCTGGAGTGCAGTGGTGCCATCTTGGCTCACTGCAACCTCCGCCTCCTGGGTTCAAGCAATTCGCCTGCCTCAGCCTCCCAAGTAGCTGGGACTACAGGCTCGCACCACCATGCCTGGCTAATTTTTGTATTTTTGGTAGAGGCAGGGTTTCGCCATGTTGGCCAGGCTGGTCTTGAACTCCTGACCTCAAGAGAACTGCCCGCCTCTGCCTCCCAACGTGCTAGGATTACAGGCGTGATTCACCATGCCTGGCCCCGTCCTTCTCTCTCTCTCTCTTTTTTTTTTTTTTGAGACGAAGTCTTGCTCTCTTGCCCAGGCTGGAGCGCAGTGGTGTAATCTTGGCTCACTGCAACCTCCACCTCCCAGGTTCAAGCGATTCTCCTGCCTTAGCCTCCCAAGTAGCTGGGATTACAGGTGCCTGCCACCATGCCTGGCTAATTTTTGTATTTTTAGTAGAGACAGGGTTTCACCATGTTGGCCGGGCTGGTCTTGAACTCCTGACCTTGTGATCCGCCTGTCTTGGCCTCCCAAAGTGCTGGGATTACAGGTGTGAGCCACTGTGCCCAGGCCCCTTCCTTCTTTAAGAAGAAAGCCCTCTTAG
The DNA here is from genome assembly GCF_028885655.2 of Pongo abelii. Taxonomy (NCBI): domain Eukaryota; kingdom Metazoa; phylum Chordata; class Mammalia; order Primates; family Hominidae; genus Pongo; species Pongo abelii. The sequence goes on along the minus strand of NC_071994.2, from coordinate 33,887,883 downwards.
AATAACTTCACTAACTCTCTAATTCAACAACATAATTATTAATTCATCTTAAATTAAAAAAAAACTTTTATGTGTATAACTACATTTGTGTTGTGTGTTTATCTTCTCAGTTCTACATTATTACACTTTATAGGACAGGGAATGAATCTAACCACTTACTACATATCCCAAATGTGCTAGGATCTTTGGGGGAATTAGTAAATCCTCAATAATTAACTTTATAAACAGTTATTATTATTATTGTATTTTTTGAGACAGAGTCTCACTCTGTTGCAAGGCTGGAGTGCAGTGGTGCGATCTCGGCTCACTGCAACCTCCGCCTCCTGGGTTCAAGTGATTCTCCTGCCTCAGCCTCCCAAGTAGCTGGGACTACAGGCGTGTGCCACCACACGCAGCTAATTTTTGTATTTTTAGTAGAGATGGGGCTTCACCATGTTGACCAGGATGGTCTCGATCTCTTGACCTTGTGATCCACCCGCCTCGGCCTCCCAAAGTGCTGGGATTACAAGCGTGAGCCACCGTGCCCGGCCTAGTTATTTTCTTTATGGGGTTTGTTACATTTGTAATATTTTTCTTGGCCTGAACCAAGCACTTCTCATTTTTTTTGCATATACTTTAAAAAATACATTTTTGATAGTGTCTCTTTTGAAATTACTATTTGCCTTAGAATATTTAATATATTAGACTAAATGTGCCAGGATTAAAGAAATTTGTAATAATGTATTCTTTTTTCCCTTTAATATATGCAATAAGACATTGGAAGAGCATGAGGCAGAGACAGGAATGAAGTCTAAAGAAGCCAGAAAATATATTTTCAACAGTCTGGATGATATAGCGCATGTGAGTACCATAGCCACATTTGTTAATCTTATATGCTTAGATGGTAGGCTTGAATGCCAAGGGGCCCAAAACATGTTACTCAGTTTTTAAATGGCTACAGAGTCCATGCTGTTTTTAAGTTTTTCAAATGAAACTGATTCTATTTTCAACCTTTCAGGAACTAAATTGCATTTGTCGTTATCAGAATTTTAATTTACCTGTTCATTCTTTAGTAAAAAAGTATTTGTTTTGAAAGGAAAAATCCTAGCCAACAGATTTCCCTATATTTCATTAGAAATGGATATTAGTTTAATTTTTAAAAACTTCTTTTATGCTTTGAATCCTATTTGGTACCTCAACACATTTTGAGGATTTGTTAATATTAATTGTTCTTCTTTGTTTTAAGATAATTGTAGTTCCCTCTCCTCTCCTGTGTTGTGATTTCTGTTTTATTTTTTAACTATGGAATTTATACTACTGTCTGTGACTTATTTTTACTTGATGGCTTGAAATTTTGATTTCTTAGGTGAACACAGTGATGGATTTGGAAGGAAGTGATCTTTTGGCTGAGAAAGCTGATAGAAGAGAATTTGTTAGTCTGTTGAAGAAAATGTTGCTGATTGATGCAGATTTAAGAATTACTCCAGCTGAGACCCTGAACCATCCTTTTGTTAATATGAAACATCTTCTAGATTTCCCTCATAGCAACCAGTATGTTACTTTAAGATCTTTTAAAGTGGTTCTAAAAAAACATAAGTCTGTAGAAAATGACTGCATCAGAGAAATTACTTTTCTTGATTAAATACAAGTAACCTGAGTTAAAAGAGGCTAAGCTAACTTGACCAAGTTCACATACACCAGTAAGTGTCAGGGAACTAGAACCCAAGTCTGAATTGCAGTCCAGTGTTCCTTCTCCAAAATGCGATACTAAAAATAAGACTGAGTGGTTTTGTTTTTATTATACATGACTTTCTTACCTTCATAACCAGGCATATATAAAAGGAAATGCTAACAGTTTTCTCTTTCAAGTCACATTTCAGTTTTCCTAGACCGTAGGTTCTATCATATTTTGAGTCGTGCAACTTCCATTTTACATTTTTTTCCCCCACAACTTTTGCTTTCCTTTTTCCTCTTTTCTCCTGCATTGTGAAGAAAAAGAGGTTTTTCATGGGTCAGTAGATCATAGGTCAGTAGGGAAGAATATATACTAAAATTCCAAAGGCCTTAAATATTACAAATTCTTTGTGTTTTGTTTGTTTGTTTGTTTTGGAGACAGGGTCTTGCTCTGTCAGTTGCCCAGGCTGGAGTGCAGTGGCACAATCTTTGCTCACTACAACCTCCGCCTCACAGGCTCAAGTGCTCCTCCCACCATCTCAGCCTCCTGAGTAGCTGGGACTACAGGCATACGCCACCATGCCTGGCTAATTTTTTGTAGAGATGGGGTTTCACCATGTCGCCCAGGTTGGTCTGGAACTTCTGGGCTCAAGTGATCCACCCACCTTGGCCTCCCAAAGTGCTGGGACTACAGGTGTGAGCCACTGCACCTGGCCAAATCTTACAAATTCTTTGAACCTCAGACATATTTTGGGAGATGAAGGGAGTAAATTTAAGTGACTTAAAATAGCTTCCTTCAGTATTTAAAAAGACGAAGAAGGCATGGGAATGAATCCAATATTTATCATTGTGAGTTGTTCTTAAAATTTACATTTTTCTACAGCCCAGTTACATTTTCCCGTCAAACACTTAAAATGTCCTAATGTTTTTCATATACAGTCACTTTGAAAGTAACGTGATAGCACCTCTTTGGTACTGTTAATTTAGTGGTGTGGAGATCTAGAAATTTCGGAAAAAGTTTTTCGTGTAGGGGATTGTAAAATTATTGCATGCTAACCAAAAAATGCTTACTATGGTTTTACTGTTTTAAGAAAAATATTGCAGAATATATACTTTTAATTGCTCTGAAACTTAATCTTTTCTGGTAAGATTTCCTGTTAGAAATACTATTGGAAAGAAGCAGATTGAGTGCAAATCATAGGATTTTTTTATTTTAGGAATAATTTTTTTATTTTGTCAATGTACCTCAATTTAAAACTAAGCATTTAAAATAATACTGTAATATCTTCACTTTTTCTTTTACAGTGTAAAGTCCTGTTTTCATATTATGGATATTTGTAAGTCCCACCTAAATTCATGTGACACAAATAATCACAACAAAACTTCACTTTTAAGACCAGTTGCTTCAAGCAGTACTGCTACACTGACTGCAAATTTTACTAAAATTGGAACATTAAGAAGTCAGGTAAGAATGTATAGTAATTAATAACTTAGGGTCTTTTTTTAATGATTGCTCATTTTACTGTTGATACATACAGAAGTTGGGTGTCAGTTGTTAGAATGTACAGTGCTGTGAGGTCTTACTATACCTGTTTTTACCAAATCTCTTAAAATTTCAAGGTAATAATTGGAACATACCTACTCAAATTCATTTTTTTCCATTCCTCTCTTCATTCTCTCAATACCTTCCACCTGCCCTTCTATGCCACAACTCTACCAAAAGTAGAGGTCATTAGAATCAGTTTTTAAATTTTAATTTCGGCAGCTTGTTTTTGTTCTCATTTTCTGGACACATTTTAATAGTAGAATTATGATCTTAAGAAATGTGTTTGAATTCTATTTATACAGCATGTGTATTTCATTTAGAAGACTGCTCTGTATAATGTGCTGGTTGTTTCAGGCATTGACCACATCTGCTCATTCAGTTGTGCACCATGGAATACCTCTGCAGGCAGGAACTGCTCAGTTTGGTTGTGGTGATGCTTTTCAGCAGACATTGATTATCTGTCCCCCAGCTATTCAAGGTATTCTTTTATTTAAATTTTGCTTTGAATCTAGGCATGCTTTATTTTAAAATAAGTTTAGGAATCTGTTCATTAAATATATTGTATAATTTTTGCTGCATTTAGTGCTACATTTGAATTTAATTTAAGCTGTTCAGGCCAAGTGCGATGTTTCACGCCTGTAATCCCAGCACTTTTGGAGGCTGAGGCAGGCGGATCACTTGAGGCCGGGAGTTTGAGACCAGCCTGGCCAACATGGTGAAACCTCAGTTTTCCTAAAAATACAAAAAATTAGCTGGGTATGGTGGTGCATGCCTGTAGTCCCAGCTACTCGGGAGGCTGAAGCTGGGAAGTGGAGGTTGAAGCTGGAAAGTGGAGGTTGCGGAGAGCCGAGATTGCGCCACTGTGCTCTAGCCTGGGCGACAGAGTGAGACTCTGTCTCAAAAAAAAAAAAAAAAATTTAAGCTGTTCAATAAGCCTTTAGACCAGTGACACTCACTTCTTGACTGGAACTCCATTACAGTCATCACTAACAAAATGGGTCATATGATAATTGTATTTCCTGTAGAGTCTAGCATGATAAAATACCTTAATAGGAATGAATGAAGTTGGGAAGCTACAGGTTGGCCTATACTGGGTATCACTGTTTTAGACATTTATCTACCAATACTAAACATAAAAGTTATTTAAAATTTTGGTCAAAAGAGTTTTGTCCCAAAATATTATAGTCTTTATTGATAGGTAATAAATAATGGATTGATTTCAATTACATTAATGTCCCTTCATTAAATAAAAATAGCCAGTTAAATCCTCAAGCGGAATGGGTGACAAAATACCTTTGAAGAGGCTATACATTCTTTTTTTTTTTTTTTGAGATGGAGTTTCACTCTTGTTGCCCAGGCAGGATGCAATGGCGCGATCTCGGCTCACTGCAACCTGCAACCTCCGCCTCCCGGGTTCAAGCAATTCTGCCTCAGCCTCCCGAGTAGCTGGGAAGTTGGGATTACAGGCATGCACCACGGAGACGGGGTTTTTCCGTGTTGGTCTTGAACTCCTGACCTCAGGTGATCCACCTGCCTCGGCCTCCCAAAGTGCTGGGATTACAGGCGTGAGCCACCGTACCTGGCTGGCTATACATTCTTTTTTTTTTTTTTTTTCCACTGGCTTATTTTATTTTATTTTATTTTATTTTATTTATTATTATACTTTAAGTTTTAGGGTACATGTGCACAATGTGCAGGTTAGTTACATATGTATACATGTGCCATGCTGGTGTGCTGCACCCATTAACTCGCCATTTAGCATTAGGTATATCTCCTAATGCTATCCCTCCCCCCTCCCCCCACCCCACAACAGTCCCCAGAGTGTGATGTTCCCCTTCCTGTGTCCATGTGTTCTCATTGTAGGAGATCTCTTAGTGGTTCCTAGAGAATCATAGCAGCAAACCTCACTACTGGAATAACTGGACTAAAACCCTACTTCCTAAGTCCTTTCCTGGGATTTTGTCCTTGCTAAGCTTTAACATCTAGTTAATGCAAGAGGTCAATTACAGATGGGGCCCTAAACCAACATGTCCAACTTAGTGGTGATACTGTACAGAGTAAATGAAAACAGTTGGTGCTAAGTCAGGACACCTGGAATCTAATTCTGTTTCTCCTGTTTGCTGTATCATTGTAGACTAGCCTGTTTACTTATTTCAGCCTTAGTAAAAGGAAATAGCCTGAATAGATAATATATTGGCCATTTCTAACTCTAATATATTTTGATTCTGAAGGAGTATTTGATTGTGTGTGTGTGTGTGTGTGTGTGTGTGTCTTTTTTTGAGATAGTGTCTTGCTCTGTTGCCCAGGCTGGAGTGTGGTAGCATGATCTTGGCTCACTGCACCTCCCCCTTCTGAGTTCAGGTGATTCTCATGCCTCAGCCTCCCAAGTAGCTGGGGTTACAGGTATGCACCACCGCGCCTGGCTAAGTTTTGTATTTTTAGTATGTACAGGGTTTCACCATGTTGGCCAGGCTGGTCTCGAACTCCTGACCTCAAGTGATCTGCCTGCCTCAGCCTCTCATAGTGCTGGGATTACAGTCATTAGCCACTGCGCCCAGCCTCTGATTTTTTAATTTTAAGCATTCAAGCAACTCTAAAACTTTTTTTATTTTAATATTTACCTCAGTACCAAATAAAGAACCAAGAATATGTTTGTTGACTTGATTTGCTGGTAATAAGAGATGTGAAAACAGGTCAGATCTGTAGTTACTGTTGTTCTATCGGGGTAGCTTTATTTTATATATTGGGTTTTCAAGTAATGTATCATTGGGAGAAGGATTTATATCATAGAAAGTATAACAAAAGGGCAACTTAGATGGTTGATTCTGAAGGTGAAATTGTGGCCCAATGGCCACAGTGGTGGTCTGTGAGTATCTGTAACAGTGACATTTTTATTACTTTCCGGTAATAAAAATGCCCACATCATTGTAGTGTTAGGAATAATAGATGTTAACAATATAATGCTGTTGTGTTTTTCAGTTTTTTCCCGCAAGTGTTTATTATAGGAATTTCAAACATACAGAAAAATTGAAAGAATAATATGTTTTCTACCCTAGATTCAACAGGTGTTACTATTTTACCATATTTGCATTATCAGTCTACCTACCTACCTACAGTGCACATACATGTACTATTTGAAATTAAATGGTAGATTTTATGACACTACTTCTAAATACTTCAGCATGCAAGATTGCTTTTTAATCAGTTATCACTTGTGTTATCTTGACAAATGTATTTTCACTTAAATTTATAATCTATACTAACAAATAGGTTATTTGGTTCTAGTAATCCCTACCATATACCAAAATCAGTTTGAGGGTCACCACTTATACTGTGGTATATTTCACGAAGATTTGGAATAGCAGATTTTTTTTCAGAGCCTAGCTTCTTTGGCAAAAACTTAAAGAGACTTCTGAGATACATTTCTAAACAGCATTGAGCATAATTCTTAAAACATTTCAGTGAGGTTAGAAAAATCTTTTATCTTTTATATGGCTTATAATTGATGAAAAGTTAGAAAACTTTCTGTACATAAAGTAACAACTATATCAGTGGTTTATAATATGGGATAATCGAAGGAAAAGAATTACTGTCACAGACTCATTAACCCACTAAATGTCATGAACAGCACTTTTGAATTAGAATTACTAGTGAGAAGAAGCACAATATGTTTTAGCTTTTATAACAGGTGCAGTTGCAGCAACAGGCCAGGCAGGCTCTGTAAATATGTTGTTTCTCATCTTAGTAGAGTGTCTGCCTTAGAAATGAAAGCACTCCCTCTAATCAGTCTTAGTATCTAACGGGTAGATATTAGGTAGAAATTGTAATGTAGAAAATTTCAGCACTGGGCTTCTTGCCCCTCCCCTTCATTTACCCTTTCCCTTCAGAATGTGCCAATCCATTTACAAGAAACATTTTAAAATAATTATTGGACAGCTATTGGGGATAGTAATTATGGTACCATTGTGGTTTGTATTTTAAAATAAACTTTATCCGTTTGACTTAAAAATTTTACTTTGGAGCTATCATGTTTAAGTAATGCATTTAATATATTTTAGATATTATAATATGTAGGTATATGTATATAAATACTATATCCATAAGACTGTGCTTATTTTAAAAAGTCAGTTTATTTTTAAAAATCAGCTAAGCTTTTATTTAACATATCTGAGTGTTTTATATATTAAACAAGCTTTTAAAATTATTTAGTGACCTGAAAAGTTAGGTATTCATCCCCTCTAGACGACAACTACTATATTAGAGTAAAATGTATTCCAGCAAAATTCTCTTCTGTTATACTAAAATAATATTCATAAGCTTTTTACGCCTTGTTTTCCACGTATTAAAGCAAATATAATCAAAGATAAAGTTTCAGCTAACCTAATAACTAACTATACAAAAATTAAGATCTTATCCCACTGTTGAATCTGATAAAAAATTAGATCTCCTGTGGAGAGGGTATATAGGAGAATTCTTCTCATCTTAAGGCATTGCTTGTGGAGAGAATTTACAGGCAATAAGATTTTTGTTCAGATTTGGAAATTTGCTCTCTCTGTTCATCCTTGTCAAAGTGAAGAGATTTTTTTTTTTTTTCCTTGAAGAGATTGTCTATATATTGCAATATATCTACACTGCCTGGGTGTGCTTATATTCCATGTCTTGGAGAATTGGATGATCAAGACAGGCTTTTTAGCAGGAGTAAGAAGATTTTATTAAACTTGACTCATACCTGGCTCTTTAGGTGGAGCACAGAGAGTAGACTACCCTGGTAGTAAGGTAACAGTCTCAGTGAAGCAAATAAACAGGCTGAAATGGACATTCTCTTTAGGATTAACACTTACATCTGTGAAATAGAAAATTTGAGGTTGTTTTACAATAGAGAAAGAAAACAATTCTAGTATTTTTCTCTTAGGCCTGAAGAAAAACACTCAACATCACATTTATCCTCAAATTGATTATATTATATTTAAATAATTTGCAAGCCCATGTTGAAAGTAACTGCTACAATAAACTGGAATTATGAAGTGCTGAAATTATTTTCATTAATGTACTTTCTGATCTTCGGGGATGTCCCTAAAATCTTGTCAAAACTTTAAGTTAGAATGTGATACCACTTTGCTCTGTCAGAGTTCAATATTATAAGACTTAATATTTGCAAGGTGTTTTGCAGTGAATCAAACAGCTATATTAACATTATAGTAACATTAACAGGATCAACATGTCTGGTAATCCTGCTTTCTAATTTTCCTAGTGGGCAAGCAAAATGGTAGCATGTTTGTTCTGGAGTTTCAGCTCTCTGCTAAGAATACGAGTCAATTAAGCCACATTGCCGAAACCTTAGTTTTATCATCAAATTGGTAAATAGGTTAGTTTTGCCTTTCCTTTGGAGGTTGAAATGAGTGTGCCATCCCTGAATTTTCATCCATTATGTGAACCATTATGTCCATTAAATTATGAAGTTGTGATGTATTTCTGTTTTGGTGACAGGAGCGTAAGATTCTATCACAGTTTTAAAGAAGAAGATACTAAGCATAGCTAAAAGTTTGTATGAAAAGAAGAACCTTCATCTGCTAGGTTGTCAGCATACTAAGTCAGATTCTTCTTTCCATGTTCTTTACCATGGTGACTGAACTATTTAAAAAGGAAAATAAAGCTTCAATAGCAAACTTCGGAGATGAGAAGTTTCAAGAAAATTAAATCATTCAACTTTGTAGTATGCATTTTGAAACAGAAAGGGGAGCTTTATAATAATTTTTGGAATGATGTATATCACAAAGTAGACAAGAAGTACCTCATTTTCCTACTAGATTGCTCTGTTAGAGTTATGAAAATTTTACGCAGAGAATGGTATAACTCCACAATCAAGGCTGGGTGTGGTGGGTCATGCCTGTGATACCAGAAATTTGGGAGGCCAAGGTAGGAGGATCTCTTGAGTCCAGGAGTGCAAGACCAGCCTGGGCAACATAGACCCTGTCCCTACCAAAAATTAGAGATTAGCTGGGCATGGTATATGCCTGTGGTCCCAGCTGCTCAAGAGGTTGAGGTGGGAGGATCCACTTGAGTCCAGCAGGTTGAGGCCACAGTATGGATCATGCCATTGTGCTCCAGTCTGGGCAACAGAGCGAGGCCCTGTCTCAAAAAAAAAAAAATCTGTCAGAATCTAAGCAATTCTTGACATTTAAAATACTTGTATAAGTTAAATAAGAGGAAGATTTTTTCTTTTATTTGATAACTGTTCTGTTTCACAGGTATTCCTGCAACACATGGTAAACCCACCGGTTATTCAATAAGGTTAGATAATACAGTTCCACTTGTAACTCAGGCCCCAGCTGTGCAGCCACTACAGATCCGACCAGGAGTTCTTTCTCAGGTTGGTAATAATTCATTCTTTGCCATATATCAGCTTGTGCTTTTGGGAAATAATGAAAATGACCTGGATAGGGATTTAATCCATTTTGTAGGTTATGAACTTTAATGTTTATAATTGTTAGCTGTTACTTTTAGATAGTTTTGAGTTTAAGATTTGGTAAAGTTCAATTACTTATAACTTGTTATTTTCTATTGTTTTCCTTTGCTGCAAGCAGACGTGGTCTGGTAGAACACAACAGATGCTGGTGCCTGCCTGGCAACAGGTGACACCCCTGGCTCCTGCTACTACTACACTAACTTCTGAAAGTGTGGCTGGTTCACACAGGCTTGGAGACTGGGGGTAAGCTGAAAACAAAAGTACTTTGTGAATAGTTTGCAGACTAGATCTTGATTAAAGAAAGCTCTTGATTAAAAACATTGTTCTGAACTTCTCCCTAGGAAGATGATTTCATGCAGCAATCATTATAACTCAGTGATGCCGCAGCCTCTCCTGACCAATCAGATAACTTTATCTGCCCCTCAGCCAGTTAGTGTGGGGATTGCACATGTTGTCTGGCCTCAGCCTGCCACTACCAAGAAAAATAAACAGTGCCAGAACAGGTTGGTATTGGTGCTTTAGCTTTCCTCTGCATTTTGAGAATCTTTAAAATGAATTTTGCATGTACACTAAAGGGTCACTCTGTTGTATTCAAAATGACCTCTTTTATAGCTTTATTACAAACACTAAGCCAGCTCCCTTCTCAATTTCTCAGAGGTATTTTGGTAAAACTAATGGGATGGGAGCCAGGAAGAGAGGAAATAAATGCTTTCAGTTGGTAAGATTGTCTTTATTGCCCTTTTGATTTATTATCTACCCGTAATGTAGCAATTGTGGACATTCAGATAGCACATTTACCAAAAAGTGACTATTTAAATGTATGTAAATGCAGTCTACATGGATATTTCTAGAGCTATTTTATATTTCACAAAAACTCAAGATCTGTTAGTGTGTTATATTCATGAACTCGAACAAGTGAAGGTTCTCATTTTTTGGTTTAACAAGATACCTTAGACAATTGATTATACATATTTTGATTATAGAAATTATAAATTATTCCTTTGGTTGCAGGAGTAATTCATTACAGAATACCAATATCCCACATTCAGCATTTATTTCTTCAAAGATAATTAATGGGAAAGATGTCGAGGAAGTAAGTTGTATAGAAACACAGGACAATCAGAACTCAGAAGGAGAGGCAAGAAATTGCTGTGAAACATCTATCAGACAGGACTCTGATTCATCAGTTTCAGACAAACAGCGGCAAACCATCATTATTGCTGACTCCCCGAGTCCTGCAGTGAGTGTCATCACTATCAGCAGTGACACTGATGAGGAAGAGACTTCCCAGAGACATTCACTCAGAGAGTAAGTGCCAAATGCTGCATCCTCAAAGGATATAGATGGCATCCTTTGGTGTGCCGAAAAACAACTTTCTGTGACTTATTTCTTGTTTGTCAATGTCCTTTGGAGTAAAACCTTTAAATTAGATAACCCAGTTCTAGACAGGGAACTTTCTAAATAGCATTTAGCACGATTATTAATAGCATTTTCCCTGTATTTGTAAGCTTTAACTTTTTGTCCCTGTAGGTCATTCTTAACAGTTTCATATCCTTAATTAAAGAATATAAATTTTGGCTATTTGGAGAGTATCTTCTTGTATTTGACTCATGTTTTCCCCTTTTCTCTTCCACTAGATGTAAAGGTAGTCTAGATTGTGAAGCTTGCCAGAGCACTTTGAATATTGATCGGATGTGTTCATTAAGTAGTCCTGATAGTACTCTGAGTACCAGCTCCTCAGGGCAGTCCAGCCCATCCCCCTGCAAGAGACCGAATAGGTAAAAGAATCTCAATAGTAGTGTGTAATAAATAGTAAGTCTACTAAAAAGCCTACGATTTCTTTCTGTTGTTTAAATTAATAAGTACCTGCCAATTTACCACAGTGACTTCTATCTTGAACACAAATTTTTGAACTAGATCAGTTTTTATAAACACAGGTTTGTTTGTTTGTTTGTTTTTGAGACAGGGTCTTGCTTTGTTGCCCAGGCTGGAATGCAGTGGCATGATCTCGGCTCACAGCAACCTCTGCCTCCCAGGCTCAAGCAATCCTCTTGCCTTAGCCTCTTGAGTAGCTGGGACCACAGGTGCACGCAGCGATGCCCAGCTAATTTTTAAGTTTTTTTGTAGAGATGGGATCTTGCCCTGTTGCGCAGGCTGGTCTTGAACTCCTGGGCTCAACCAGTGCTCCCAACTTGGCCTCCCAAAGTGCTGGGATTACAGGTGTGAGCCACCGTACCTAACTGAATAATCTTTTTTTGCTGGGAGGCGGGTGGGACGAGATGAAGTGTGGCTCTGTCACCCAGGCTGGAGTGCAATGGTGTGATCTTGGCTCACTGCAGCCTCTGCCTCCCCAGGTTCAAGTGATTCTCCTGCCTCAGCCTCCCATGTAGCTGGGACTACAGGAACCTGCCACCACACCTGGCTAATTTTTTGTATTTTTAGTAGAGATGGGGTTTCGCCAGGCCATGCTGGTCTTGAACTCCTTACCTCAGGTGATCTGCCTGCCTCAGCCTCCCAAAATGCTAGGATTACAGGCGTGAGCCACCACATCCGGCCAAATAATCTATTTTTGAAAGGGTAAAAAAGCCACATTCTTAATTTCAGCCCCACAGACTACTATTGTAACTTAAATTTGGAATAAAAACATATACTTTAGCAAAATTAAAAAGGAGTGTTTTGCATAATGAAGTACTCACTGGCCCACTGTCTACAAGACATCCACTATGATTTTTTTCTCCCACTGGTGACTGATTTGCATGGTTTTATCCATATTAACCTGGCTTACCCGTCCTTTGGCCAGCGACATGTACCACTGCTAAGATAGTAAGCTTGTCCTAAGCAGAATGATTTACTAACGCATTGAGAGATAAGCCACAGTCTAGGCACAGTGGCCGACACTTGTAATCCCAGCACTTTGGGAGGCCAAGGCAGGAGGATCACTTGAGGCAAAGAGTTCGAGACCAGCTTGGACAACATAGTGAGACCCCGCCTCTACCAAAAATTAAAAAAAAAAAGCAGGATGTGGTGGCACTCAGGAGGCTGAGGCGGGAGGATTATTTGAGCTCTGTAATTTGAGGCTGCAGTGAGCTATGATCACACCACTGCACTATAGCCTGGGCAACAGAGTGAGACCCTATCTCTTAGAAAGGAACGAAGGAGGGGAAGGAAAGAAAGAAATAAAATCTTATTTTAGTGGCAACAAACATTTGAAAAATTTTAAGTTTTAATTTTACACATCTTTTTCCTTAGTCAGGAAATATGATATTGCATACTTATAGCCAAAGTTCTATGGAAAATATAAAGAAATTTTAATGTATCTTCTTAAAAGTTGCTTATAATATGGTTTGAAGATTGATAATGTACATAACTATACATTCACATGTAAAATATGTATAAACAAATATACATATAAGATATATAAATAAAAATATGTATAAAAAGGGATGCTTCAAATTCGTAAGTAAGTATGGAATGAGTGGTTGAAACAGACAATAAATGCTGTAGAAATCCCAAGGAGAGAGAGTGTCAGGGCCCAAGAGTGTCAGGAAGAGATGAGAAATATGGGGCTCTGTCTGGGCCTTCAGAGGTGTGGGGATACCTTTCAGATAACTGGTTAGGTACAAGGACCCAAATTACCAGGAGAGGCACATATCCTGACGTTAGAATTTAATTTGAAATATCCAAGTCACGTGCATATATGTTTGTATATTTCATTTAAATTATCCAGAGCAGTACCTCTTTTGTCATGTCTTGATGAAATTATCTGGAATTTATAAAGAGGAATTTTATGAGCTGCTACTAAGGATCAAATGGGAAGGGAAAGAAGAAAAAAAAATGCCAAAATGATGTTCCTGAAATGGAACAGAATTAGGTTTAGCAGTTGGAACAGAGAATTAATTTAAGGGTCTAGAAATTTTATGAAAAGGTGCTATTGGACAAGGAAAAAGGTGTAATTATGTATAAAATAACTGAATAATGTTCTCATCAGTTCACTGGAGCCTGAATATTACTTAACATTAGATTTAATGTTGGAAAAAAATATCACTTATAAAAAATGCTTTCTTTTTGTAGTATGTCAGATGAAGAGCAAGAAAGTGGTTGTGATACGGTGGATGGCTCTCCGACATCCGACTCTTCCGGGCGTGACAGTCCATTTGCAGAGAGCACTTTTGTGGAGGACACTCATGAAAACACAGAATTGGTATCCTCTGCCGACACAGAAACCAAGCCAGCTGCCTGTTCTGTTGTGGTGCCACCAGTAGAACTAGAAAATGGCTTAAATGCCGATGAGCATATGGCAAACACAGGTAAGTTGAGTCCTCCCATTTCTCTGGTTGTCCTTTAAATACGGTCTTAATTTAGGAACATCTGAGAATGGAGTTGCCAAAGTCATCTCTGAATTTTGACTTGACCCTGCCTTATGTATTGTACAGAGCAAATCTTCTAATATTATCCAGTGCTGGAAACCATGACCTCTCCTTTGATTTTATTTAATTTTAAGGCTCTCAAATCACTATTGTGTAAAATATCTAAAGACTTTGCTAATTTTTTATTTGAAAAGGAAAAAGCATAAACTCTTTAATATTTTATTCGTCGCCAGATTCTATATGCCAGCCATTAATAAAAGGACGATCTGCCCCTGGAAGATTAAACCAGCCTTCTGCAGTGGGTACTCGTCAGCAAAAATTGACATCAGCATTCCAGCAGCAGCATTTGAACTTCAGTCAGGTATGTTCATTTGTGGATATGTAGGAGTCTGTGGGATTCAGATTTAGCAGTTGTTTTTCACGTGGAGGAGAAAGCTTCTGAAACTGTATGTAGTGTTAATGAATTTTTCCCTTCTCATTATCCCAGGTGGCTAAAGAGTAACTGGCTTAATAATAGGATAATTAAGCAAATTATCCATAGAACTTGTAGCCTTCTTCAGAAAGATTAAGTCCTTAGGTTCTCTTACATAATATTAACAGAGTGTGTCTGTTATCTCAGAACATCATTAACCTTCCTGAATACTTTCCATCTTATTCAACACTATATTTGGCAGTTGTATTTCAGTTGGGAAAAGAAAAGTTCACAGATCCCGGAGTTGGACGGGGATTCAAATCTTGGTTTTGCCATGTACTATATATATATATATTACCTTGGCCAGGTCTCTTCAACAAATCTGATTTGGAGCACAGTTAATGGGAATAGTAATTATATCATGGGTTGTTTTAGAAGTAAATAACATTGTGTATGTAAATGTTAGCTGTATATATAATAAGTGCTCCACAAATGGTAGCTGTTAGTAGTGATGGGGATAGTAATAGGTAGTACTAGCAGCAGTAATAGCGGTGTTTATATTATAATAATATGTAGTAATAAATACTAAAATGTTAATACTAATATATATGGAATTGATATTTTTCTCTCCTCTAGTTATTCTAAGTTAGTTCTGAGAGATCCACTATGAGTTATCAGTCACAAAGGGTATATTGTAATTTCCCTTTCTTTCTTTCCTCTTATCTTTTAAGATATATTATTCGGTCATTTTTTTTTTTCTTTGTGGATAGGTTCAGCACTTTGGATCTGGGCATCAAGAGTGGAATGGAAACTTTGGGCATAGAAGACAGCAAGCTTATATTCCTACTAGTGTTACCAGTAATCCATTCACTCTTTCTCATGGAAGTCCCAATCACACAGCAGTGCATGCCCACCTGGCTGGAAATACACACCTCGGAGGACAGCCTACTCTACTTCCATACCCATCATCAGCCACCCTCAGTAGTGCTGCACCAGTGGCCCACCTGTTAGCCTCTCCATGTACCTCAAGACCTATGTTACAGCATCCAACTTATAATATCTCCCATCCCAGTGGCATAGTTCACCAAGTCCCAGTGGGCTTAAATCCCCGTCTGTTACCGTCCCCAACCATTCATCAGACTCAGTACAAACCAATCTTCCCACCACATTCTTACATTGCAGCATCACCTGCATATACTGGATTTCCACTGAGTCCAACAAAACTCAGCCAGTATCCATATATGTGAAAAACAGTATATTGGGGAAGCTCAATGATACAAACATTTGATTAAAAATAAAAACATGGTATTTAATAAATATTAGCCATGGCACAAGAAAATTATTTTTGAATCATGTAGACTTGGGTGCAATTTAAACAACTTTGAGCTTTAAAAACTCACTTTTGATGTGTTTTGCACATTTGGTATAACTTGTCTTTGGTCATGTTATCTTCTTATGTAGTAACTCTAGACAGGTGACTTATGGGAGCAGAAGTCCAGTTTTGCTCCTGCTATTTTTTATAAATTGCCTTCTAACTAGTGCAAGACACGTCTACATTTGGGAAGCCATTCTGTGTACAGACTTAGAGCAACAGATGCACATATGTCAGAATTACAGCATACAAGTGAATTGTATTATCCGTGTCTTAGTGTATAAATGTTGGGTCACTTACCTAAGAAATTGAGCTATTGTTCTTTACATTTGCATGTGTCTTTTGCATGGGCAAAATGTTGCCTAGACTTTGCTCTTAAATGTTGTTCTAATAATCTCAGCTGCATTGTAAACCGTTCCTACACATAGTGCCTTAAATATTTGAGGTTGTTAATGTTATTACCTATATATAAATGTTGAGGACTGCAGCACTTAAAATTCAGATCTACTATTTAGTTTCCTTTTGATAGCGTAATGTTCATTTTTGGTTTTGTGTGGTATGATTTCAGGTAGTAGCTGTTTTTTTCCTTATTAAGAGGGCAGCATGTTTGCTGTAGCTGAATTCTGCTGTCTGATTTTTCAGAATGATCTAGCTTCGAGAAAAGCAGTTAGTAGTGCTTAAGAAAAATTG
Source organism: Pongo abelii (assembly GCF_028885655.2). Taxonomy (NCBI): domain Eukaryota; kingdom Metazoa; phylum Chordata; class Mammalia; order Primates; family Hominidae; genus Pongo; species Pongo abelii. The sequence goes on along the minus strand of NC_071994.2, from coordinate 33,871,377 downwards.
GTTCAGTATCTAATGGATAGTTGATAACTGTCACAGCACAGCATTTTATATACTGTTAAGTGAAACTGCAATACAATCTAAGTTTATTTTGAGAGTGTTTGCTGTATAATTGGACTTAATAAAATGTTTAGAGGTACAGTAGGCATGACTTTGGGTAGATAATAAAATGCAAAATGCTCATTGATTCATGATGTGGTTTTATCTTAGCTTGGGCAAACCATGCAGTATTTAATAAATAGTAGCAGAACTTTTACTATTGAAGCTTGAAAAGATGTGAGTTCTTTGTGTGCAATTTTTGATTTATGCATGTGAGAGGGTTTTTTTTTTTAAGTATTTTTACATTGCAGTACTTGTTTTGCTTGTTGGTGATGTTTGCTTATTTAATACATTCCGTCAGGGACAGAAATTACATGCTTTTTTTTCTTTCTAGGAAGTGTGTTGAGTTCCCCCCCTCCCCAACATTTTTTTCTTTTTTGGGTGGTGGTGATGGTAGTGGTTATGTCTGTTTGAATGAAGTTGCTTTTACAGCACCAAAGACTTAATCATCCATTTCCTATATAAAGGTAGCTACTTTTTGCATAGACCTCAAGTATATCGTAGTGTAAAGGTGGAATTTAAGGAAAGGTATTAAATTGAGGCTGTGTTTTAGCTTACAGGCAAGTAATAAATTGTATCATTTATCTTGAATGTATCATAGATAAGCTGCTATATAACGATTGCCACTTCAGATAGCTGTGAAATTAGGTGATTAACTAGTTGTTATTTAGCCTTCTAATTTCTGTATAAGTCTAATTACATGAATAGAAATTGGGGTTTTGATTTTTTACTTTGCTTTTCTGTTTGGAGTGTCATTGTAACTACTGTATTGTAAATGGTGGAAAATAATTGCATTTGTTATTTTGGGGTGTGTTATTTGCATCAGTATTTTATCTCTATTAATGTTTGTGCTCATCACTGCATATTAAAAAAACTTGGATGTATCAATGTAACTTAATTTTTTGTTTTCATACTGGCATTGTAGACACTTGAGAAAGCTGTATCTTGCAGGCTTGACTTAACTTTTTTCCTTAAAAATCTGGAATATAATCTTACAGCATTTACTGGAATAAACAGTACAAAGCATTTGAGTGTAAAACTCGATGTTTTGGATTTACAGCGTTTCTTTGATAAATGAATTGTATACCACTAGTACAGCTCTAGTACAGCGTTCACAATAAGCTAATAATGGATAAGTTTTCTTTACTCCATTAACACAAGCAGTGTTTTATTTAATAATCATCAATGAAATAAATGTGCCTGAAATTGATTTTAAAAATTACAGTATTAGATCATAAAGTAAAAACCAGCAGTACATTTTTAGTCACACTGAAAATGAAGGACTTAATTTTCCCCACAAGTTTCAGTGTTTTTAGTAATTAATTCTATGCATTTTATACAAATAGAAATATATATATATATAAAAACTTACGTGTTTAAAAAGGAATAGCCTAAGATTAATTTAAAAGATTATTTACAGATGACACATTTATGGAGTCACTATTTAAGTAAATTCGCTGCCCTCCACAGCCTTCTAATTTTATTTATATGTTCCAGCAGATTATTAGGATCTGCTCACTTCTTAGGAAAGAATCAATGCTGGCAACACATTGTTTCAGAAACACCAAGTGCAAAGGATTGATTGTATCACAACAGGTACAAAACCGACAGAGTTTTCTTTTTGTTTAGGGCCATGTTTACTACCCTGAAATGTTGTATTTTTTGTCTTTAATTTCCAAGACTTAAAGCAGTCTTGTTAAATTGACATAAATGGTAAACTTCAACATTTTCATAATACAGTATTAATGTTTGATAAAGGTATATCCCAGTTAACTACACTGCTTTTTAATTGCAATCATGGGCATTTTAATGTATTTTAAAATAAATTTCAAAATTCTGCTAAATTCTTAATTTAGCATATTGACAAAGTAATCTGGATTTATACCTTTTAAAAACCATTTTGACCAGTTTTCTTCGGTTTTAATGCTTTCTTAAATAAAACACTGCATGATTTCCAAGTTGCATATTTGCATACTATTTTAATTTGCAAAGTGTTTTTTAATCAAATATCCTGATATTTAGTTGTTTTTTTTCCCTCCAGGGTGTTTAATTAAATATGTTACTGTATTAGCAAAACATTTTCATTTTTAAAATCTGCTAATTTTAAACTTGGACTGTGTTAAGTAAAAGTTAAATCATACACTGCAAGGTGTAGGAAGATTTGTTTTAATGAATCCAATGATACAGATTTGATTACTAAGTTTGAACTGTTAATTGTTTAACAATTTTAGACTTGTGGCTTTCTTTCTTTGGTTTATTTGTTTTTGCTTTTACTCCTATGCTACACTAGTTTGCCATGTAGCAATTGCACTGTGCAATATTACAATAAGGACTGGGAAAATTTTATGGATGTAATGTCTATTACGGTTTGCGATAGTATTTCTCTCTAGTTCTCAGTGATTTAAATGTGACCAAGCCTTCTGTACTTTGTCACAAAAAGCGGGTTTTCCAGGTGACTATTTTGGTGAGTGTCAAAATAAGAATTTATGGTGTATTACTGTCGATTCACTTTGAATTAAAATATATATATTGCAGCAAACAGCTTGTTGACTTTTTTTCCACCCCAATACTCCTTGCGGGGTAGGGAAGGGAGAGGTTAACAATATTGAGTATCTATTAATAACTTACATCATCTTATTTAACTCTCAAAGCCACCTTGTGAGATAGGTATTATTATCTTTGTTACACAAATGAGGGCATAGCTGCAGAATGTTTAGGGAACTTGCACAAAGTCACATTGTCAATGAGTTGGAATCTGAGATACACACCAGGATATCAAACCATAACTAATCTACTTTCTATCAGTTCTTTTAAAACCGAAGTCTGAGGCAGTGTGCCCAGAGTACCTGCAACCATAAGATGACCCTGTCCCATTTTCCTTCAATATTAAGTTTCCGCAAATATTTTTTGAGAGAAATAATTTCTGTTCAATATGTGTGGATGAAGAATAGGGAATTCACATGTATCTTTAATATTTAAAACATATGACTTCAAAAGAATGTGATTGTAGTAGGTCAACTTACGTCCTAAAATACCAACACCTCATAATTCAAGGATCTAACTTTCAAGGAACCTCAGTTGGAAAGTTTCTAGGGGAGCACTCCCCCAGAACACATTAGTGAGAGTACGTATTTTCAATTTCCGCCTTCCCCTATCAATGTTTAATTGAAGTATAACATACATGCATTCTTTGGCATCTGGCTATTTTTTGTTAAACATTTAATTTATAAGATACATCCATGTTGTGTGTAGTTCATTTATACTCATTGCTGTATAGTAATCCTTTGTATATAGAACTATTTTGTTGATGGACATGTGACATCTGAATAGTTTCTGCTTCCTGGCTATTATGAATAGGGCTGCCATGAACGTTTTGTCCATATCTTTTGGTGAACATATGCATGCATTTCCTTTGGGTATATATGTAGACATGCATTACTAGGACATAGGGTGTATACAGATACTGCCAAACACTATTCCAAAGTAGTTAATTTACACTTATTAGCAATGTATGAGAGTTCTAGTTGCCTTATGTCCTTACTAACACATAATTTTTTTTTCTTTTGTTTTAGTCATTCTTTTGAGGGTGAGTTGTTCAAAATAATATGAACATTTTCATTTAGGCCAAAGCACTGATCCTACATAAAGATGAAATTCAGATTTTGCAATTTACTTGAAAGTAAATTAGCCTCTTGAAAAAAAATACTAAGAAGCATTCAGCTATTTAAATAGATCTAGGAATATAAATTTTTTTTTCTCTAAAACAGGGTAATAGGACGAAAAAAGGGCTTTGAGCAACACATGTAAACCATTCAGCCAGTAACTACCCAGCACAGTGCCTGGCATATAGTGGGTACGTCATGAGTCATTTAAAAAATCTTTTGAAGCATCTACTATGTTCCAAGCACTATACACGGGGCATGTACCAATGGACAAAACAGAGGTCCTTTTGCTCTTACAGATTTAACCTTTTTCCAGGGGAGAAGACTAAAGTAAGGTTCAGGTAGGGTAAGTAAAGAAGACAGTACGGGGATAGGGTGACTGGAGAGGTCATGTCAGGGAATGCCGCAGTGAGGTGACACTTGAGCTGTGACAAGGAGAATGCTGGTCAGGCATGCAAAGGAAGAATATCTGGCAGAGGGAGCAGCAAGTTAAGCTTTTAATATGAGCAAAATAGGAAGTGGCCATTACGGCCAGAGCATAGTGTGTGAGTGGGTGGCAGGAGATAGAAAATGCAACTATAAGGGTGGGCATGCAGGCTTTTTGCCAAAGACTGGAGTGTAGATTTAATTCCATATATTGTAGGAGGCCATGGGATGATTTTCAGCAGGCAAACAATATGACCTAGTTTAAAGATCAGTCTGGCTGTTGAATGAAGAATAGATTGCAGGGCCAGGATAGGAGTTGGAAGACCAGGTAGGAGGTGGCTGAAGTAGTCTAGTTGAGAGGGATGAATACCAATATTTTGTTAAGAGGTTTGTATTAGCAATAGAGTCTCCCAGTCTGTGACTTATCCTTTTAGTTTCTTAACAGGGTGTTAGGAAACGTGAAAGTTTTGGATATTGTTGAAGTCCATCTTATCAATGTTTTCTTTCATGGTTTGTGCTTTTTGTGTCCTAAGACATTTTTGCCTATCACAAGTTTCAAAGACTTTCTCCTTTGTTTTCTTCTAGGAGTTTTATAGTTTTAGCTTTTATTAAGTCAGTTGTCCGTTTCATGTTAATTTTTGTGTCAACTTTTTACTTAATGGTAATTGAAAAACTACACTTACACCTAATTAGAAGTGTGGTTATTTGAAGTAGAAAAATCAGATGTTAATGTTTCATATTATCCCATTGTAAATATAATACATGATTACAGTATGCTTGGGTAATTCAGAAAAATAGATTTTTTTAAAACATAAAAATTATGTTTTCAGATAGTTAATGTACATGTAAGCAACTTCAGATACAGATATTTGCTACTTCAATCTGTAGCATTGAATTTATAGGCATTTTGCATGTTTTACAAACTGCACAAACATTTGAATGCCAAAATGCAAAATTTAAAAGTGATCAGATTTATTCTAATAATTGCTTGTTTCTTCAGTGACTGGAAAATCCAAAGAACTCAACTTTTTTTCTCATGTAGAATTTCTATACTTCTATTTTTTTATTAAAAAATACAAACAAGAAAAAGAGAGTAGTACAGTGAATACACACATAACCTTCACCTAGATTCATCAGCTGACATTGGCCTCACTAGCTTTGTATGTTTATGTGTAGTTTTTATTTTATTTAATTAATTTATTTATTTATTTTGAGATGGAGTCTCGCTCTGTCACCCACGCTGGAATGCAGTGGTACCATTTCGGCTCACTGCAACCTCCACCTCCCAGGTTCAAGCAGTTCTCCTGCCTTGGCCTCCCGAGTAGCTGGGACTACAGGCGCGTGCCACCACGCCAGGTAATTTTTGTATTTTTAGTAGAGATGGGGTTTCACCATGTTGGCCAGGCTGGTCTTGAACTCCTGACGTCAAATGATCCACCTGCCTCAGCCTCCCGAAGTGCTGGGATTACAGGCATGAGCCACCGCGCCTGGCTTGTTTATGTGTAGTTTTTAAATTGAGCCATTTGTGGTTAATCATACTTTACCCCAAAATACTTAAGCGTGCATCTGTAAGAATAATGACATTTTCAACTAACCATGAGACTTCATAACATCTAGCAAAGTTAACAGTTCTCTAACATTTATCTAGTTTTCAGTCCATAGTCAAATTTTTCCAATTGTTTCAAGAATGTCTTGAAACAAGTAGCTATTTTCCCCCTACTCCACCAGCCAATTAAGATTTACCCATTGCGCTTGGCTATGGCATGTCTCTGACTACTTTTAATTCAGAACAGTCCCCCATCCATCCCCCATCCTTTTTTTTTTTTTTTTTTTTTTTGAGATGGAGTCTCACTCTGACACCCAGGCTGGAGTGCAGTGGTGTGATCTCAGCTCACTGCAACCTCCGCCTTCTGGGTTCAAGCAATTCTCCTGCCTCAGCCTCCAGAGTTGCTTGGATTACAGGCCCCCATCACCATGCCCAGCTAATTTTTGTATTTTTAGTAGAGATGGGGTTTCACCATGTTGGCCAGGCTGGTCTTGAACTCCTGACCTCAAATGATCCACCCACCTCGGCTTCCCAAAGTGCTGGGATTACAGGCGTGAGCCACAAGTTCAGGCTAGAATATTGTACATTCTGGATTTGTCTGATTGTTCGTTTGTCCTAATTGGCTCATCTCTATTTTCTGTAAAGTAGAGGCTGGTTCTAATGCCTTAATTTGGTGTTCATGTGCAAAGGTAATTATAGGAGTTGTGTCATCATGTCATGTCAGGTTGTCCACTATCAGGGATGACAGTTAAAGAGTGATGACTGGCAAATCTCTCCACTGTCATTGGTGGGGTGATACTTTGAAAGTATCAATAACATTTTACTCGGTGTTTTTAGCATCCATTAATGATTGCTGTCTGAATCTATTACACTGGGGACTGCAAAAATAGTGATTTTCAACTCTATCATTCCTTCTCTTAAATACATTCATGACCTGGCATCTTTGTGTAAAACAGGCTTTCTTCCTGTACACATGCTCTCTCGCTCTCTGTTTTTCTGTCATCACTATGGGTTCGTGGATTTTGCTTTATTCAGTAGGTTAAAGTGACCAATTATCTTCAAGACCCTTGAATCTTTTTGACATCACTACATTTGTCTGAATGTTCCCTTGCTCTCTGGCCCAAAAGAATGTCTTAGGCTCACCTTTTACCTTTTCTGCCTCAGATCTGAAATAAGCCATTTCACCAAAAAGCCCAGGTTTCAAAGGACTCAGAGTAATTTTTACAAGTCAGACACAAAACTAATCCCTTTGTCTTGTACTACTTCCCAATCATGGATGTCATGGGTGTTTAATCATGGTATCATGATTAGTTTCTGCTCTTCTCTTAGTTTAGCTTTAATCCCATGTCTCCATTACTTAAGGGTATGTCTGATTCCTATTTCTGCAGATATGTGGCTTGCCCAGCAACTACCGCACACTCCTGTGGATCTTACTGATTTTGAGTCCCTCTTAGCCTAGCACACTGATTGCAGATGGTAATTCCAAAGGCAGGATGAACACGGAGATGAATGAGTGACTATTTTAGAGGGCATGCATGGAGAAGTAATGTAGTAAATGCAGCATTTACTACTCTTTCTCTAATATTTAGCACTTATGCCCAGTGAATGTTGAATCAATGTGGGCCCTAGGGTTTGAGGACATTATTTAGCAAATCTTGGTAATATTTGTATTGTCAGTGATGATGATGAACTTGAACCAGGTGCTGAGGTGAGAGCAGGAACTGTGCTGCAGCATCGCCACAGTTCCCTTATCCCTTCTTTCATCACTTTCATTATATTTCTTGCATTGCCCACCTGCTCTTTGCACTAACTATAAGCTCTGAAGACAAAGGCCATCTTAATCCTGCAGACTCTGTTTCTTTGACATTTGCTATGTGCCTGGCCATAGTCAGCACTAAAACATTTGTTAAATAGATGAATGAAATCAATAAGCATCTGTTGAATGCAATTTAGGAGGCCCATATTTCATTATCTGCTTTGCTACTACTATAGGTAGTATGATTTTGAACAAGTTTGGGCTTCAGTGTACTCATTGGCAAATTGAGAGGGCCTGCGGTTGCAAACTTAAAAGCAGCAAGGGCTGGGCAGATGCCATAAGTAGATGAAGCAGACTGAGTGGGGACTGGCCGAGTAGAGAGTCAAAGCCCCACCCGAAGGAATCAGGAAACACAAGTAGGATGGCAGACCAAATGTGCACCAATGTTTACTTTTTTGAGAAAACACAGAAATATGCATGTCAGATGTTGGCAACTAATTCAAAAGTTTTTTAAAAAAATTATTTTAGATATGGTGTATACCAAACACAAGTTGTCTTCAGGCCAGAGCTGGTCTGTGGGTAGGCAGTTTGCAAGATTAGTTATTTCGAGTTTATTTTCAGTTTGACGTTTAGTAATGCCGTTCAATATAGTATTGCTATGTTGTATTATGGCCAGCAGGGGGGGAAGTTCCCTAATAATTTTTTTTTAAGTTTGGTCTCATAATAACTTTAAAGAAAATAACAAAGCAGAAATATGAGCAGTGTAGGCTATGTCGGAGCGTCTAATTTTGTATTTTTATTGTTAGAGACGAGGTTTCTGTCTCTCTGTCACTTAGGTTGGAGGGCAGTGGCATAATCATAGCTCACTGTAGCCTCAAACTCATGGGCTCAAGTGATCCTCCCACTTCGGCCTCCCAAGTTGCTGGGATTACAGGCATAAGCCACCACACTTGGCTCAGTTTCTTTCTGTCTTTCTTTCTTTTCTTTCTTTGTTTCTTTGTTTCTTTCTTTCTTTCTTTCTTTCTTCTTTCCTTCCTTCCTTTTCTTTTTTTCTTTTTTCTTTTTTTTTTGAGACGGAATCTCGCTCTGTCGCCCAGACTGGAGTGCAGTGGCGCGATCTCAGCTCACTGAAAGCTCCATCTCCCGGGTTCACGCCATTCTCCTGCCTCAGCCTCCCGAGTAGCTCGGACTACAGGGGCCCACCACCACGCCTGGCTAATTTTTTTGTATTTTTAGTAGAGACGGGGTTTCACCGTGTTAGCCAGGATGTTCTCCATCTCCTGACCTCTTGATCCACCCATCTCGGCCTCCCAAAGTGCTGGGATTAAAGGCGTGAGCCACTGTGCCCGGCCGGCTCTGTTTCTAATTTTTATAGATTTTGAAAAAGTGAGAAAGGATTTCAACTCTCCATGAATTCTTAAATTACTACTTAGACTGACTGGTTTATCATGGAATCAAAGGAAGACATCCATTCATCCATTCGTTTCTCTGCTGTCAGGTAGACCTGCCATGTAGTACGAAAATGTGTAGATCATTTTATCTCCAGCAAAGGAAATAAAACTTAGAGGATTTGGCAGCTGGAAGTGGAGGGAAAAGATAAGAGGAAAAGAGTAACAGTCATTCAACACCTGCATTGTACCAGAGCCTTTTATGTGGCTTATTCTCACAACAACCCCTTCTTGTGACAAATCCTACTTTATTTTTTTTATTTTGCAGAAGAAGAAAAGGCTTAGAGAGGCTCAGTAGTTTACTTAAGATAACACAGAAAGAGGCTGGGCAATGTGGCTCATGCCTGTAATCCTAGCACTGCACTTTGGGAAGCCGAGGCAGGTGGATCACCTGAGGTCAGGAGTTGAGACAGCTTGACCAACATGGTGAAACTTTGTCCCTACTAAAAAACACAAAAAATCAGCTTGGCATAGTGGCACATGCCTGTAATCCCAGCTAATTGGGAGGCTGAGGCAGGAGAATCACTTGAACCTGGGAGGCGGAGGTTGCAGTAAGACGAGATCGTGCCACTGCACTCCAGCCTGAGTGACAGAGTGAGACTCCAAACAAAACAAAACAAAACAAAACAAAGCAAATCAAAACAAAACAAAGATAACACAGAAAGAAGCAATGGTGAAATTCCAGTCCCTGTTTGACTCTAAAGCTGTGAAAGTCCTACCTAATTACATTCTCTAAAATGCAGTGCTGGCAAATGTTCACCAACTAGCTGGGTGGGTGAGGGGGTATTCATATGTATTTATATAAATTTGTTATAAATTACATGAATATAAAGAATGGTAGCACATAATTTATAAATGATAATAAAGTATACAACAGTCTTTACTATAAATTCCATATGGCCAACTGGTTCTCATAGAATGATTTGTTGAGTTTTACCAGACATATAAGTATACTTATAAGTATAGACTTAAGTAAAACCTTAAGTTGGCTATAGACATACTAAAAGTATATAGATAGACATATAGTATAGTATAGTATAGTATAGTATAGTAATCTATTTATATACTTACAGCCAGCCTAAGGTTATAATTCTTCCAACTTAAGGTTATAATTCTACAATGATTTGACAAAATCAGGCTATGAATAAATGCTTGATTACTACCTGATTTAGCCAAGAAGTTGCTCATGGTATTGATCGACTAGTATACTTTTGATGTCAGTGTTTGTTATTGTTTTCTTTTACATTTAAGACCAAAAGGAAACAACAAAGACATATGTTAGAACTTCACTTGTTCAACAATGACATTAGTGAATTCTTTGCTCTATCAGACGATTGTTTTCAAATACTGGAAGAATACGCTTTCCCTTTTTTTCCCCATATTTTGTTGGTTATTAACAATGTACAACCATAGGTATGATAAACATTTAAATTTAGTCCACATTAACATTTTCTCCATAACTTTCTTAAGTCTAGATGATCAACAAAACAATAAGTCAAGCCCTGATTTTTAGTGTTTGCCAATTTTCATGGTGTAAATGCTCCCACCAAGAACAATTTCAAGCTATCTGCACAATGTCACTGAACATAGAGCTGGAAAGAGATTTGCACCATTTAACATAGATACGATAGACATAAATAACTTCAAGAGCACAGATAATAGTAAAATTATTCAAAGGTGATATGTTTTGAGTATAACTCATCCTTACTTTGGACAGTAGTGTGTGGCCATAAAAATGACTATACAAGCTGAGACTATGTGATCTTTATCAATGGGACAAATTACAATTGTTCCATGACCTTTAACATTATTTTTTTGTTAAAGCATTGCTAAGTCTCTTACTGTTGGTTGTAAATGTATAGGGAAATGAAAAAATAGAAAAGCTAATATTTATATAGTATACCAATTAAAAACATGAGAAGCATTGAGAGTTAAGCGTTTTATTTCTTTGCAAAAAAAATGTATCAGTAGTTTAAATGGTGTTTGCATTCTTCTGATCATATAACTTAGGATTCACCTTTTTTATACCTTGGCAAATTGTCATACTCCTTTGCAAGTTTGGATCAGCTTCCAGCATTTTATCCTCTGTGCTCTGAATGTCGTGAAATATCTCTGAGAATTTCTCTAATGTGAATCTTTTTCAGCATCACTTCCTCTCTGGGCTATCTTCATTCTTTTTGTCAGAACCACTTTGCTCATTTATGTTGATAAGTTTGCTTTCCCTGAGTTCCTCTGGCTGCATCTGTACAGACTCTAGAACAGCAGTGTGTCAACATTCCTACAATGAGCTATTTCCTCTACAATTCCACTTACATTTATGTCAAATTTTACTTCCAGCATTGTCACTTTTTATTTCTTTGCTGCACCCTCATCTTTGTTGGTCAATTCCCTCTTTTGATTCTATCCATTTTTGTCAATTGTCATGTGGGTTTGTCACTGGAGGACAAGAAGGTAAAACAACCACACAATTTGCTGTCTGCAAGAATTGAATGACAGATGAGCAGTGCTCCATCACTGACAGTCTTTGAAAGAAGAGATGCGATTGGTCACTGATCGTGAAGCACATCTATTGCCTACAAAGTGATTTGTGGACCAAAGAGCTAGCAATGAAGTTTGTACTTTATGCAATCACTCACAGCTAATATACTGTGGTGACTAAAATTTGAACTGCATTGTTGGCAGACTGGTATTATTTAACTAAATGGTGATAACCGAAATTCGTGTATCCTGGATCCATGTAAAGTGAGGATTGCCCTGTATTTACCTTTGCTTTTAATATAATTTAATTGTAACTTTATGTAATTGAATTTTTAATGATGACTGTGTTTAACAACTGCTTCATAAAATTCCTGTAAATTTAACAATTGGCTCTCACAAGCTGGTACAAGCGAGATTTAGCACACCACTGCAGAACCTCATGAAGCATCTGGTATTTCCCATTTATGTTAAGCAAGGGGGCTGTGGCTTGTTTAAGTTCCCAGGAAGAATGGCATAGCCAGAGCTATCATTTCAAGGCTCATATTCTTTAAACTCCCCTGATAACTGCATTCAAATAATCTAAAGGGTTACAATAAGCCTATAACCTTATTCTATATCTTCTTGGTATCCATCAAGAGAATATATTTGAAAATTTAATAACTTTTAAAAAGTGAAACATTTGTTTGAGCTCTTCTCTTTCCTTCCCAGCCTTATTTCTTTCATTAATAGCTGAGAGAATCTGTCAGCTTTCGATAGGTTATACTGCAGTAACAAATGATCCCCAAAATCTTAGTACCCCAAACCAGCACAGGCTTATCTTTTTCCCTTGTTATATGTTGCTCCCAGATTGGTGGCAGCTCTGCTCCTGTCTGCAGGTCACATATGCTCCATGGGCCTTCTTTATTTTAGCATTCTGACTGAAAGAGTAAAAAATATTGGACATGCTTTCTTATTGGAAGAGGGAAAAGATGCAGAGTTGGATCTTGAAATGGTTCTTAAAGCTTATGAATGAAACTGGCACATTGTCATCTCTGTCACATGCCATTAGCCAAAAGAATTTGCATGCCCTAGTCTAATATAAGTGGTGAGGAAAGAATCATCAGGGCAGAAGGGCACTGCAAATCCCCCATGGTAACAGGTGAGGAAGTACAGCCATCCCTCGGGATGTGTGGGGGATTGGTTGTAGGACTCCTCTTGTACACCAAAATCCACAGATGCTCAAGTCTCTGATAGAAAATGGCATAGTATTTGCATATAACTACACATTTACATCGTCTCATATACTTTGGGCCTGGCACAGTGACTCATGCCTATAATCCCAGTACTTTGGGAGGCCAAGGCCAGTGGATTGCTTGACACCAGGAGTTTGAGACCAGGCTGGGCGACATAGCTAGACTCCCGTCTCTACAAAAAAAGAGAATGAAAAGTAGCTGGTGTGGGGGCACATGCCTGTAGTCCTGGCTTCTCTGGAGGCTGAGGCAGGAGGATGACTTGAGCCAAGGAGTTCAAGGCCCCAGTGAGCTATAATTGTGCCACTGCACTCCAGCCTGGGTGACAGAGCCAGATTTTGTCTGTAATACATACATACATACATACATACATACATACATACATGCATACATACGTACATTACATTCATCCATTCATCCATCCTCCTTCCCACATACTTACATACATTTTTACTTTTGAGACAGGGTCTTGCTCTGTTGCCCAGGCTAGAGTGCAGTGGCTTGATCATGGCTCACTGCAGCCACAACCTCCCAGGCTCAAGTGATCCACTCACCTCAGCCTCCCAAGTAGCTGGGAATACAGGTACGCACCACATGCCCAGCTAATTTAAAAAGTGTGTTTTTTTTGTTTTGTTTTGTTATTATTATTATTATTGCAGAAATGAGGTCTAACTGTTGCCCAAGCTGATCTGGAACTCCTGGTCTCAAGCAGTCCTTCTGCTTTGGCCTCCCAAAATGCTGGGATAACAGGCATGAGTCACTGTGCCTGGCCACATATACTTTAACTTCTAGATTACTTATAATACTAATACAATGTAAGCACTATACAAAAAGTTGTTATACCATATTGTTTTTTATTTCCATGTTTTTATTGCTGTATTGTTATTTTTTATAGTTTTTCTCTGAGTATTTTCCACCTGAGGTTGGTTGAATCTGTGGATGCAGAACCACGGATACAGAGGCCGTGCATAGTCATCTCCAGGGAAGTGAAGAGTAGAAACGAAGCTGTTTTTTGTTTTTTCATTTTTTGTTTCTTGTAAAAAGACAGGAATAGTTTTTCAACAACTACCAAAGCTTAGGGATTTGATTTTTTAAAAATTCACTCACTGACGTTAGGTATAAGCCCTATACTGAATGGCCCAATATCTTGTTACTCAAAGAGTGGTCTCCGATCAGCCTCAGCATCACTTGAGAGTTTGTTAGAAATGCAGACTCTGGGGCTGGGTGCCGTGGCTCACGCTTGTAATCCCAGCACTTTGGGAGGCCAAGGCAGGTGGATCACCTGAGGTCAGGAGTTTGAGACCAGCCTGACCAACATGGTGAAACCCCTTCTCTACTAAAAAATACAAAAATTAGTCAGGCATGGTTGTGAATGCCTGTAATCCCAGCTACTTAGGAGGCTGAAGCAAGAGAATCGCTTGAACCTGGGAGGTGGAGGTTGCAGTGAGCCAAGATCACACCACTGCACTCCAGCCTGGGCAACAGAGCAAGACTTCCTCTCAAATAAATAAATAAATAAATAAATAAACAAATAAATGCAGACTCCTGGGTGACCCCAGACCTTGTTTTTAGCCTCTCTCTCTTTTTTTTTTTGTATATTTTTGTGTTTTTTTTGTATTTTTTACTACTTATTTTTGTATTTTTTTTTGTATTTCAATTTTTTTTACTACTTTTTTTCACTTCAAAATTTTTTAAAAATAGATTTCTTTATTTTCTGGAATTTTTCTAGCCATGGTAACCCCAGGCCTTTTTAATCAGAATCTTCATTTTAGCAACATCCCCATGTAACTTATGTGTACATTCAAGTTTGTGAAACTTGGGCCTAATGGACAGCTCTACTTGGATGCTCCTTTTAGCACTTGTTTTTTTCCCCCAAGCCTAATTTTCCTGTATCTATATTTCCTGTATTCCCAGATACCTATCTTCCTTCCTACTTTCCTTCCTTCTCCCCCACCTCCCCTCCCTTTCCTTCCCCTTCCTTTCTCCCTTCCCTTCTCCCTTCCCTTCCCTTCTCTTCCCTTTCCATCCTCCTCTTCCTCTTTCTCCTGGTATCATTAGTTACTCCCTGTCAAATCCTTCAACACTGTTCCTGTCTCCTTACCATCCTCATTGTGCTGCCTCGGTTCAGACCTGGAACTTTTCCAAACTAATACTTTTATCTGACTTCCTGGCTTTGAGTCCACCCCCACTCCTCCAACCTTCCTCATTACTTTCCAGGCAGTCTTTTTAAAATTCAATTTTGACCAAGACGGTAGCAGTGGAGGTGCCAAGGAGACGCTTGGAGCAATAGAAGGGGTAAGTAAACATAAGCTAAGTGAAAGCAGAGCTCTGCTTATCAAATTCAGCTTCAAGACGAGTCCTGGACCAGTTTCCTCAAAGCTTCTCATGAAAATTCTGAAGTTGCCATTGGATGCCAGCCTGCTTTCAAATTTTCACTGTCACTGTCAAGATGATGTCCAATCTCTTGGAGGACTTTTCTTTTCTTTACTTTTTTAGAGACATGGTCTTGCTGTATTGCCCAGGCTGGGCTTGAACTCCTGGCTTCAAGTAATCCCACCTTGGCCTCCCAGTGCTGGAATTCCAGGCTCGAGCCACTGTGCCTGGCTTTAGGAGGACATTAAATTCTCTATGACCACAATCTAATTTTAAAACATTTCTATTCCCCTAAAAAGAAACTTTGTGCCAATTACAGTCACTTTATGTTTTTACTCCCCAGCCCCAGGTAATCGCTAATCTACTTTCTCTTTGGTTTGCCTTTTTGGACACTTCATACAAATGGAGTCATAGAATATTGTGACTTTTGTGACGGGCTTCTTTCATTTAGCATAGTATTTTCAATTCATCAGTGTCGTAGCATGTATCAGTACTTTCTTCCTTTTTATTGATGAACAGTATTTGGTTGTCCCACATTTTATTTATCTTTTCACCAGTTCATGAGTTCTTCCCACTTTTTGGCTATTGTGAATAATGCTGCTCCATATATTTGTGTAAAAGCGTTGTGTGGACACACGCTTTTATTTCTTTTGAGTACATACGTGTATCTTGATATCTTGGGTAGATATCTCTAGTTTCTGAAAGGGATAGTGTGGTAGCGTTTTAAAGTTTTCTCAAGGTTACCAGTTATTAGGTGATGGAGTTAGGGACTTCAACTCAGGTTGTAAATCGTTGAGATTTTCAATGACCAATCCTGGTTTCCACCCCACAGAGCCCGAGAAATAGTCTCAACACAGTTAGGCAAGAAATTGAGGGCAAAGAGAGACGGTAAAAATGAGCTAGCCCCACAGTGTCAAACGCTAGACCAGATCTCTGCTCTGCTATTGGATGAATCCCAAAAGCAACAGAAGTATTAGTGAGAGACAGATTGGCCTTTGATGGTTAAAAAACAAACAAAAGACCCTGCCTCCTCCCACTGGAGGATTTATTTATTAATTTATTTGAGACGGAATCTCACTCTGCTGCCCAGGCTGGAGTGCAGTGGCATGATGTCAGCTCACTGCAACCTCTGCCTCCCGGGTTCAAGTGATTCTCCTGCCTCAGCCTCCTGAGTAGCTAGGATTGCAGGTGTGCACCACCATGCCTGGCTGATTTTTCTATTTTTATTAGAGATGGGGTTTCACCATGTTGGCCAGGGTGGTCTCAAACTCCTGACTTCAAATGATCCACCCGCCCAGGCCTCCCAAAGTGCTGGGATTACAGGCATGAGCCACTGAGCCTGGCCCCCCTGGAGGATTTAGAGGATAATTAGCCAGAACCTGGAGGAGGTGAAATGTCATCAATGGATGTCAAGTTTAGGTCAACAAACACTGAGTAGCTAGGCTGCTGTGGGGGACACCCTGAGGACTGAGATCAGCCTCACTCACCCCGGGTCTAGGGGCTGGTCCTAGTGGGTGCTGTTACCGTCTTGCTGGGCCCGATGTGCTGGGCTTTGGGGTGGGCCTGGGAAACTGTTTTTAGAAAAACAGGTTGAGATATAAGGGGGAGGGGAAAGCAAGTTGACCTGCGTTTCTGCAACAGCCTTCTTATAGCCGGCCTCCTCTTTATCTCACCCCTGTTGTACCCGTTCTACAAGGTGGCCAGAGTGATTTTCCTGGAACACACATTCACCACTCCTCTGCTTTAAAACTTGTCCCCAAGCTCCCTACTGCCCTCTGTCATCGTTAATTCAGCTGCATCTCTTTGCCCTTGGGGGCAGTTGCTGTCTGCAGGGAACCCATATGATAAACATTGTTCTCAGGGCCAGGGCATTGCCAGGCAGGAAGGGCCCAGTAAACGACCCATTCTGGTTATATCCAGTGTTTTCTCAAGGGCACAGAAGCAAAGAAAACCATATTTAAAATTTTGTTTTGAATTTCTTCTATCTCAATGTCTGCAATATACACCATGGCACTTTAGGCCACCATGGCACCGGTCCCTTGCTTGCCTCCCTAACCTCCTCTCTCAGCAGTTTCCTCTGCAGGAGCCCACAGCATCCTTTCCCGCCCCCCTGACAGCATATACTGAACTGTGGCATAATTGAGTGTTTACTCATCTCCCTCACTTACCCTTTTTTTTTTTTTTTTTTGAGATGGTGTCTCACTCTGTCGCCCAGGCTAGAGTACAGTGGTGCTATCTTGGCTGACTGCAAACTCTGCCTCCCAGGTTCAAGTGATTCTCCTGCCTCAGCCTCCTTAGTTGCTGGGATACAGGCGCCCACCATCATGCCTAGCTAATTTTTGTATTTTTAGTAGAGATGGGGTTTCACCATGTTGGCCAGGCTGGTCTCAAACTCCTGACCTCAAGTGATCCACCCGACTCAGCCTCCCAAAATGCTGGGATTACAGGCGTGAGCCACTGCGCCCAGCCTCCCCCACTTATTCCTAAGTACGGAGTTCAGTGAGGGTGGGGACAAAGCCTTGCTTGCTGTAGGATCCTAGAGTCTAGAACGGTCCTGGGTGCACAAAAGGAGTTCAGTGTAGACTTGGGCTTTGCTCTAGCAAGGAGTGTCAGCAACAGAGTTCTGGACTAGAGGAGAAATAGCTGCTTGTTTTAAAAAGAATGAAAGCAGAGGCCCAGAGATTTCCCCTCTATGAATGGCAGAAATTTCTGTTGTGGGCCTGAAACAATTGCCCAAAGATTGTTCTTCTTTCCCAGCCTAACAAAATGCTTTGCACAAAACACAATGACTTTTGAAAGCTATGTAGCAATAAATTTACACACGGAGAAAGCCCCAAAGCCCTAGAAATAGACTAAAATTAATGAAAGAATTTATGGTTTAAGAGGGTTGCAATTGTCATATAATAAGATTGGTTGAGTGTTTACTGTGTGTCAAGTATTCTTCTAAATGCTTGACATGTATCAATTCAATCCTCAAGACGATTCAATGAGGGAGTCACTCTTATCATTTCCAGTTTTATAGGTGAGAGATATAGAGTAATCTCTATGTGATGTGCCCAAAGTCAAACAGCTAGTAAATGGTAAGGCCTGAATTTAAATCTAAGTAAAGTTTCAGAGTCTGTACAGTCACCCATCAATCAATGACTCATCAGTCAAAGATCTCACCAAGCTTCCCGCTCCAGCAGAGAACCCTTCCGGAGTGATTCCTCCTGGATAAGAATAAGGTACAAACTCCATACCATGGCATCGCAGGCTCCCAACATCTGCCCCTAACTTGGCTCCCCTGCCTAGAGGCTGAATCTCCCTAAGTTCTCTCTGTGCTTCTCTCACCAGATACCTTATCCTTCCCTGCAAAATGCTGCAGACTTTCATGCCTTTCTATCGTGCCAGCAAACTCCGACTTTAAATGTTTCCTTCTTTTGCCTTTTCTCCTCCAGGCAGAAATAGCCACCCCTTGCTCACATTCCCATGGCGATGAGTGATCTGCACGTACCTCTATCGCATCCTCAGCACATTGCTCTGAAGTTATTGCTGCATGTGTCTGTCCCCCTCATTAGACTGTAGGCTTCTTCTTCTTTTTTTTCTTTTCTTTTCTTTTTTTTTTTTTTGAGACGGAGTCTCACTCTGTAGCCCAGGCTGGAGTGCAGTGGTGTGAGCTCGGCTCACTGCAACCTCCGCCTTCTGGGTCCCGGTGCAATCAATTCTCCTGCCTTAGCCTCCCGAGTAGCTGGGATTACAGGCATGCGACACCATGCCCAGCTAATTTTTGTATTTTCAGTAGAGACGGCGTTTCACTATGTTGGTCAGGCTGGTCTTGAACTCCTGACCTCGTGATCCACCCACCTCGTCCTCCCAAAGTGTTGGGATTACAGGCGTGAGCCACTGTGCCTGGCTGACTGTAGGCTTCTTAAGGAAAGGGATGGTGTCTGGTCTTGAGGCCAGTCTCATCAGGGAGACGAATTCACTGAAACACCAGTCCAACAACCAATACGTGAAAGTAATTTAT
The DNA here is from genome assembly GCF_028885655.2 of Pongo abelii. Lineage (NCBI taxonomy): Eukaryota > Metazoa > Chordata > Mammalia > Primates > Hominidae > Pongo > Pongo abelii. The sequence goes on along the minus strand of NC_071994.2, from coordinate 33,852,357 downwards.
AATTTGTGTAAGTCTGGCAAATAATGGAGAAGGGAAAATCCCATTTACAATACAGAATTTACTTTCTCAAGATATGCATTTGCTATCTCCCAACCCCATGGCAGTTGCCCCTAAATCAATCTCTCTCAACTCGCATGGAGAACCCAGCTGTGTTCAGGTCTTGCCTTTCTTGCTTTGCACACAGCGTCTCTCCTGCTGGATCTTTTATATCTCTTTAGGCCAGCAACATTCAGTCGCTTCCCATGTGAATGCAGCCAGCCTGTCCAGCTTCCTCAGTTCCTGACTCACCATCAACACCACAATCGTCCAGGTGCAGAAAAGGGGTGGGTGGGAGAAGCTGTGGCTACTAAAGGGTTCATGTTTTCCCCCATCACACCCACCTTTGTGTTCTCGGGAGCTCTTAACTCGGAGCCTGGTACAGGATTGGTGCTCCTGAGAGTGACTTATCTTCCCTTCTCCCTCTCCTTCAGATGTGTCCAAAGCCTTTCACAACTTGGCCTCAGCATAAGAGTTCTGGGTCTCAAACAGGCGGCCCCACTGCTCCAAGACCAATCTTCCTGCCTCCTTCCCTGCCTCTGCTCCGCCCACTTCTCTCTCCAAGGGCTCCCTTTTCTGCAACACCTAAGCGAGTCTAAACCCTGCCCTTGTTTCAGTTCTTCTTTGCCTGACATCCTCATTCCCCATCGCCTTGTCCATGGGATCACCATCGGCTGCAGGGCCGTTCGTCTTGTGATGCTGCCTGAACCATGACCATGGGCTGGCTTTCTCACAGTGTCTCCAACTGTTTTAGTGAATTGCTTTATCTCTTCAACTAGACTGCATCTTTCCCTTCCTCCCTCCCTCCCTCTCTCTCTCCCTCTCTCTCTTTCTTTCGAAGGAGTCTCACTCTGTTGCCCAGGCTGGAGTGCAGTGGCGCGATCTCGGCTCACTGCAACCTCCACCTCCCAGGTTGAAGCAATTCTCCTGCCTCTGCCTCCCAAGTAGCTGGGATTACAGGCATGCACCACCACACCTGGCTAATTTTTGTATTTTTAGTAGAGACGGGGTTTCACCATGTTGGCCAGGCTGGTCTCAATCTCCTGACCTCAGGTGATTCGCCTGCCTCGGCCTCCCAAAGTGCTGGGATTACAGGCGTGAGCCACGGCGCCAGGCCAGACTGCAAGTTTCTTAACACAAACCAAAACAGCCCAACTAGTTTAATTAAAGAACAAAATTAAATCATAACCCCCAACAAGGCATTACTATATTTCAACAAATCTTAGACACATTATAAGAACACATCTGACTTCTGAAAAGTTAACATGTTAAAAGTATGTGTCTTAGATGAAATATGGTGTATTTTCTATCCTGCAGATGCTCAATAACAAGAACCTAACACTTTTCCAGATCCCCTGGCTAAGTTGCTGTGCCCTAACACACCAGGCACGCTCTGCCCCGGGATGTTAGCCTTTTTGGTTCCCTGTATCTGGAATGCTCTTCGCTCATGGCTTGTTCTTACCTCCTTCAGATCTTGGCTCAAACGTCACCTTCTCAGCGAGGCCTTTCTTCACAATGTTTAACATTGCAACACCACCTCCCCACGTTTCATTCTTTTACACTGATTTTTCTTTACGGCATTTACCAGTCTAATATTCTATTACTTATTTGTTTATTGCAGGTGAACCCCCACTAGAATGTCAGCTCCAGGAGGGCAGGGATTTTGTTTATGGCTGTTGTCACTGGCACATCGCAGGCAGTCAATAAGTATTGTCGAGTGAATAGCGTCTGAGCTTTACCGGGTCAAGGATGTGTGTGTTTCCTCGCTGCTTGTATCCCCAGTGCCTAACACAGATGCTGGCAAACAGCGGGTCCGTAATAGATACTCAGTGACTGGGGATGGATGAGGCGCCTATGAGCCAGGTCACTTGCTAAGGCCATCAAGGCTAACAAGGGTGAAGAGCAGGGGACCAACTCAGGTGAAGCCTGGGCCTTTTGTCCCTCTGAGCAGGAGCTGCCTGACTCTCCTGTTTGGGGGAAGAGACTTTTTTGGAAAAACTTCCCCCGGTCTTCCCAGTGCGCAGTGTAATGCTTTGCACGTAGTGTGGCTGCAACAAATATTTATAATGTGTTTTACTCCAGCGTGTTATTGCAACTAGCCCACAGCCGCTTGAGCTCCTCAGGGGTAAACTTGCATGCAGGTGTCCGTCGGCCCCTCGGAGAAGTAGTCAACAAATAGCACAAAGCGCGCCCGCCCTTCTACAAAGAGCTTTTCCAAAATCCAGGCGGAAGAGCTTTCCTGCCGCTTGGGCACGTTGACCATGACCTCCCTCCCCGGCCAGACGACCTCTCTCCCGCCAACCTTCCCTTCTCTAGATGGGGGACAGGAGGGGAGGGAAGCCCTCCCCTTAAGGACCTCCGCTGCACCGGAGCCGCCGGGAGGGGTCCCCCTCCTGGGTCCCGAGCCCGGCCGGGCGCGCGGGAGCGGGGAGCGCGCGGTGGCTCCGCGCGGGGCTGCGCGCGCGCGCCGGCCTCGCCTCCTCGCCTCCTCGCCCGATCCGGAGGCTACGTGCTTTCTTTGTCAATGAGGCGCCGCTCTGAGCTGCGGTAGCACTCGCGGCCCAGGAGCCCAAGCCGGAGCCGGGGCTGGAACCCGAAGCCCAGCGAAGCACGAGGAGCGAGGAGCGAGGAGCCAGGACAGCGGGGCACCGAGGCTGCAGCGGCGGCGGGAGGGAGGGACCCGAGCGCGCCCCGCGGCCGCCACCCGCGTTCCCGGCAGCCTCGCCCCCTCGTTCTGCAGGAGCCGGCCCGGGGGAGGGGGCCCCAGGCGGCGCCCGTCCCACCCTCGCCGCCCCAATCGCGCCGGCGCGCGGCGACAGGCACCGTGGGAACCCCGGCCCGCGCCCGCCGCGGCTCCATGAGGGCCCGGCCGCTGCGCGGGTGAAGCCGCGGCTCCCTGGAGCCCGCCCCGGGCGCGGCAGGACGAGCGAGCCAGTCGCGCCGCTCGGCGCCCCCTCCCTCCGGCGCCCGGGCCGTGGCCGGCGATGCCCGGTGAGGACCGGGGCGCCGAGGGCTGGGCTCCCCGGCGCGGTGCAGAGCGAGGCAGCGGCCTGGATGTGTGAAGCGTCCCCATGGCTCCGCAGGAGGCCAAGCCTCAGGGCTCAAGGGAAGCTGGGCCCGCGACGCGGGGGCGCGGGGGCCGGCCCGCGGCGCGTGGGCTTGGTCGGGCAGGCTGGGGAGCCGCGCGCTGCACGGGCGTGAGGGGCCCCGGGGCCGGCGCGTCCCACGATGCGCCCCCGCAGCCACCTACGCTGCTGCTGAGACTCCTGCTGCTGGCGGTCCTCCTGGAGCACGGCCAGGCCGACCCGGGTAAGCGCTCGGCGGCGGGGCGTCCGCGGAGGTTTCTGGAGGAGCGGGGCGGCGGGACGGGACCTACACCTGCCCGGGTGGCGGTGGATAGGTATTGGCAGCACCGGCTCTGGGATTCTCTGTGCCCTTTGCTGCTGCAACAGCAGGCGAACTGTCAGAAATCCGTCTTTCGGGAAGGCACTTTGGGCGGGGAAGGAAAAAAAAAAGGTGCAATCGCCTCTTCTTTTTGGACAAGTTGTAGAACCTTCCTAGTGGTCCCGCAGGCACGCTTTATTTAGAGAAAGATGTGTGTTTAGGACACGTTAAACGGGAAATGTATTAGAACACGTTTCAGGGTGGCGAAGTCCCTGGTTATTTTGGGCTCTCTGTTGAGTGTCCACTTTGTCTTAACTGCATGAAATGGCTAGAGAGTTTTAGGCAATCCGCGTGTCGGCTTCCCAAATATCAACACAGTTTCTCCTGTGTTGATAGCGGAACCCTTTTCTTTTGGGAAGGAGGTCTCTCCAATAATTGCTTGCACCTTGCAAAGGGATGCAGGCGCTCATTAAGTATATAATCCACTGTTTGCAGGTTAGTTAAAAATAGTCATGCTTGGCTTGTAGACTTCCAGCAATCCCCAGGAAGTAGATTTCTGTAATTCCTTCGACAATAATTTTGAGAAATCTGTTGTAAGTATTCTAGGTTGGGGTGGATTATTCTGCTAAGTGTGCTTCAAAACTTAAGCTGTGCAGTAAGTAAGCAGTTGTCCTGGAAATAAGAATGATTACTGCCTGCACTTGGAAAGGGCAGGCTTTTGTGTTTCTGATGAAATTCTGAGCTCTTGATACACTGCCTTATCAAGGAATATAGTTCTCACTTCAGGTAATGTGTTCCTGTAGTTTTGCATTTTTTAGCAAGGACTAATGACCTCTTCTCTCTCAGAGTACCCCCTCCCCCAAATTAGATTAAAATTCCTAATTGTAAGGGGCTGACATTGTTTTAGATAAGAGAGTTTTAGATTAAAAATATTTCTCGTCTTCAGCAGCTTAATTCAGAGCCCATTTTCCTTCAATTCACGTAAAGAGTCACTGACAGGTGGTGCTTGTGCTTGCAAGTTACTGTCAAAGAATTTTCTATTGTGATTATAGTGGTTACAAAGTTCAGGAATCTTTGGATGTGTGCCTCAGACTTGAGAAAAACCTCGGACGAATTTTAGCCCCCGATTTTTATGCCTGTAGCAGTTTTTAGTGATGTGTATTTGGCATAATTGCTAAAAGATAAGGCCTGAGAAAGACCCACGTAAATACCTTGGTATTCATTGGCTCAGAAACATACATCCTGTTTTTGATTAAAGGATATCAAGTCCTTGGTCGTTTTCGTGAACTGCTTATGAGATGTTTGCTTTGGGATGATGTTCATTTGTTCAGCCATCTGTAATACGTGAAACTGGCTTTCATGTGTTGTTCCTGTTCAGCCTGATGTTGGGTGATTTCCTCGGATCAGTTTTGAATTTCTGATTTCCCTTCTGACCTTTGTACCTTGAGCCTTCTGAACTTCCCTGACTTTCTTTGGCTCCTCTTTCAGACCGCCAGAGCCTGACTTAGGGGACTTCTGATCCACATTGTTTGGGTTTAGCCCTGGTGTCCTCTTTCTTTTTCTTTTCAGTGTGGTGGTCATGGAGATACGGGGCTGGGAAAGATGCTTTGATTACAATGATGGTAAAAATCATTAAAAGTTGATGTTCCTCCCCAGAGTCCTCTCCGTCTTTCTCCGTCTCATCTGAGCGACTCGTTGCTTCCTCTATGCTTTTTGGATGCCCTTTCTGCTGTCCCCCTTTATGACCAGCTTCCTGTGGTCCAGCCCACCTGTGGATCCACAGTCCACCTCTGGGCTCCATGGTTTTCTGTGGGTTTGCCACTGATTCAATTCCATGACTCAATGGAAGGATTAAACACTGGGTTCCCTGTGTGTAACTCTTACCTCCTATCTGCTCTCATTTGTTCTCTGATTTCCACTGGAGGCAGTTTCACCCCAGGGTAGGTGAGTCCTGGGCCTAATGCAGGGCATCCTAAGGGGTTTGTGGGAAGAAGTGGTGTCAGGAGGGAGGCAGGAGAATGAATGACAATTTCTGAGGCCTTTGACTTTCTGCAAACAACCTAGTTTGGAACTTTTTCTGAGGAGTCGCTGCGGTTTGGTGCTGCCACTCACTGTAGAATGCGTCTGACCCTGAGCTGTCTGAGATCTTACTCAAAGTGCTGGCTTGCTACAGTCCCATCATTTACATGGCTGCTCTCCCTTGTTGTTTAAGGAAGGCTAAGCCAAACATTTGCCTTCGTTGAAAAATGGGCAAACATAAATTTGTTTCTGGAAAATTCTGTAGCAATTGTTCAGCACCTTCCTGTCCTGGAGACTCTGCAGTGTGTTCCCAGTCTACTTCCACCCACCCCACCCCAACCACTTTTGCTTGAATATTCTAAAGGAATCAGAGTTCCTTCTCTTTTCCACGTAAAGAAAAGGCTGTTGTCACATCTTGCCTGCCCTCCATTAGACTCCTAACTTCCATCTCCGCCTTCCGTCTTGCTTCCAGTCAGTAAGCTCTGTTTTGGATGCGGGAGGTTGGTGTGGGAAAGAAGTTTCTTTGTAGTACTGAGTACTGACACCCTCTATTCTCTTTGGCCATCCAGGCTCCGGGCAAAATGGTAGAGCTCAAATTTGACTTCACTCTCTTTTTAACTAGTGAGCTTCCATTCAGTTCATGTCAGTACACATTTACTGTGTGCCTGTTATGTACAGGGATAGTACTCATCTGTTCATGGGCAGCTACTCAGTGTGACTGTCTGGGTCTCAGTTCTCTCATCTGGAAAATGGGGACAACAATAGTTCCAATCTCATTGGGTTCTTGTGAGGATTACATGAGTTAATGCATCTGAAGTGTTTAAAACAGTGCGTGGTATACAGTAAGCACTCAATGAATGCTACCTGCTCTTTTAAAATGGCAGAAACAGATGGAATGTTTACTCTGTCTAGGTGCTGTGCAGGGGCAGGGGTTACAGAGGTGAATAAGGACGAGACAGTTTGTAGAAGCTCCTCAAGAAGAGGGCGATCAAGGCCCTTGCCCTCTGTACTGTGTGATCAGTGCTATTGAGGGAATAGTTAATTCTGGGGGCATGGGGGCCTTGAAGGATGAGGTGGGGTTGGCAGTGTTGATGGTGGCATTTCTGGCAGAGGAAAAGTAAAGGGTTCTTTGTGGTCAGAGCACAGGGTGCTGTAGGGAGGAGTCCTCAGCACCCTCTCTGCATGCTGGGGCTTCCCCAGGCCCTCCTGTGCCGGCTGAAGGGCTCTAAGTGGCTGTGTGCTTCTCCCTCCAACTTGTTAGTTCCTGATTTACCTTCATTTGCCTATTGCCTGTTACAATACCCAGCACAGAATAGGAATTTCTTAAATTTTCAGTCTCTACACTCCTGTTCCCCCTGTTTGGCTGTTTCTGTTAAATTTTAGAATACTGTCTCATTTAAATAATTCACAGTAAGTTGTGAATGACTGCTTTATTAAGGGAATATATTTGCATGTTGATAGAAGGTTTTGCTGATACCAAAGAACTTCTTCTGATTACATGATCAATTCTAGCATCAGTGACGTATGGTGATAAGAAGAATGTATATTCTGTTGTTTTGGGGTGGAGAGTTCTGTGGATATCTATCAGGTCCGCTTGATCCAGAGCTGAGTTCAGGTCCTGAATACTTCTGTTAATTTTCTGTCTTGATGATCTAATATCGTCAGTGGGGTGTTAAAGTCCCCCACTATTATTGTGTGTGAGTCTAAGTCTCTTTGCAGGTCTCAAAGAACTTTGTAGGTCTCTAAGAATTTTCTGAATCTGGGTACCCCTGCATTGGGCGTATATGTATTTAGAATACTTAGCTCTTCTTGATGAATCGATACCAAAGAATTTCTAATTTAGAACAGTGTGCGGGGAGATAGTTTTGACCTGGGACGTCCTCCTTGCCGCTCCCCAACCTCCGTGTACACATCGTCAACTTGCAGTCGAGTCTAGAATAGGTTCGAGTTCATTTGTTCATTCATTCATTCCTTTATTCAATATGTTTTGAATGCCTCAATATTCTGAGGTAACAGTAGTGAACAAAAACAAGGCCTGTTCTCACAGGGATTAGAGAGAATGGGGCTTGTTTTTGTTTGTTACCGTTACCTCGGAATATTGAGCCCAGTGCCGTCCAAACTTGACTGTGCTTACCAGTCATTTGAAGATCTTGTTGAAATGTGGATTCTGATTCAGTAGGTCTGAAATAAGGCCTGAGAGTCTGCATTGTTAACAAGCTCTTGAGTAATGCTGATGATGCAAGTTCGTGGACCCCATTTTGGGAAATAAGTGGCAATAAGCAAATACCTGTAGGTCGGGTGATGGTAAGCTCTATGGAGCAAAATAAATCAGGGTAGGGGATAGTACCTTCACACATGGACTTGTCTAGATGGAGTGGTGAGAGGAGGCCTTTCTGAGGAGATGGCCTTGAGTAGACCTAACAGTGGAAATCTGGGGGAAGAATATTCCAGGCTGTGGGAAAAGCAAGTGCAAAGGCCTTGAGCAGAGATTGTGCTTGCGTTGTTTGAGGAAGAGCAGGAATGCCAGTGTAGAATTGAATGAGCAAAGGGAGAGTAGTGAGAAATGATGTTGAAGAAAGAGATGGGGCTGGATCCTATAGGACTTACTGGCGGTGGTGATGACTGGGTACTTTAGTTGGAATGAGATGGTCAGCCATTGGAGCATCCAAACAAGAGGTGACATAATCTGACTTCAGTTTTAAAAGAATCAACCTGGTTGTTGTGGAGAGAAAAGTCTGTAAGGTCAAGTATGGAAGCCAGGAGATCAGGAAGGAAGCTGTTGTTGAAATCAATCTGCAGATGAAGATGGCTTAGAGAGGGTGGTAGCAGGAGAAGTGGTTAGATTTTGGCTGTCTCTTGAAGATAGAGCTAGTAGAATTATCTGGTGGATTAAAAGGGTAGGAGAGAAAGAGAGGAATTGATATGGTTCCAAGGTCTTTGGCTCAAACAACTGGGAAGATGAAGTTGCCATTAATTGAGACAGCAGTTCAGGTTTGGGGTAAGAAAATAAGAGTTCATTTGGGGGTATGTAAAGCTTGAAGTGTTTATGCAAGTGGAGATGTCAGGTTGCCAGTTGAACAAAGTAGTCTGGAATTCTAGGGTGACAACAGGTCCTGAGGCAGAAATTTGGAAGTCATCAGCATGGAAGTGAATAAGAAACCTAGAAAGTGAGTATGGAGAAGAGAGAGGGAGATCTGAGCAATGAGCCTGGGATTACTGCAGCATTCAGGGGTTCAGGGTGAAGGGGACCAGCAAGAGATAGAGAAAAAAACAATAAGGCAGTAGGAAGAGAAGAAAGTGTATATGGTGTCCTGGGCGCTAAGAGAAGAAAGCAATCAAGGAGGAGGGTGTGATTGGCTTGGACAAATGCTGCTGAGAGTGGAGTTAGATAGGCACTAGCAATGCACGTTGAGTTTGGAGGTGTGAAGGTGGTTAGTGGCTCTGAGAGTGATGGGGATAAAACTCTAACTGCAGATGGTTCAAGAGAGAAAGGAAAAAGAGGCATTGGAGGCAACACATAAGACAATTCTTCTGAAGTCTTTTCTCTAGAGAAAAGCACAGTCATGGGGGAGGTGGGCCAAGGGAGGGTTAAGATGAGGTCTCATTATATGTGTTCACACTTTCTTATTTTTAAACATGAGAGACATATGACCAGAGTGTTTGATTTGGTGTTTTTCCCCCAAATGTAGATGGCCCAGTAGAATATATTTTGACTTTTTACTCTCAGTGTATTAGTACTTCAAAGATTCTTACAAGATGTCCCAAATCTTGCCTCCCATCTCATCCTTCCCATCCCCACAAAGTAAAGAAAATGATCTTGGGGCCAGACAGGGTGCTGTAGGGAGGAGTCCCTTGCACCCTCTCCCTGCCCTGGGATTTCCCCTGGCCCTCCTTGGGGGGGCTGAAGGGCTCTGAGGGGCTGGGATACTGCAGCATTTGGGGGTTCAGGGAGAAGGAGGACAAGCAAGAGTCAGAGAAAATAAAATAATAAGGAGGTAGGAAAAGAAGAAAGTGTATTAAATATTAAAAGTACAGTGTTACTTGTACTTCAAAAAGTACAGTGTTACTGTACTTTTAATACTGGCATAAAACAGAAGTTAGATATCCCCTTGCTGACCCACATCCTTCCCTCAAACTGACCACCGCTGTGGAAACTGCAGGATCCTGAAATTCTGATGACGACCAAAGAATCTCTCAGAAGCTTACTTAGCTCAAGTCTCAAATTACTGGAATATGATCTGAGAATATTCAAAATGAATGTGCACACTTCCCTTTTCATTTTCATTAACCTTCAAGCCCGTATTGTGGTTTTCTTTCTTTCTTTTTTTTTTTAAAGACAAACAAAAACTCCACTCTTCCCCAGACAAAAATGAATAGTTGGAATGACCTTAAAACATTTTCGTTGCTTGACAACATATTAGAGGGGATTTCTAAACACACAGAGGGACACATTATTCTGGGTCACGGGATGGCTGCCATGGATGGTGACTCTCTTTGGGGACTTCAGGACCAAAGAAGCAGTTAGTAATCTGGGTGTTGTAAATGTCAGTTTTAGGAGCTGGTGGGAAGGTGGCAACTGAGTCATATTAATTCAGCAGTGTTTATCAAGCACCCAGCATGTGCCAGGCCCTCCACTAGATGCTGGGGGTGTAGTGAGAACAGGCCAGGCCTGGACCCTGCCCTCAGGCAGCCCGTAGTCCAGGACAAGAAACTCTCACTCAGGCAGGTGCAGTGGCAGGTAGGTAAAGTCCTTCCATGAATTGGGTCAGGTTGGGGGATGTGGCAGGACAGCAAGTGCCTGCGTTGCTCAAAGAGGCAGCCACTGCTTAGTGGCAGCCTGCATGGGACCGAGGCTCAGGGTGCCATAGTTCTGACTTCTCAACAAAAGGCAGATCTTTATTTAGAATTTTTGTTTTCAAATATCACCAATTAGTTCAGATTTCTAAAATGTCATGCAGTACAAAGAAAACACACTCATCAGCCACCAGCTTTTTCTTCTTTTTTTAAAGTCAAGTTTATTAAGGTGTAATTTACATACAGTGAAATTCATCCTTTGTAGGTGTGCTGCATGATGAGTTTTGACAAAAGTGTGTAATCATGCGTCCACCACCACAATCCAGATATAGAACATTTCTGTCACCCCAAAAAGTTCCCTCTTGCCCCTTGCAGCTAATCCACTCCCTCAACACACCCAGTCCCTGGAAACCACCCATGTATTTTCCATCCCTGTAGTTTTGCCTTTCCCAGAAGGTCGTAGAAATGGAATTGTACCATATATAACATTTTGCGTTTGGCTTCTTTCACTTAGCATAATGTTCTTGAAAATCATCTGTGTCATTGCATCGATCACTAATTCTGTTCTTTTTATTGCAGAATAGTATTCCATTGCACCACAGTTTGCTTATTCATTCAGCAGTTGATGGACATTTGGGTTGTTTCCAGTTTATGACATGAAGTCTTTCTGTGGGCAGTTTTCATTCCTTTTGGTTAAATGCCTAGGGGTGGGATTGCTTGGTCATGTGTTAGGGATGTGTTTCGCCTTATAAGAAACTGCTAAACTGTTTTTCAAAGTAGCTGTACAGTTTTGCATTCTCATTAGCAATGTATGAGAGTTCTAGTTGTTCCTCTGTATCCTCACTGGCATTTGGTATTGTCAGCTTTTTTTTTCTTTTTAATTTAGATGTCAGCCATTCTAATAGTTGTTTAGTGGTATCTCATTCCAGTTTTAGTTTACATTTCTCTAATTACTAATAATTTTATTGTCACATATCTTTTCATGTTCTTACTTGCCATCTATATCTCTACTTTGAAGTGTCTGTTAAGTTATTTTGCCCATTTAAAAATTGGATTGTTTTCTTTTTACTGAGTTTTGAGCTTTCTTTATATAGTCTGGATACAAGTCTTTTATCAGATAGGTGTTTTGCAAATGTGTTCTCCCAGTCTGTGGCTTGTCTTTTCATTTTATTAACAGTGTTTTTTTTGTTTTGTTTTGTTTTTTTAAAGGAGAGAAGTTTTAAATTTAGATTAACTCTATCAACTTCTCAGTTTAAGATTTGTGCTTTTTGTGTCCTAGCATAGAAATTGCCTAATGTGTGCCAAGGTCACAAATATCTATGATTTCTTCTAGAAGTTTTGTATTTTTATTTTTACTTTTAGGTCTGTGATCCATTTCATGTTAATATTTGTGTATGGTGCAAAGTAAGAATCAAGGTTAATTTTTTTATATGGATATTTAATTGTTCTAGCACCACTTATTGAAAAGATTACCCTTGGTCCATTGACTTGTCTTGGCACCATATATGTCTGGGTTTATTTCTAGTCTGTTCTATTGCACTTCTCTCCATATGCCAGTACAACACTGTCTTGATTTCTCTAGTTCAGGGTTTCTTAACGTCAGCACTATTAACATTTTGGGTTCAACGGTTCTTTGTTGTGGATGCCTGTCCTGTGCATTAGAAGTTTAGCAATATTTCTGACTGCCTGGTAGATGTCAGTAACTCCCCTCATTCTTAGTTGTGACAACCAAAAATGTTTCAAGACATTGCTAAATGTCCCCCAAGGGAGTAAAATTGACCTTGATTGAGTTTTACTGCTTTAGTTCTGTAGTAAGTCTTGAAGTCAGATAGTGTGAGTATTCTTTATTCTTTTAAAAAATCTTTTTGGCTATTCTCGGTCTTATGCTTTCTATACAGATTTTAGTATCTTCTTGTCAATTTCTATTTAAAAAGCTGCTGGAATTTTGGTTTGAATTTCTTTGAATCTAGACCAATTAGAGATCGCTATCTTAACAGTGTGTGTGTTTTTTTTTTTTTACTCCATGAACATATCTCTCTCTACTTAGGTATTCTTTCTTTTCTCTCATCAGTGTTTTATAGTTTTCAACATACAAATTTGTACATACATTTTTCATGTTTTTCAGTGCTTTGGCAAACAGTAATATAAAAATTTCTTTGTTAGTATATAGAAATATAATTTTAAAAACCTTATATCATATGACCCTCCTAAACTCATTTTAGTTCTAGTAGCTTTTTATAGACTCTTCGAGATTTTTCTACATAGGAAATCATGTTATCTGTGAATAAAGACACTTCTCGTTCTTTCAAATCTGTAAGGCTTTTATTTATTTTTCTTGCCTTATTGCACTGGCTAGAACTTCTAGTACTTTGCTGAATAGAAATAGGGAGAGTGGACATCCTTGCCTTGATCCTGGCACTGGAGGAAAGTATCAGTCTTTCTCTAAAGTATGATGTTGGCTATAGTTTTGATTTTGTTTCACAGAGGCCCTTTATCAGGCTGAGGAAATTCCCTTCTCTAGCAAATTTGCTGTGAATTTTTATCATGACTGGTTATCAGATTTTGGCAAATGCTTTCTCTTTGTCTATTGAGATGATCACAGGGTTTATCTTTAGTTTGTAAAAAGGCAACTTTTTACAAACTAAAGAAATTCCTGGCCAGATGTGGTGGCTCATGCCTGTAATCCCAGCACTTTGGGAGGCCAAGGCAGGAGGATCACCTAATGTCAGAAGTTCGAGACCAGCCTGGCCAACATGGTGAAACCCTGTCTCTACTAAAAACACAAAAAAATTAGCTGGGTATGGTGGTGGGTGCCTGTAATCCCAGCCACTCAGGAGGCTGAGGCAGGAGAATCACTTGAACCTGGGAGGCAGAGGTTGCAGTGAGCTGAGATCATGCCACTGTACTCCAGCCTGGGTGAGAAGAGCGAGACTCCATCTCAAAAAAAAAAAAAAAGAAAAAAAAGAAATTCCTAACAACGGCCAGGCCATGTTAAAACATGAATTTTTAGTTTCATGTTCATGAGGGGTATTGGTCTGTAGTTTTGTTTTGCTAAAAGGTATTGTCTGGTTTTGTTATAAGAGTAGTGCTGGTCTATAAAATAATAGGGGCCAGATGCGGTGGCTCACCCGTGTAATCCCAACACTTTGGGAGCCCAAGGAGGGTGGATCACTTGACGTCAGGAGTTCGAGACCAGCCTGGTCAACATGATGAAACCCTGTCTCTACTAAAAATACAAAAATTAGCCAGGTATGGTGGTGCACACCTATGGTCCCAGCTACTTGGGAGGCTGAAGCATGAGAATTGTTTGAACCCAGGAGGTGGAGGTTGCAGTGAGTCGGGATTGTGCCACTGCACTCCAGCCTGGGTGACATAGCAAGACTCTGCCTCAAAAATAAAAGATAAATAAAATAAAATAATAGGGAAGTATTCCCACTTCTGCTTTATGGACGTGTTTGTGCAGAACGATTTCTCTTTTAAGGCCTGTGAGCTTACAGATGATATTGAAGATCCCTCAAGGATTTCTTTAGTAAAATAAAAAGTATCAGGTACCTCTAGTTCATTTTCTCATTCTCTCTCTCTTTATTTTATTTTTTTGAGATGGAGTCTCATTCTGTTGTCCAGGCTGGAGTGCAGTGGCACAATCTCGGCTCACTGCAATCTCCATCTCCCAGGTTTAAGCGGTTCTCCTGCCTCAGCCTCCCAAGTAGCTGGGACTACAGGCATGCACCACTGCACCCGGCTAATTTTTGTATTTTTAGTAGAGATGGGGTTTCACCATGTTGGCGAGGCTGGTCTTCAACTCCTAACCTCAAGTAATCTGCCAGTCTCGGCCTCCCAGAGTGCTGGGATTATAGGCATGAACTACCATTCCTGGCCCATTTTCTCATTCTCAGAGCTACCAGCAGATACTACTTTGGTTTAAGGTCTAGGGAAAACAGCCTGGGTGAGGGAAAATTGCATTGGTTGCATTCAGGAGACTGAGGTCACCCCTGGCTGTTACTTAGCAAATCATTTCACTTTTCAGGGCTTTCGTTTTCTCATCTATGGATAATAGCCTCAAGATCTTCCCTTCTTCCCCCATCCCCCGTCTGTGTCTTTACAAGCCATAAGCAGATGTTTTGGTGGAGTTCTACCATCTGCATTTCCTGCTTCTTCCTACATTAGCAGCCAAGCCCAGCCAAGGATTTTCATTCTGAAAAGGGAAGAGTTTTCCCACAGTTTGCTGTCATAGTTCCAATGTGAGGCCCAGATAAATATAGGCCTATCTTCAATCTTCATTGGATTTTTAAAAATTATGAAAGTAATATATATTTTATTAAATTCAAACAATACTCAGGTAGATGCAGTAAAATGCAAAAGGCCCTGTTGGCCTTGTGTATTAGTCCACTCTCACGATACTATAAAGAACTGCCCGAGACTGAGTAATTTATAAAGGAAAGAAGTTTAGTTGACTCACAGTTCCGCATGGCTGGGGAGGCCTCAGGAAAGTTACAATCATGGCAGAAGGGGAAGCAAACACATCCTTCTTCATATGATGGCAGGAAAGAGAAGTGCTGAGTGAAGTGGGGAGAATAAAACCATCAGATCTTGTGAGAACTCATTATCACAAGAATAGCATAGGGGTAACTGCCCCCATGATTCATTTACCTCCTACTGAGTCCCTTCCACAATGCATGGGGATTATGGGAACTACAATTCAAGGTGTGATTTGGGTGGAGACACAGCCAAACCATATCACCTTGCTATTCCCTAGAGTCATGCTGTCAATCAAGTGTGATGGATCCTTCCAGCCCTCTTTGTACAAATATTTATATCCATAGACTAGCCTCAACTTAATTTTTTTTAAGATACAAAAGGTATAATATTTAGCAACTTGCTTTTCCCATTAACACTATATCATGACCCTTTTTCCATACTGATTAAATTGTGTCATGAGAGAACTTGAACTTCTGTTAGAAACAGGGAAAGACCTTTTATTATAAAAGAGAATAGCTTTAACAACACAGGTCAGATTGAAACCTAGAGTTAAAATATCTCCTTAGACGGTTCTGCCCATTTTCCTTTACTCCCTGGCTTCCTTCTCTAGACGATACTTCCGCAGACATTTAAGAAAAATCATGGACGCTTTTAAACACCACATAGAATGGGGACAAACTTATGTTTTAACCAATCCTAGATATAAATAAGGCCAAGTAGCTGCCTCAAGCATAGGCCAAGGTCGCTGCTGCACCTGCCTCCTGTTCACTCAGGCGCGGCTTTGCCCAAGTGTCCTAACCACGAGAGGTGAATTCGATGTAGATTGAGATTTATATATGTTAAATCTATTCTTAGCTAGAAATAAAATCTCCTGACGTCAGACACACAAAATGGTTTTGGTATTTATGCAGTTCAAGTAAATGGGGAAGCCTAGAATACTTCTAACTTCAGTCTTTCCACATGAAATATGGAATGAAGTATCTAGAATGAAACTGAGACTCCCAGACCTGTCTGCCTACCTCTGTCCCTAGTAATGAATGCCGTTCCCCTGTCACTTGCCTTTTTATTTACCAGGTGTCAACAGCAAACCCAAGAAGTCTGAAGAAAAATGGGAAGTGTGAGAAGAAAATGTGTTGAAATTGACAGTGTGGCTTATAAGTTCTTGTTGAAAAGGGATAAATAAAAGTATCTCTAGATCTGTATCCTTCATTATCAGTTAAGAAGTCTTTGTTTTGAAAAGAATGGGAGGATCAGTCTTTGGAGCATTATTTTGAATATAATTAAGCTGGGTGAAAGTGTATTAAAAAATCAGCATCCTAGAACTGTCTTTGGCAGTTTCCTGTTATTATCTTATTAATACTGGAGATGAACATATGAATCAAGCTGGTGAACCCTACAGAAACTGAACCTTTTTTTCCAATTGGGTGGGGAATATTTCTGTAGTCTGTAGTCCAGCAATAAACACATTTTAAACAAGTGTTTTCCATTCTTGTGACCAATGTAATATCTTTACTTTTCCCTGCAGAGACAACAGTCTCCAGAGTTTCGTACAACAGTTCACGGTTGTCAAAGCTTTCCGTTTCTTTTCCTATTTGAATCTCACACTACTCCTAAGAGAGGGCTGAGAAAGTGATTTGCTAAAGGTCACACATTGGTCCAGGGATTTGCACATTATTCTGTGATTCAGGGGGCAGATCACCTAGCTACACAACTAAAACTAGCTCCAGTATGGGGCCTCAGGCCACGGGGGAATCCCAGGTGACATATTCGTAATAGGAATGAAATATAACCAGGCCACATGGATGCTATAATTAATTGATAGAAATAACAGCTAATACTTTTGAGCATTTACTGTTCGTACCAGCTCATTTGATTCTCATACCAACCCTATGAAGTAGGTTCTGCAGTTATCCCCATGTTTCAGAAGAGGGAACTGAGGCACAGAATAACTTAACAGTAACTGGTTCAGTGTCTCCCAGTTAACTGGCAGAGTAGAGATTGGAACCTAGGTAGTTCGATTCCAGAGCCCACCCTCTGCTTCATGATATTGCCCTCCAGGATATTAAGAGGCTAAGGTTACTGGCTGTGCATCTCCTGGGCCCAGTGCCTCTTCTTCCTATTGCCCAGGTCATCCTTCTGCCTCTTTCTGGAGACTGGCTTTTTCTGCTTCCCCATAGATTCTTGGTTCCCCTGACAATAAACCTTGCACGGGGCTTTTCACTTGCTGTGGTGCTCACTGCAGCCAGAGTGGGCAAGGCTCTTTAGTTTAAATGCCCACCATCAAGACTTTGCCCCAGTTCCACATTCCCATGAGGGAGAATTAAGCTGCTGCAATCTGGCCAATGGAATTAGGGAATCTACCTCTCATCCATTTAGCAGAGGCCAGAGGAGAAGGGGCACATGGTATAAAAATGCCTTCTTAGCCTGATCCCCCTTTCACCATGGCCTTGGTAGAGGTCAGTTTTAAATGTCAGTTTGGAGGGCAAACTTCTGAACATTTGTCTCCTCCTTCATAGCAGTAAAAGACAACTTCACATGTTGGTACGCTTGTTCTATGGAAGATAACAGTGACAGGTGGCCTGCTTGATAGTGTTGGCCAATTTTCCTGGTATAAATACTCCCACCGCGGCTGATTTCAAGCTGCTAACACGATAATGGAGTTGGGAAGTGATGCCTCAACTGGCTCAGCTCTGATGTGACCTGGCCCTGGCACACCAATACTCCTATCCATATACGGGCTAGAGGCAGGGAAGCTTCCACAGTAAGTGCACGATGTCTCCAAGGAGTTTGAAACCTAGGCTTCACAGGCCAATCAACTAGTTGCATTTATAATTATGTAAAAGGGAATAAGATTTCAAGGTAGAGAGGATGGGAGTCAGATTTGCTGCGTGCAGTCTGAAACAGCTTCAAACACTGTGTATAGTCCCAATGGTACAACCTAGTAGGCACTCAGCGATGCTTTATAAAAAATTGCAATTTCCTTTGATTATGGTGTCTCACTTGTGACATATAATTAACCCTTTCACTGATTTTAAGACGTCAGACCTAATTTTCTTGAGTGAGCATTGGTTTGGTTTTCTGGCACGGAAAGGTGTAATTTTTCTTTGCTTCCAGATGTCAGCAGCTCCTCCTCCTCTGCTGTCATCATGTCATCATGTTTCAAACCTAGGGATGAGGAGTCCACGTGGTACCCTAGTAGACGTCTTTCAGTTGGATACACATTATTAGTCTCAATTGGAGGCTTTTATTTATGATCATAAGGCCATCTCTCAGTTCATGTAATTATGCTAAAAGCCAAGACAGTCATGTGACTGCCACTTCCGACGGCGTGTCTGGTGCCTTAGCAGATCTCAAGGCCTGTCTGATTGGCTCTTTTCATTTGCACATCTGAGAAGGAGACTGGGAGTCTTGGCTTCAGTGTGCTACTTAAGATGCTGCCGACATTCCCCATCTTTCCTCCTGATGTGACGATGTTGCTAACCTTGGCCAGCTCTCACAACGGGTCGTGTTGGTCACTGGGAGATGCAGAGAGGAAGTGTCAACAGTGTGGATCTCTCACCCTCCTTAGACATGGAACTCCCAGTGTCCTACTGATGGAAGGTCAGTGTCTTTACCTATAAAAATAGCACCATTAATTTATTCTTTTGATTTCCCATGGGGCATGGCAAGAGAAAAAATTTTACAAGATTCTTCTTTCACATTTTATTGAAGATTTGTCCTAGTTTGTGAATATGTAGACTTCTGAATAAGACTAACATTTATGAGACAGCTATTATTGTGTTAGTCACTGGATCAAGGGTTTAATCTTACTGAGTCCCCATGACGACACTGTCAGATAGTTCTTGCCCATTTTGCTTGGAGGAAGTTGAGATTGAGAGAACATGTAAAAACCAACTGGCCTAAGGGCACATTGCTTGTAAGTAGTGGAGCTGGGATTTGAAACTAGATCTGATTACAATGTAAATATATTATCAGTTATACAGTGCAGTCCTTCCCTGCCCACCCAACATTTTATGAAATCGTCAAACACACGGAAAAGTAGAAAGAACAATATAGTAAACACCCCTATACCTACCATCTAAATGGTGCAATTAACATTTTGCTTTATCATATATCTGTCTGTCCCACTATCCATCAATTCATCTTATTTTTGATGTATTCAGAGTAAGTTGCAGATATCAGTACATGTCACCCCTAAATACTTTCGCATGCGTGTCATTGATTAGGGTTCAGTATTTGTTTATGACTCTTTCTGAGGTAAATTTTACATACAATGAAATACAAAACTCTTGAGTACATATTCTTGAGTTTTTACAAACGGATACACCTGTGTATCCCAAATCCCTGTCAAGATATAGCACGTGACCATGACCCCAGAAAGTAAGTTTTCTTTTGCCCTTCTGCAGACATTCCCATCTCTTCTCACTCGCCCCACCCAATCCAAGCAACCATGGTTTCATTTTATTTTTCACTAGAGTTTAGTTTTTATATCACGCAGTTAAAAAACAACCAAATTGCCAGTTTTCTTTGTTCTGCAGCAAAAGATAAAAGTGAGTATCTATCCTGTGTGTACAATAAAGATCTACAACTCCAAGACAATTGGTTTCCCTACAGTTGTGATATACCATGCAGTCTCACGTAGTGGTGTCTGTTGTTTCCAAATTGATTTTCCTTAATATGTATTAATTCAGACAGTATTTATTAGGCACCTGTGGGTGGCAGGCACTGAGCTCTCCCTTTATAGTACTTATTTTCCTTGGTAACCAGATACTTATTTATGACATTAGTCAGCCACTCCCATGAATAAGTATGATTGCTAACAGAGGGGAAGCCAAAGGTGCGGGTGGGAGGCTGGAGGAAGGGACCCGCCTTGGTGAGTGAGGAGAAAGGTTAGGGAAGGCTTTCCTGAGAAAGTGACATTTGAGGCAACATCTATTACAGAAGGAGGAGTAGGAGATGACCAGGTAGAGATTGGGGCAGGTGGAGAAGTGGGGACTGTCCTCTGTTTTCGGAAGGACTATGATTCATTCCTGAACCACAGAGAAGGTCGTGTGGACGGTGGGCAGGAGTGGAGGGGAGAGTGAGTGGTGAACGAGGGAGGAGAGGTAGCAGGACCAACATCACCCAGGAGACAGGCTGTGACCTTTATCTTCAGAGCAATGGGAAGCCATCGCATGATTTAAAGTAAAAGAGTGACCTTGACATTCAGTTATCTAACCAATTGAGTTGGATGAAGAAGAGGCATGGATGGTGTGTTCTGGAATTACAGTGAAAATTAAACACCAACAACATGGAACTTCCAGATTTTTGGAGAGCCCTAATTTGCATTGTGAATCATACACAGATTTTCTGATTCCTCCTGTGGTTTGTCGTCCTGGTCTGTGTGAAGGCCCAGGCAATGACAGTGACTAATAAACATCCTCTGTGCCTCCAGCTCTTGCCCCGCTCTGTCCTCCCATTTTCACTGCCTCCATTTCTTTGTCTCCTTCGCTCCTTAACTCACTCCCTTTCCATCCTTCATGGAAAGGAAAAAGGATGCTATTAGTCACCAGTGTTTGCCTGACTGCTGAATCCTGGGGCAGTTATCTAATCCCCTTTGCTCTGTGACTCTATAGATCCTCCTGGGGTAGCCTCTTTCAGACTCATGGATTTAGCAATCACTTATGTACTGTTGGTGCAAAAAACTCTCAGCTTTCTCTTGAGGATGAGACTTATGCTTAAGCAGTTTATTGGACATCTCTACCCATGGCTACTGACAAGTCAGCATTTCTCCCTCAAAGGGAACTCTTCGCCCCCTGAGTCTGGCTCGTTATTCTGTATTTCCTCTGTATTACCTCTTTCAGTGAGTATGACCACCACCCATTTGTTAGAGCCCAAAATCTGACAAATGTTCTAGATTCTTTTTTTTTTTCACCCCGTTGTTAGAGCCAGCAATCTGAGAATTGTTCTAGATTGTTTTATAGTTCATCATTTAGTTGGCCATTACATTTTGCTGATATAATTTCTTTTTTTTTCTGAGACAGTCTTACTCTGTCGCCCACGCTGGAGTGCAGGGTCATGATCTCGGCTCACTGCAACCTCTGCCTCCCAGGTTAAAGCGATTCTCCCACCTTAGCCTCCTGAGTAGCTGGGACTACAGGCATGTGCCACCACACCTGCCTAATTTTTGTCTTTATTTACTAATATTTTTGTAGACTCAGGGTTTCTCCATATTGCCCAGGCTGGTCTTGAACTCCCGGGCTCAAGTGATCTGCCTGTCTCAGCCTCCCAAAGTGCTGGGATTACAGGTGTGAGCCACTGGGCCCAGCTGCTGATTGCATTTCTGAACACTCTCATAATTTTGACAATTTTCTGTCTCTGTTGCCTTATTTCAGACCCTCCCTCCTTTTGGTCCACATTCTTACCAAAGCTGCATCTCCTAATTGTCCCCTGTCTCTAGTCTTGGCCCCCTTTAAACCAGCCTCGTCCTCCAGCCAGAGATTCTTATAAAATATAAATCGGCCCAGACCTTTTGTCGGCTCCTCATAACTCAGTTTGACTTCATTGCTTAGCAATCTGGGTCCTTTATGAATGAACCACCTCCAACTCACACCTGCCACTATAGCCAGGCTTGCAGTTTCCCCAGAGCCCTTTGTGCCGTTTACATTTTATTCTTTCTGCCTGGGAAGCCCTTCCCAGCCTTGTCTGCATGATTAGCATCTACACTTCTTCAAGACTCAACTCAGGTGTTAGGCCTGCAGGCAGCCTTCCCTGGCATGCACTCTGCCCTCTGCCTTAGGAGTTAGATGCCGTCTTCTCTGCTTCTGTCTCCTGGGCCATCCTTGAGGTCTCCTGGCCCGTCTCCTTCATCAGACTGTGAACTCGTCAGAGCAGTGGTTCTCAAAAGGTAATCCCGGGTACAATGGGGTACTGGAAACCCCTTCACAACTGTGATCAATGTGTTAAAAACTATTTTGGTTATAAGTGAGGACACACATGGTTATTAGCCATGTCTACTAGAAGAAACAATGAGCTAAGTACCTAGTGGGACAACTTGCTTAGAGAAAGAGGGAAGAAGATATTATAAAGTCAAGCCAGCACTAAGGAACAACTGAGGCACATTGCCTCCCGGGCGTAGAAGACAATGTTCAGGAAGAAGAACAGGAAGCAGTGCTACTTACACCGTGTAAAGGTGGAATAAGTGTGGAGTCAGTTTAAGGTCTAGGGTACGAAGGTGTGCAGATAACCCCGAAAACTTGAGAGCCACTCTCTTAAAAGCTGGGATCATGTTTTATTTGTCTTAGCACAGGGTCTTGCACATACGTAATAGATACAGGATAATTGTGGTGTATATAAAGGAAGGAAGAGAATCTCCTAGTAAGTTCTCACAGTACCTCTGAAAACCTGTTGTGTTATTCCTGCTCTTTAAACCTTTTTGACCATTCTGCCTACAAATATACATGGATAGCACAGCACTAGTGGTGGGATGGAGTACAGACATCACAAGCCAGGTACGAACTTCTCTCCACAGATGGGTTTTCAAAAATTAAACACTCGTGGCTGGGTGCAATGGCTCACACCTGTAATCCCAGCACTTTGAGAGGCTGAGGCAGGAGGATTGCTTGAGCCCTGAAATTTGAAACCAGCCTGGGCAACATGGTGAGGCCCCCTCTCTACCAAAAACTAAACAAAACAAAACAAAAATTAGCTTGGTGTGGTGGTGTGCACCTATAGTCCTAGCTACTAGGGAGGATGAGGTGGGAGGATCACTTGAGCCCAGGAGGCAGAGGCTGCAGTGATCTGAGATCATGCCACTACACCCCAGCCTGGACAACAGAGCCAGATCCTAACTCATAAATAATAAATAAACAATAAACACTTGTCAAACAAAATGAAACATCACTTAAAAATCAAGAGCTTTTCCATAAAAAAAATCAGGATTTCTAGGTTCCCTTGAAATAGTCAGAAGTTTAACCATGCTGGTCCTGTATTTCTGGATGGCCACACTTGGCTGAAGCTTAGTAGTGGTGCTTCTTTTAGACGGGGCATCTGTCACGGCTCCCGTTTGTCCCATTTCACTCTCATATTGGCTGCGATGAGCTAACTGTGGTAACAAACCAACCCCCAAATCTACAATGGCTTAAAGCCAGAGAAGTTTATTTCTCACTCATATAAAGACAAAATGAGTGTTCCTGATGGGCAGAGAGCTCTCTTTAAAGCAGCGATTCGGGGACCCAGGGTCCTTCCATTATGTGGCGTTGCCATATTCAGTCTGTGGCTCCCAAGGCTGCCCTGCTTGTCTGCATGCAGCAGATGGAAGCAGACAGAGTAATAGGTCCCTAGGTGATGTGTAGCATTGTGTGCACATTCCATGGGTTAGTGCTCTGTGACTTGGCCATAGTGACCTGCAGGGAGAGGCTGGGACACGTAATCTTAGAGTGGGCCCAGAAAGTAGAGGTAACAGGTTTGGCAAACAGCCAGCTGTTACCTGACCCAATTCATTTCTTTCATCTACTTGGCCCTTTGGTATTTGAGTTCGCAATCCCTGCTTTTAACAGCAACAGGCTTTGGAGATAAGGAAACCTAGGTTCAAATCACTATAATGTCAACTGTAGCAGGACAGGAACTTAATCTGTTTTGTTCACTGCCTAGAGCAGTCTCTGGCACACAGTAGGTGCTCAATAAGTCTTTGATTATATGAATGACTTCCTTCTGCCCCTAGCAATAATAATAGCTAACACTTAATGTTCATAATGTGCTTAACTCTGTTAGTAGGTTGGGTGCTATCTCAGGAAAAAGGTGCTAAGATTTGAACAGCCATAAGGTAAATGTGGAAATTATTTTCTTTTTCTCTTCTCTCTAATTTTCAGGATGTTTCTGGAACTCTCTTTAATCTATATATTGATGAGAAAATGTAACATATTTTCTTTTTCATATTTTAGAAGGCTTTCTAAAATATGAAAAGAAGGCTATTTCTTTAACATATTTTAGAAGGAAGGCTTTATTTTTGATTTTTTATTTCCTTAGGTTTTTGGAGAACAGGTGGTATTTGGTTACATGAGTAAGGAGAAAACGTAACATGTTTTCTTATTGGCTGGCTGCTAGGGTGAAAAAAACAGCTGTTTTCAACTTCTTGTAGTTTCGGTAGACAAATGGTTGTTACCTCAAGATAAGATTTTTTTTTTTCCTGTATGTAGTAAATTCTGATTAAATTGGACTCAATTATACTTCAAGTGGATTGTAGTCTGCTGTTTTCTGTTTGGCAAAAAAGTTAGTGTTATTTTCAAAGTCACCTTGACATCTTTTTGCTATACTCAGCACGGAGGGCAGAAGGTCCAATAGTTTTCCTGCAGTTTGAGGTCCTGATGGTGGTACATGTGAAGTGCAATTTCTTTGTTGTTACTGTTGTGACTTTCTGATGTATTTGGGGGCAGGTTTTAGGTTAACTGGAAGGAACTGATTGTATTTTTTTCTTTCCCCATAAGAATACAAGTAAAATTCCTCATACCTTGTTATCCCTGGTGTTGTGTCTTTGCTAGTTATTATGGGACCAGATAGCCTAAAGACCTCACTAGAGCAACTTAAGGTGATAGCATCCATGTTCCGGGCAGCAGGAAGTGAATTACGTTTGCATGAAGTATGTCCTATTACAGGACCATCAGACCGTTGGAACTCCACCTTTCCCTTAATTGAAGGGGGCTGCTGGAGTTGCAGGAGCTTAGCTGCAGGTCTCTTCCTGATGCTGCCTGAATCCCTTTTGCCAGAAAAATATCCATGAGAAGATTGAAAACTACAATAAAAATAGTGATGTATAAACACATAAATAAAATAAATAGATTACTACAATATTTACAGAAGTATTGTGAGAGGAAGAGATTAATGTGGATTATGCTGGTAGACTTTCTAGTGAGTTGGGTTAATCGGAAGGAGGACCTTGAATAGAGGTTGAATGGAGAAAGTCTGACTTCACAGAGTCTGGGATCCTTCTCATGGCATTGGGTAACTAGGACACAGCCTGAAGTAGGTAGAGTGAAGGGACTCAGCTGAACTTACTCTTCTCCCTTTAACTTATCAATAGCATTAACTTTCTTTTTTTTTTTTTTTCCTCTCTTTCATTTAAAAGCTTCCCAGAAAACGGCTGGGTATGGTAGCTAGCACTTTGGGAGGCTGAGGCAGGTGGATCACCTGAGGTCAGGAGTTTGAGACCAGCCTGGCCAACATGATGAAACCCTGTCTCTACAGAAAATAGAAAAATTAGCAAAGCATGGTGGTGCACACCTGTAGTCCTAGCTACTCAGGAGGCTGAGGCAGGAGAATTGGTTGAACCTGGGAGGCAGAGGTTGCAGTGAGCCGAGGTTGTGCCATCGCACTCCAGCCTTGGTGACAAAGTGAGACTCTGTGTCAAAAAAAAAAAAAAAAAAAAATTCCAAAAATGAATTAATGTTTGTTTTAAGCTCTCCTCTGTTTTCTAAATTTTATCATAATTTGTTTAAAAGTGAAAACATTTTAGGTTGGGCACGGTGGCTCACGCCTGTAATCCCAGCATTTTGGGAGACCAAGGTGGGTGGATCACAAGGTCAGGAGTTCGACACCAGCCTGGCCAATATGGTGAAACCCCGTCTCTACTAAAAAAAAAATAAAAATTAGCTGGACCTGGTGGCAGGCGCCTGTAGTCCCAGCTACTCAGGAGGCTGAGGCAGGAGAATTGTTTGAACCTGGGAGGCAGAGGTTGCAGTGAGCCAGGGTTGTGCCATTGCACTCCAGCCTTGGTGACGAAGTGAGACTCTGTGTCAAAAAAAAAAAAAAAAAAAAAATTCCAAAAATGAATTAATGTTTAAGCTCTCCTCTGTTTTCTAAATTTTATCATAATTTGTTTAAAAGTGAAAACATTTTAGGCTGGGCGCGGTGGCTCACGCCTGTAATCCCAGCATTTTGGGAGACCAAGGTGGGTGGATCCCAAGGTCAGGAGTTCGACACCAGCCTGGCCAATATGGTGAAACCCCATCTTTACTAAAAAAAATTACAAAAATTAGCTGGATGTGGTGGCAGCTGCGTGTAGTCCCAGCTACTCAGGAGGCTGAGGCAGGAGAATCTCTTGAACCCGGGAAGCGGAGGTTGCAGTGAGCCAAGATCGCGCCACTGCACTGTCACAGCCTGGGCGACAGAGTGAGACTCCATCTCACACAAAAAAAAAAAAAAAGTGAAAATATTTTTTCTATTTAAAAAATTTATTACAAGGTAATCTTTTAATAATAATCAAGGAAATTTTTGAAAGGAAAACTCATAGTTTTTTTGTTTGTTTATTTGTTTTTTTTAAAAATCAAGTTGGAACACTGAAAGTTCCAATTTGGCGGTTGGCTATTTTTTTTTTTTTGAGATAGAGTCTTATGGTTGCCCAGGCTGGAGTGCAGTGGCACAATCTTGGCTCACTGCAACCTCAGCTCCCGGGTTCAAGAATTCTCCTGCCTCAGCCTCCCGAGTAGCTGGGATTACAGGTGCCTGCCACCACACCTGGCTAATTTTTGTATTTTCAGTAGAGACGGGGTTTCGCCATGTAGGCCAGGCTGCTCTTAAACTCCTGACCTCAAGTGATCTGCCTGCCTCAGCCTCCCAAAGTGCTGGGATTACAGATATGAGCCACCACACCTGGCCTGGTGTTTAGCTATTAAATAGTAACATCATGTGTTAATATTGTTAAAAAATGTAAAAAAAAAAATGGTAACATCAGGCCTGCATCCACTCTATACCAATGCTACTGCTCCACATGGCTAATAACCAGTCTGGGGTAAGCTGAGTACAGGAACTAAAAGCTTAGAAACTTTTATGGCAATTAGGCATTGGCAGGACATCTGGGCGTGTGATCAGTGGATCTATCCTGTAGAGCAGGAACTAGTCCAGTTTGGGTGTGATTGAACTCTCATGGTAAGATGCAGATGGCATGAGCTATAGTAAAAGGACAGTTTGGTAGGTGATGGGTTGGAAGGTAAAAACAAGCAAGCAGAGAAACAAAGCACCAGTCCTTCCCCATGGATAGAGCTCCACAATACTTGCTACCACGTTATCGCTCACTCTTCTTCCATTCATAACCTAGTTAGAAGAAAAATCACCCATAGCCCCAAGAGTCTAACACAACCATTGATAGGATTGATATCTTTCTTTTCATCTTTTGCTTTTTGTGTGTACATGCCTTTTACAAATACATTTGTAACCATAATTCATCACAATTTCTGAATCTTAGGATTCACATTCCTAGTTGACATATTATGGCAATTTTTGTGTTTCGTATATATGTCTTAGTTAAAAAGACTTAATAATCAGTTATTGTCCGAATTGTCCCTTCTTTTAGGAATTTTTGGCTTCTTCCACTCCAGTGAGTGGTTTTTTTTTTTTTTTTTTTCCTTTGAAATGGAGTCTTGCTCTGTCACCCAGGCTGGAGTTCAGTGGTGCAATCTCTGCTCACTGCAACCTCCACCTCCCGGGTTCAAGTAAGTCTCCTGCCTCAGCCTCCTAGGTAGCTGGGATTATAGGCATGCACCACCACGCCTGGCTAATTTTTGTATTTTTAGTAGAGACACGGTTTCACCATGTTGGCCAGGCTTGCCTCGAACTCCTGACCTCAAGTGATCCACCTGCTTTGGCTTCCCAAAGTGCCGGGACTACAGGTGTGAGTCACCATGCCCGGCCCAGTTAGTGTTTATAATGTTATGAGATTTTTGTGCTTTGGGGTGGAGAGAAGGGGAATGCTTTTCTCCTCTATTCTAAATTTTGCTGGTTTATTGCCAGGCAACCAAAGAAGAACTGCTAGAAGATAAATCAAATGTCCTCTTTAGGATTCTGTTCTCATTAATCCCAGGAGTGGTGGTATATGCAGTTTTTATCCTCTGTTAGTTTTCTCTTTCAGATAAGATAAAATTCTTGTAAGTCCCCAAGCTTTCCTGGTGGCTGAGACTCCAGGAGATGAGCTGGCCATCTGGTGAAATGGACATCACCTCCTACACAGAGCTATCTCCCATGGTGGAATGTCATCCAAAGGGCCATGGTTCTGAATCCCCCAGCTCTGCCCGCTGTCCACTGGCCATCTGTTCCCCCTCACCCTCCAGGGTTTATTTTGGCTTTGCACGCTGACTGATGATCTCTTCTGAGTCACCTGTGCCCACCTTGGGCTTTTTTTTTTTTTTAAATCCCTTCCAAACCTTGGAAATGGTTCCAGATTGTACTCACTCAGTTTTGTGAATTCAGAAGGACGAAGATGAAGAAGATAGGAGGAGATGGCCATGTTTGGGTCGGATTCTTGTAGCACTCCGCTTCTCTTTGCTGTGGCACCTCCACTTTGTGGACTCAGCTTTTTAGCTAACCGTGTTGTGAAGCCAGCCCTTGCTAGAAAGGAGCTGACTCCACTCATACTGCTAGGAAATCGACTTTTAATTCTTCACCAGTAAGTTGCTTATCTCAAGCCATCTTTAAGAAAGATGTTTAATAATATGTTCAATGTTTATTATTAATTAATAGAAAAATAATTTCTAGAACAGTCTTGTTAGCTTCCGACCTTTCACGTACAGCACATCTTTAAGAATCATTAGTACCTACAAATGTATAGAAATCAACCCATCACATATTTACAAAACATGCATGATGTGTTAAGTAAGACCAATGCTAGGTAAGGTTCCCAAAGTGATACCAGTAGTGCTTTGAAGGTATATAAGTAAGGACAGGGTTGCATGAAAATAGCTAATTGAATATGAAAGCTTAAGTATCCAGGCACAAAATAAGTGGTACAGAAAATAAATGAACTGGGCTATCAAATTTAGCATCCACTTTACCCTGGGTTACAATGGGAATGGACTGCTGGTGTCCCTAATGCTAAGAACTTGCCTGAAATAACAACTTCTACTGAGTGTCTGTGACTTGGGACCTCATGGTCTAGGATAATGCTAGGGGTCTTGTGGGAACTTCTGCGTCATTGATTTTTACCAGAGCAGGTCTTAGAGAATCATGTACCAGCAACAGAATCTTTTAAAGCAAAGTTGGCATTTTGCTTCTGAAATATATTCTTACCCACAGCACATAGTAGAAATTGTGGATTAAAATTATCTTAAAACTGTTCTTACTTGAATTACCTAAAACTGTAGAATGTCTTTACTGAAAAACCCTATTTCATCTAAGTTATAGTAATAGAAATAGTTTCCACTTATTCTGCCAGCATTTCCCGTGATCCAGACACTGTGCAGGGTGCCTGAGATGCTTGTACGGCATTTAATCTTCACAGACCTCTTATGAGGTAAGAACTGTTATTATTCACATTTTGCAAATGGGGAAGCCGAGGCTTAGAGAGGTGATATAACTTGCCCAGGACCACATAGCATAATGTTGGATCTGTCCTTCTGAACCCAAGGCCTGGGCTCCTGTCCACTGCTAAGCTAAATGCTCTCCATGATTGTGTCTGCCTTTCCTCTGCCCCATGAGCTGCATCCCAGGTCTAAGGATGAGATGAAGCAATTGTGTCTGATGGGCATGTATTGCTGTGGGCATTACAGAGGCTTTTCACATCCCACTGTCTCTGTAGTATGATCCGGCCACAAAGGGTGAAGGTGTGAGTAAGCGTGGCTGTGGCTCATATTATATATATATAAAATATATATCTCATATGATATACATTAAAATAGTATATATAAATACATTATATTTATATAATATATAAAATATATTTATATATAAAACAAATATATTATATATAAAACATATATTTATAAAAAATATATAAATATATTATACATAAAATATATAAAATATATATATAATATATTTATATATATTATATATAATTGTATTATATATTATATATAATAATATATTATATATTTATATTATATATAATAATATATTATATATTTATATTATATATAATAATATATATTTATATTATATATAATAATATATATTTATATTATATATAATAATATATTATATATTTATATTATATATATAATAATATATAATATATTATATATTTATATTATATATAAAATAATATATAATATATATTTATATTATATATAATAATACATAATATATATTTAATATATATAATATAAATATATTATATATTATGTAATATATTATATAACATATTATATAATATATTATATAATATATAAATATATAATATATAAAAATATATAATATATATAAATATATAATATATAATATATTATATAATATATAAAGATATAATATACAATATATTATATAATATATAAATATATAATATATAAATATATAATATATTATATAATATATATAATATATAAATATACATAATATATAAAAATATATTATATATAAAATATATAATATATATCTTATATATAATATATTATATATAAAAAATATATATTATATATAAAATATATATTTTATATAATATATTATATATAAAATATATAATATATTATATAAAATATATATAATATATTTATATAAAATATATATAATATATTTATATAAAATATATATAATATATTTATATAAAATATATATAAAATATATATAATATATTTATATATAAATATATATAATCTATATAATATATTTATATATAATCTATATAATATATTTATATATAAATATATATATAATATATAAATATATATATATTTATATATAAATATATATATTTATATATAAATATATATATTTATATATAAAATATATATAAAATATACATATATTTAAAGGTGTTGGTCAGAACATTTTATATTTTATATATAAATATATTTTATATATTGTATCTATTCATAGGTTCCCCATCAGTATCATTTCCAATTTCCCTACACGGCTCTTCTGAATGACTCTCCTTGAGCCTTCTAACCTCCTTCCAGACACCCAGTCCACCTTAGATGGCTTTTGTGGTACCTTTTTCACCTGTTCACTCCTTAAATGTGGGTGTGCTGTCAGGTTCTGTCCTAGATTTTTTTTTTTTAGACAGGTCTTACTGTGTCACCAGGGCTGGAGTGCAGTGGCACGATTATGGCTCGCTGCAGTCTTGACCTACTGGGCTCAACCGATCCTCCCACCTCAGGCTCCTCAGTAGCTGGGACTACAGACACACGCCACCATGCCCAGCTAATTTTTTGTAGAGATGGGGGTCTTGCCTCTGCCTGCCTCAGCCTCCCAAGGTGCTGGGATTATAAGCATGAGCCATGGTGCTCTAGCAAGTTCTGGGACTAGAGCAGGGCCCTAGCAGCAAGAGGAGGTCCGACTTCATGCCACAAGCCAAAGGTCACCAACTCAAAGATGCGGAAGCTAGGGGGGTGGCACGAGTGAGCCAAGCACACCTGGGAGGGTGCACCCCACATAAGGGGCACAGCTGTTCCTCTCCTCCAGCCAGTTGTTCCCATGGGGGAATTCAGGAGCCAGGGGCCAAGATATGTTCTAGCCTTCTTGTCTTCTAGCTTACAGCATCGAGGGGTCAGTGACTCACAATGTTACAACTCCAGCATAGACTCTTCTGCACTCCAGCCCTGTTCCCTCTTAATGGACACTTCAGCTAGGTGGTCTGTAGTCACCTCACACTCAGCTGTCTCCCAGCCTGATCCCCTGACCTGGTCATCCTGCTGTATTCCTAGTCTTGGTGAATGGAGCTTCTGTCTGCTTGGCCGCTTAAGCCAGAAACCACAGAGTCATCCTAGACTCCTCCTCCTCCTCCTTCACCCTGCATATCTGATTGGTCCTGTCAGTTCTGTCTCTTTAATGTTTCCTGTACCTGCTCCCTCCTCTTACAGCCTCTACTCAGGCCCCTGTGGTCTCTCATCTGGATGATTTCTGTAGCCTCCTATTTCTGGTCGCCTTGTGCTCCTTCTCGCTCTGTACTCTCGCCTATGTCTGTCCTCCAGGGGTCTTTCTAATCACAAAGCAAATCATATCTCCGTCTTCAGCCTAAGGCTTGAAATCTGTGTCCATCTCACAGATCTGTATTCTCTCCTTACAGTGTTAGCCTGCATCATGTTTAAAAACAATTCCCTTCGGCTTTGCTTGCGTATATTAAAAATCAGAGGATTCCATATAAGGATCCAGGTTTCTGGCTTGTCTTTGAAAACCAGAAGCCTTGGTCCCTGGCTCCTGAATTCCCCCGTGGGAGCAGCTGGAGCAGAGGGACAGCTTTGCCCCTTATGTGGGGTGCATCCTCCCAGGTGTGCTTGGCTCACTCCTGCCACCCCCCCTAGCTTCCGAACCATTTGAGTTGGTGACCTTTGGCTTGTGGCATGAAGTTGGACTTCCTCTTGCTGCTAGGGCCCTGCTCTAGTCCTTGTACCCTGCACCCACAGAGTTTACTTTCTTGGGGTACCTCTAATTTGGCTTTTTGTTTCACACCTGTGTCTTGTCACATACTCTCCCTCTGGTTAAAGCTCACACGAGAGGCAATACTCTTTTCTGAGGATCTTGACAACAGAGTAAGATTATGGTTTCATCCTTAGTCATTTGGCTTGGGGTCCGTGAACTCCTAGGGTAGTCTCTTCTAAATTATTTTGATAATGTACAATAAGAACTACATTTTACATTTTGACCCAGCATGCGTGTGCGTACACACACACATACACACAGACATACAGACACATGCACCCACACATGCAGACACAGACACAAACACACACATGCAGACACACACAGACACAGACACACGCAGACACACACAGACACGCAGACACAGATACACATACAGACATACACACAGGGACACACACAGAGACTCAGGGACACACACACAGACACAAACGCAGACACAGATAGACAGACACATGCAGACACACACATGCAGACACACACACACGCAGACACAGACACACATGGACACACACATGCAGACACGCAGACACACACAGACACAGAGACACACATGCAGACAGACACAGACATACACACAGGGATACACACACAGAGACCCAGGGACACACACACAGACACATACGCAGACACACAGACACACACACAGACACACACAGACACATGCACCCACACATGCAGACACAGACACAAACACACACATGCAGACACACACAGACACAGACACACGCAGACACACACAGACACGCAGACACAGATACACATACAGACATACACACAGGGACACACACAGAGACTCAGGGACACACACACAGACATAGACACATGCAGACACACACACACATGCAGACACAGACACACACGGACACACACATGCAGACACGCAGACAGACACACACAGAGACACACACGCAGACACAGACACAGACATACACACAGGGATACACACACAGAGACCCAGGGACACACACACAGACACATACGCAGACAGACACACACACAGACACACATAGACACATGCACACACACATGCAGACACACAGACATACATGGACACACACAGACACACACGGACACACACATGCAGACATGTAGACACAGACACACACGGAGACACACGCACAGACACATACAGGGACACACATGGACACGGACACACATATAGACACACAGACACACACATAGAGACACATGCAGACACACACAGGGACACAGACACAGACACACAGACACACATCAGACACACACACATAGACATACAGACACACATGGACAGACACGCAGACACACACACGCACAGACACACAGACACACACGCACGGACAGACATGCACACATGGACACAGACACACAGACATGCAAAGGGACACACACAGACACACACACAGACATAACACCCACACCTACAACTGATAAAAAGGGTGAGGAAATAATAGTTACGTGACCTCTCTTCCATACTTTTTTCCTCTTCTTTTCCCTTTGCTTCTCCTCCTTCTCTTCCTCCCTTTGTTTCTTTTTCTTCCAAGTTGCTCATGACCCACTAAACTGATTTCATCATCCATTAGTAGGTCACAGTTCATACTTTGAAAAAACACTGTTCTTGAGGAGAGAGCTATAAATCCTTGAAATTATATATTTAAATCTAGTGTATACCATACCTTTGTTTTTCCAGGAGACAGGAAGTTCCTAAGCATTCGGCTTTCCAAGGGGGCCATGATGAAAATAGATTTCATAACCACTGATTTAGGTATTTTATTTTCAATGGGATTTGAGGTCACCAGGTTCATGCACCCATAGAAATTAGTGATAATTATTTGAAATGTGGGCCTCTGTGTCAGACGTCTGACATGGCCGGTATTGTTTGTTGCTAAATGAAGTTAATATTTGCAGAATCTCAGGGAGAGTGAAATGGATCCTTTAAATCTCCTGTACCCATGAGAAGGTGAAAAGCTATGTGAGGCACATAAAAAGGATTTACTTGGTGAAAGAGTTTCAATAAAATCTTCATTTAGGCCAGTCACGGTGGCTCATGTCTGTAATCCCAGCACTTTCGGAGGCCGAGGTGGGTGGATCACTTGAGGTCAGGAGTTTGAGACCAGCCTGGGCAACATGGTGAAACCTCATCTCTACTAAAGATACAAAATTAGCCCGGTGTGGTGGCAGGCGCCTGTAATCCCAGTCACTTGGGAGGCTGAGGCAGGAGAATCGCTTGAACCCAGGAGGGGGAGGTTGTTGCCGTGAGCCAAGATCACACAATTGCAGTCCAGCCTGGGCTACAGAGCGAGACTCCATCTCAAAACAAACGAACAAACAAACAAAACAAAACAAAACAAACAAAAACCTTTTATTTAAAGTCAGATAGGTACAGACAATTCATGGAAAAAAATATAAAGAAAAAGATATGAAGGTCGTGAATAGACAATACCATAGCAAGATTCAGGTAAAACAAACAAAAACTATATAAGGTGTTTATAATCACAATAATAATGAAAAACAAAATAAAAATTATTTAAAGCTGGGCACAGTGGCTCACGTCTGTATTCCCAGCACTTTGGGAGGCTGAGGCAGGTGGACCACCTGAGGCCAGCCTGGCCAACATGGTGAAACCGGTCTCTAATAAAAATACAAAAAATTAGCTGGGCATGGTGGCGTGCCTGTAATCCCAGCTACTCAGGAGGCTGAGGCAGGAAACTTGGTTGAACCTGGGAGGTGGAGGTTGCAGTGAGCCAAGATTGCACCACTGCACTCCAGCCTGGGCAACAGAGTGAGACTCTGTCTCAAAAAAAAAAAAAAAAAAAAAAAAGTTATTTCAAAAGATTAAAAAAAAAAGTCAGATAAAATAACCCAGAAAATGTTTTCTTTTCATTTTGTTTTATTGTTTTTGTTTTGGCTTATATGAAACCATTATTCAACACCTGTCTTGGTAATAGGAATGAAGAAAATAGTAGTGAACAGAATAAATAAATATTCTTGCCCTCAGGATGTTCCAATCCAGAAAAGGAGAGTGAGAAATAAAAATAGAGAATCACTAAAGCATTGGTGTAAATAGAATAAATACCATAAATGCATTGCTGCCAAAGTATATAACAGAAAATCAAATTAGGTTTGTGGGAGGGATTGTGTAGGGAGATAACAGAAAAGACATTACAGAATGACCAAGATTATTTTGAGCTACAAAATCATTAAGCAGTGGTTTTGAGTAACAGAATTAAAAAGAGCTGCTGTAATAGACTAACAAAAAAATTCCAGATTCAATATCCTCTAGTAATATCTTTTATGTTATTTCCCTACACTTTTTTTTTTTTTTTTTTTTTTTAACATAATACACTGCTTCTAAAGAAGCAAAAGCTGTCCGGGCACAGTGGCTCATGCCTGTAATCCCAGCACTTTGGGAGGCCGAGGTGGGTGGATCATGAGGTCGACAGATCGAGAACATCCTGTCCAACATGGTGAAACCTCGTCTCTACTAAAAATACAAAAATTAGCCAGGCGTGGTGGCGGGCACCTGTAGTCCCAGCTACTCAATAGGCTGATGCAGGAGAATCGCTTGAACCCAGGAGGTGGAGGTTGCAGTGAGCTGAGACTGCGCCACTGCACTCCAGCCTGGGCAACAGAGCGAGAGTCTGTCTCAAGAAAAAAAAAAAAAAGAAGCAAAAGCTCTACTAGGAATAGTGTTTTATCCATGTTCCAGGTCTCGTTATCCCCATTTTTAGAAGAGGAAGGCTCTATGTTAATAGGCTTGTGGACCTGGTCTACTATAGGAAGGTTAATGGGTTCTCCAAGTAAGGCCATTCATTATTACCCATGTGTATGTATCACTTCCTTGAATGATTCTGGCAGTTGGAGCAAAGCTAACTCATTACTACAACAGTCAAAGCATGAAAAATGGCCACTGTGATGAGCCTCCTTTTTTTACTCTAGTAACACAATTACAATTTGATTATAGATTTTTGTTGTTGTGAATATAACAAACCATGTTGCTCCCCTCAAAACTGGCCTGCAGAGAAGAGGGAGAAAAAATTAATCCAGAATCCCATGGCCCCAACACACCCGCTGTTTGCATTCCTGTTAGGAACCGAGTGTGGCTTTCATTTGCTTGGCTGGCTTGCAGGATGGCTGGGTGGGGAGGGGGCTCCTGCCGGCTGCGACTTATGCTTCACACGTGCACGGGCCATATGGCAACACCAGTGTGCATGTGCAGGGTAGGGGCCGCTGCCTTGACCCGAGGCTTTCCATTGGGTGCCTCTGTTTTCAAATCGTCTTTGGTCCGAATCCTATCACCTCCTATCTCTTAGGGACAGGTGGATGTAGATGGGGAAGCTGGAACCCGAACTACCCCCTTTGCTCATGTTGTGTTGCAATCCGCGCAGCGGAGCAAAGCTCCCCAGAGTTGGCAGCCCCTGAAATTCAGGGCAGGTCTGACATTTGCTCTCCACCGTGCCCTGCACTCTTCTTTTTTAAGGCCCCCTAGCCCTCCGCTGCCTCAAAGGGATCAGCTCTCACTGCATCTTTCTTCACAAATCTAATTGTAAAGGATCAGGCACCTACCAGGATGCAGTTATACTTCGCTGCTGCTTTGTATTCTTCATTTTTGGGGTAACAGTTTTGTTAACCTTTGCTTTCGCACACCCAGGTGTCGGATGAGGTCTTTTGGCCCCTTAAGACCTACTTAGATTGGCTGCAGCCCTCCTGTTGCCTGCTACTGGAGGCGTAATGTTCACGATTCCTGTAAATTCCTCGGACACTTATGTTCTAGTTTCTGTCTTTGAGCTCTTGCTTCACTGAACTAGCTCAAGGTAGGGACTCTTTGTTCCTGTTCTTCATGGGTCTATCTAGGTAGATGTGGAGTTCAGTCCTTTTTCTTTTTTTCGTTTTTTTTTATTTTATTTTTTGAGACGGAGTCTCACTCTGTCGTCCAGGCTGGAGTGCAGTGGTGTGATCTTGGCTCACTACAAACTCCGCCTCCCAGGTTCACGCCATTCTCCTGTCTCAGCCTCCCGAGTAGCTGGGACTATAGGAGCCCACCACCACGCCCGGCTAATTTTTTGTATTTCTAGTAGAGACGGGGTTTCACCATGTTAGCCAGGATGGTCTCTATCTCCTGACCTCGTGATCCACCCTCCTGGGCAGTCCTTTTTCTTTTTCTTTTTTGAGACAGTCTTACTCTGTCGCTCAGGCTGGAGTGCGGTGGCATGATCTTGGCTCACTGCAACCTCTGCCTCCCAGGGTCAAGTGATTCTCCTGCCTCAGTCTGCGAGCCTGCAAGTAGCTGGGATTACAGGTACGCGCCACCATGCCTTGCTAATTTTTGTATTTTTAGTAGAGACGGGGTTTCACCGTGTTAGCCAGGCTGGTCTCAAACTTGTGACCTCAAGTGATCTGCCCACCTTGGCCTCCCAAATTGCTGGGATTATAGGCCTGAGCCACCGTGCCCTGCCCTAATCCTTTTCCTTAATTCCTTCAAACCACCCACCTGAACTCACCATTCACAAGTACAGAGAAGACTCTAATGAGGATTGGGGAATCCTAAGGATTTGCCCTGCAGTGAAGCAAATGGCTTTACAAGGGAAACCCTGCCTCCTTGTTCTGAAAAGTTCCTGGCGAATTCTAAAAACTTTAAATCCCCCAGCCTTCTGCGCCCATCTGTCCATTTTCTCTCTTCCCTTTCATCCTCAACCCCCACATTCCTCATGAGTTCTCACTCAAGAGTTCTTGAGCTTTCCTTAGTCAACTTCCTACTGGGAATGACCCATTCCTGCAGGGTCTCACCTTCCAAGCCCAAGAAGCTCATCAAGTTTTTTTTTTTTTTTTTCCCCCACCTTGTAAACAAGACAGTTTCTTTCTCAAGAGGTGTCAAGATAATAAAAATTTTACCTTGTTACTTAATTATCTGCTTTCTGGAGGCAAAAACCTCAATCAATTCTACTCTTCTGAAATAAGGAACAAATTTGTGTACAAAACAGAAAGATTGGAAAGTGTCTTTTGTAGTGACTTCTTTTCTAAAACATGTAAAACTGAGCTAATACATTCTGGAGCTAGGCGGGTAGCTAACTGGTGCTCTGGGCATCAATCGGGAATAGAGAACTGAATTCTGAGTTGGGAGTGTTGCTGTGCAGGGGACTTCGTCACATAGCATCTGTGTGATCTTGGTTTTGGGCCTATCACTTGGTGTTTCCCCATCGGCAAAATTGGATTCAATGATATCTAATATCTAATATCTTCCAAGTCTAATATTTTATATAGCGCTCTCCATAAGTTAGAGAGAGATATATACATACTCTGTATATGTGTATACAGAAATTTTAGATCTTCCCAAACCTTTAGGAAAGCTTCCTACACACAGATGCCTCATGTGAGCAAGTTTTTTTGGCATCTCTCTGTCCCAGTCCCACATGTCCAAAGTGATATAGACTTTCCTTGGTTAGGGAGTTGGTTGCCTCATTTCTGACATCGTCTTTGAGATGAGGTGTCCTACGGATCACATGAGGCCTGGAGTTTGAGACCAGCCTGGCCAACATGGTGAAACCCCATCACTACTAAAAATACAAAAAAAAAAAAAAAAAATTAGCCGGACATAGTGGCGCGTGCCTGTAATCCCAGCTACTCGGGAGGATGAGGCAGGTGAATCACTTGAATCCAGGAGGCAAAGGCTGCAGTGAGCCAAGATTTTGCCACTGCACCCTGGCCTGGGTGACAGAGCGTGACTCCATCTCAAAAAAAAAAAAAAAAAAAAAATTAGGTGTCCTTAAACTGGACTTGAAAAAAAATCAGCAACTGCTTGTGTGGGGAAATCTTCCTCCTTCAGAACAACACAATAGTCAGAGGTTAGAAACGGTGTGAATGATGCTGGAGGGAGGGGGGACAGGTATCATAGCATCTGTGTGCATTTGTTTTTTTTCTTTTTTCGGAAACGTTTACAAACTCTTTGGAAAAAGTCTCAAAACTGGGCCTTGGTCCCTGAAACCAAATACTGTCAACACCGACACTGTGAAACCCCAGTGTTTTTGAGGTCCTAGTATACAAAAGTACTGGATTTGATGGCTTTACAAAATTCTTCATCAGATTTCAGAAGGGTGATGGTTCATAACTTATTGTTCTCTAAAGGACCTTTTCTAGAAAAGGATAACAGATGACATTTGCTATCCTGAATATTTCTGAGTTCTTGTTTTTCTTGCCGGTTTTTCTAAAGAACAAAGGAGGTAGCGTTTCTTCCAAGATATTTCCCTCCTCCTTTGTGCTTCAGTGACATTTTTGCTAATCTACTAATTTCATTAAGGGTAGGCTTTAATGTCACACACTGTGGATTGTGACTTTCTCCAGAATCAAGTAAGAAGGTGAAAGGAAATCAATGAAGATCAGTTGCTAAATCAAGGTCATTCTGCTTACTTTTTCCTTTCTCTTCTCACTCATTTATTCTTTTTCTTTGGAAAACACCCTTTTGAATGACTTCATTTGATCATTATCATCCATCCCCTTTCTCAATTTAAAATGAAAACCCTACAGCTTGCTTTTCTGATGTGTTCTCACCTCTTTTTTTTTTTTTTTTTTTTTTTTTCCCTGCCTGTACTTTTATTTCCATGATGGTTTTCTCTAGGTCCTCAGGGCATTTTGAGATGAGATTTGGACGGAAAACTCAATACAATATAAAGTTACCTTATACCCATCTCAGAGTGGGAAAAATACTTAAAACAGTCAGAAAAATCCACAAGGGAGTCTGGGCTAGTAGGGGCCACAAAGAACATATTGTTTTTTTTCTGATGTTTCTCTGTGTCTGTTATCACTACCTTACTTTCTTTTATTTTTCTTTGTTCATGGCTGTCTGCTGTATTTTTTTTTTCTTTTTACAAACATGCAGAATGTTAGATTTGGAGTGTGGACCATGGGAATCACTGAGACCAAACCCTTCAATTTTTGGAGAAGAAAAGCAAGTGGGCTAGATAAGTTACCATTGAAGAGGCAGTAGACTGTAGCAGAGAGATTTATCACAGGCTTTGAAATTGCAAAAGGGTGGGTGCAAATCCTAGCTCAGTCACCTGTTAGCCAGGTGCTCCTGGGCAACTCTCTTAACTGCATTGTTACTGTAGACCGTGTTTGTAAGTGGGAATGGTAATGCATTCCTCCTGGAGCTGTTGTGAGGGTTAAGTGAGATAATGGATGTTGTGTTCCTCATGTGTCTAGGCAGCGCCTAGAAAACCACTAAAAAAGAGGTAGCTGTTGCCACAAGCTAGTTACAGGTAGTACCTAGATCAGTTCTTATAACACATTTCTTACTCTAGCAGACATTACTAACCATCTTGGTTCTGAACCACCTGCCTCAGTCCATCTCATACTTTGCTTTCCAACATTTTCAGTCTTCATGGCTTTTAACCTTGAGGTTGGCTTTTTCCTTGTGACCTCATCTCACCCACTGGAAGTAAAACTGCACTTTATATTCTACTGGATTCCCTGTAGACCCATGTGTGGAATACGGATGGGCATAGTGGGTGGGCAGCATTTGACTTTGTCCTTGAAATAGATGTAGGATTTGGATCTATGGAGAAGAGAGAATGGAGTTCTGGGAAGAGGGAATAGCATGAGCAAAACTAAAAGAAGGGATTTGCAAGATGTGTTTGGGGAATGGTGAATTGTTTGGAGAGAGCTAACGCATTTGGAAGCCAGGAGGAAGACAGTTTCAAGAAGGCAGGACCA
The DNA here is from genome assembly GCF_028885655.2 of Pongo abelii. Taxonomy (NCBI): domain Eukaryota; kingdom Metazoa; phylum Chordata; class Mammalia; order Primates; family Hominidae; genus Pongo; species Pongo abelii. The sequence continues at coordinate 33,811,638 of NC_071994.2, read as the reverse complement.
GCCTGCTCTGGGAAATACTGCAAAAAGGTACAAGTGAGTAATGAGGAAAAGTGACTGGATTTGGCCACACAAGGACCAGTTTAGGGGAGTGGGCTTTGGAAGGACCAGTTTAGGGGAGTGGAGCAGGCACACGCTGGGTTGTAAGGGCTTCCCAGTGGAGTGAGTGATGGGGAAGTGGAGTCCGCTAGTCTAGACCAGGTGTTCCCAAATGCGGGTCCACAGGTTGTTTATCCTACTTTGCCAGAGGTGAAACGAGGAACACAAGGCTAGTATAGGGTGTTTTTCATAAGCCGAATTTTATTTATTTATAATGACCACCCTCTAATCTGAGATGATAGCCTTACTTTATTGGTTTTGAAATACCTCTTTTATGAAGTGATTGTTGTTCTCAATCCTGGCTGCACATGAGACCCACTTGGAGCGCTTTTAGAAATCATGGCATCCTGACTCCACCTGAGACAACTGAAGCTGATCCCTGGGGCAGCCTGCTCCTGCTGCAGGTCCAGAACTCCACAGGTGATTGTCATGCATCCAGATTGCATACCTCGGCTAGTGGATGTTAGGGTTTTCGAGGCGGTGGTGGTTGTTTTAATTTCTAAAATGACCTTGCTTGGCAAAATTAAAAGTTGGAAACTCTTGGGTCATTGCCCAACCTTGTTTGTTTGTTTGTTTTGTTCAGCTTTTCGTTTTTGTTTTGCTGATTTGTGAAATTCAAATGGCAGGGACCCAGCTGTAGGTAGCTTTTTAAATGACGGAGGCAAGTTTGATGTAGTCTTTGAAAGAGGGTTAGCTCTCCTAGTGCTTTCCAGCTATCGTGGAGTGTATTTACAGTTTAAGCAACATTGTGTTTGTATGAAGTAAGGCTTAGCTGTGTTGTCAGGCACAGTTCTTATGTCAAGTGTCACTGAGGATTATTAAGAGACCAAGTTGGAGACTCAGTTTCAATGGATGTAAAGCACACAGGACATCCTCCATGTGAGTCTTCTCTTACCTCCCTTGTGGAGGGCTCTTCTTGTGGTTCAGCAGTGCTTTCTATTCTAGCCGCTCACAGGATGTCTTGTACTTTCTGACCTTGAAGGTGAAAACGTCTTTCTACTGACAATTGCAGGTCTGAAATGTAGCGTTGGATCACTGAAACATTCTCATTTCTGTTTTGTGGTGCTTCTAGGTATTTTAGTGTTTAAAGGTCAGAGTAGGAAGCATCTTAAATGCAAAGCATTTAATTTCCATTAGAGTTAAAGGATTCTGAGTCTATGTTACAGTCAAAAACGGTGATGCTTAAATCAGCTAATGCTCTATTTCTTACATGAATATTTTATATGAACTACAAAGGAAGAAAAATCTATATGTTTATCCAACATTATGTCCAGTGACTATTGGAAACTTGTCTTCTTGGGTATTATATGAATGACTCCTGTTGTATCTATTCAAGTTGTAAAAAGAATTACATGTATTGTTCTTGGGAGCTGTTTTGCAGACTTAAGTTTATGGCTAAATCTTGCTAATAGAGGCATTCCTTGAATTACTAACACCCTTACAGACTTGCTATAAATAAGACTGTGTGGGCTGGAGTATGCTACCATGAGGCAAGAAATGGTGTTTCTGGGTGCTGCTCTGGAACTAGTATTGAGGTACACAGTGATAGCATAGTAGAGTCTCTTAGCTAATGTACCACCGCTTAACCAGCTGGCTGCATTAATTAGTGCTGGTCATTTGCTCTATGACTGATGGCAGGCTGATCGTCCATGATTAGAAAACGGATAGCTGCAAGGACAAAAAACCAAACACCGCATGTTCTCACTCATTGGTGGGAATTGAACAATGAGAACACACGGACACAGGAAGGGGAACGTCACAGTCCAGGGACTGTTGTGGGGTGGGGGGAGGGGGGAGGGATAGCATTAGGAGATATACCTAATGCTAAATGACGAGTTAATGGGTGCAGCACACCAACATGGCGCATGTATACATATGTAACTAACCTGCACATTGTGTACATGTACCCTAGAACTTAAAGTATAATAAAAACAAAACAAAACAAAAAAACGGATAGCTTCTCCCACTGGGTGAGGATCAGTTGTGTTTATTCCTAAATGTGCTGGTGTCTGACTTGTTATTGTGATTTCTTAATCTGTTGAAGTATTATGTAAACTGATTAAATATTAGTACAGACATTTACGCATCATAATCTATGGGATAGATGCTATTTTTCTCTCCTTTTTAGAAACAAGGAAACTGAGATATAGAGAGGTTACATAACTTGCCTGAGCTAGTAAGTGGCAGTGACAGGGTTTGGACCCAGGAAGTCTGATTCCAGCTATAGTCCTAATGAATATACTGAACTTTCAGGGTAATAAATACATGATCTTGGTGGATTTGAAGCTTTTCCAAGAGGGAATATGAATAAAATTTCTCAAAGCCAGGTCTGGAGAACATGAATCCCATGAGATCCTCTACTTAAAAGCATTTTACTTTCAGATGTTTTAGGGAAATGCTGCATCAGATACCTGCTTCCTGAGATAAACCATTCACCCTCATTTCCTAAAGTTTGAGAAGTTTGGCAGCACAGAAACTAGCTTTGCTTTGTTTACCCTAGAACTGCCCAAACTTATTTGAACACAGATTTTTTTTTTTTTTTAAATCAAGAATACCTCTTAAGGCTGGGCGTGGTGGCATGTACCTACAATCCCAGCTACTTAGGAGGCCAAGGTGTGAGGATTGTTTGAGCCAGGAGTTCAAAGCTGCAGTGAGCTATGATCATGCCACTGCACGCCAGCTGGGCAGACAGAGTGAGACCCTGTCTTTAAAAAAAAAAAGCAATACCTCTTAACATTCTTCATAGCCTATGAAGCATGGTTTTTGTTGGGTTTAGAGTAATTAACTCAAGATGTGTCCCCCTTAACAATCCTAAGTTAGGATTGTTATGCTACCACAATATCTCAGTGTTTAAAACTTATGTTGACTTTGGTCTGTTTTATTTTTAATTGTAGTACAGTCTATGTAATTAATTATCTGTACTTATTTTTTGGATAAATTATTATTTGTTCTTATGAACAGGCCAGGCATTGTTTTAGGCATGGAGGAACAAAGAAAGTGACAATTATAATGAAAATCTTAACATGTTAAGAGGTCTGCATGAACTGCCGAAGTGGACTTCTATACCACACCGAGGTCCAGTGTTGCATCCGTCTCTGCATACCTGTCCTTTTAGACTGTTTTGTGGAGGGTGAGAACACCTGAATCTGTCTAGGGTCTCTGGTGAAGGTGTTCACATTCACAAAAAGAAGATTAGAGCAGGGATCTGACAAAGGATTTGTGTCTGAGGACATGTAAGAATTGGAATCTCCAGGACCTAGATGTTTATGGAAACACAGAATACATTTCTTGGAAGTATCTTGGGAAACTCTGAGATAGCCATTGTCAAAGCATCTGTGACATCATTTCTTCATTCAGTAAACCTGCTGCCTAGTATTTTTATTAACTGCTACTTCTAATTAGCACACAAGCCTAGAAGTCTATTAAAATTATAGTTTGTAGTTATGAAGATCATTATAAATCAGTCCTGCAACATCCCTAAGTGCCTTCAGAATCATACGAAAATTAAGCTATGTGCAGTATGGATCTAGCACAAAGTATATAATATGGTAATTTATGAAGTGAATATTCCATGGATGATTAGATAATCTTATAAAAGTACTTTTAAAGATATGATGCATAGTATCTATTATCAGCTTATAATACAGTTCACTTAACCTTCTTTCTATTGATGGATTTATAGGTGACTTCTGTTTTCCCCTGCCATAAACATGTGATGGATGTCTTTCATATAAATCATTGGTCACATCTTTGATGATTTCTTTAGAATAAATTCCTGGAATAGAGGTACTGGATCAAACGGAGTGCACATTTTTAAGGCGTTTGGCACACATTATCAAATTATCTTCCCTTAAGTGTATATGGGCAATGCAGCAGCGAACATATTCCTTCGCACCCTTGCAATATTGGGTATTGGCATTAAAAAGCAAAACAACAACAAACGACCTTTCCCAATTTGGTAGTTGAAAAGGGTATTGTATTATTGTTTTAATGTACATTACTTTGATTACTAGTGGAGAGGTAATCAAAGAAATAATGTGTTTTTATCATGTGTTTATTAGCTATTTGTGAGGAGAGAGAGTGTGTGTGTGTGTGTGAGAGAGGGAGAGACCTATTCATGTCCTTTCCCCATTTTCCTGTTAGTATACTATATCGTTTTGATGTCAAGACCTCTTTATAGAGCCATAATACTGTCTTTATCATATGTTGCAGATATTTTTTCCCAGTGAAAAGGCAATTTGTCATTTGCGTTTTAATTTTTATAGTGTTTTTGGATGTCTGACATTTAATGTTGCCAAATCAATGACTCTTCCTCGGTGATTTCTTTCCTCTGTGCGTTATTGGTAAAACTGGTGAAATATTAGATAAGCCAAGTCTACCTTTCCCTGCTTCTTGCTCCAGTTCAGAAAGAGAAGTGAAGTTGTGTTTGGCTAGTTCAGGGCGTTAGACATTTCATATTCAATCATTCATTACTTTATTCATTCCAAATATTGATCTAGTTCCCATCATGTTTTGGGCATGGTATTCGACAATGGATTGCATAAGGTGCAACTGAGTTTCATGAATATGGTGCCTATATGTTATGGATTTTCAGAGTCCTCAATATTCCATCCCATTGTCAGTCTTAGGGATCAGGCTACCAGTTCTGAATTTGGCTTCAGAATGTGTAGCTGTACTGTCCCTGGGGAACATGGTCATTGGGGATCCTGCCTCTACTTGGACCAGCAAACAAATGTGTCACCCAGGCCTGAAGTTGGAAGTGGGGGCCAAGGTCCTGTTGCAGTGGAAGGTGTGAACTCAAACACTGCTCCTTCTGTTTCTGAGAGGAAGCAGCATCTGTTTAGGGTACCCGAGTGGAATAGCTCAGCCTGTGTCCTCTTCTTGGTCTGTACTGCGCAGGTGGATACAGTCATTTTACCTTCCTAAGTAAGCTACATGGCAAGTCAGAGCCCAAGATGGGACCCTTATATCCTTGGGCTTTTTTCCTTTACATTGTTGCCATGGGAGAGAGCCAAAATGAAGAAGCCAGCAAACACTGATGACTTACCAGCGTTTATTTTTATTTATTTATTTTTTTGAGACGGAGTTTCACTCTTGTTGCCCAGGCTGGAGTGCAGTGGCATGATCTCGGCTCACTGCAACCTCTGCCTCCTGGATTCAAGCAGACTTATCAGTATTTAAAAGACCAGGGAGGTCAAGGCTGCAGTGGGATGTAATCACACCACTGCACTGCAGGCTGGGTGACAGAATGAGACCCTGTCATAAACCAATCAACCAACCAGCCAACCAACCAACCAACAAAAAGGCTCTTTTCAAGCAGCAGGCAGCCCCAGACACCATAGGGGGAGGACTATCCTGAGGCAGGTGACCACCCCTGAATTAGGTGTCCTGAAAACCCTCCATGTGATGTGTCACCGCCTTCTTGGGTCACAGGACTCCTGAAGATAACGCTCATTGGTAACTGTTAGAGTTCCATATGGGAGTATTTATTATTCCTTGGATTTGGTTTCAGCCCTTCCTCAGGGCCAATAAATGAATTTTTAAATATTACCCTGTTGTAATTGGTCAGCTGTTCAATTCCCGAACAGCTTTTCTTTGAGATTCTGTAGATTTTGTGGTTTTCTTCCCTAGTAAATATGTAGTCAGCTCTTCATGTCTGCAGATCCAACCAACTTGCAGCTCAAAAATGTTTGAAAAAAAAAAAACCAATACAACAATAAAAATAATGCAAATTAAAAAACAATACAGGATAACAGCTATTTACATAGCATTTACATTTCATTAGGTATTATAAATAATGTAGATATGATTTAAAGCATATGGAGGATGTGTGTAGGTTATATGCAAATACTACACCATTTTATATAAGGGACTTGAGCATCTGTGGACTTTGGTATCCTTAGGGGCCCTGAAACCAATTCTCTTTGGATTATAAGAGACATCCATGATTCAAAACAAACAAGGGATGGTTATTTAGTAATAGTCACTTTATGGAGAATGAAATTAAAGCCAACTAACTCTTACCAGTGCATGCATATGGCTGGTAGGACTCAGTGATTTTCAGTATATTTTGGTTTTATCTTCAGCTGGATGCCAGCTGGATTATGAGACAACATAAATTCAGAGCTTTCTATTCAGAAAACTCATTCATCTGCTCATCCTGCACACACCTGTAATTTTATCAGGTGACATTAGAGGGGTCACAGACTCAAAGAGAATGCTCTGTAACTTGCTCCTCAAGAGAACTTTCTGCATTTGATGGAAATGTTCTATATCTGTGTTGTCCAATACAGAAGCCACCAGTCACATGTGGCTATTCTGCTCTTGAAATGTGGTTAATGCAACTGAGAAATTAAATTTTAAATTTTGTTCAATCTTTGTTAACTTAAATTTAAATAGCCATATGTGGCTAGCACATACAATATTGGACAGTACAGATCTGTAAAGTACTGCATTCACATTTTTCGAACTTTTTGATTGTAGTTCAGTAAAAGAAGCAGATTTTATGTGGCACTGCAGCACAGGGACACAGCATGCGCATGACACCCCCAACCCTGCCTCCCACCCAGTATCATCCAAGTTTCACCAAATAGTACTTAGCCTCACTGTAGGCGCTGCACACTGGTATTTTCTGTTTTATTCTGTTCTATTTCGTTTTAAAGGTGCTGGTTATCACCTACTAAATTGATTTCATGACTCACGAGTGGGTTATGATCCCCAGCTTGAAGAATATTGCCTTGCATGACCTGCCCCCGACTTTCAGCCATGTCTTTTATTCCATCCACTGTCTCTGCATCTGGCCTCCTTGCAGGGGCTTTGCCGTTGCTGTTATCTCTGCCTGGTAATGCTTTTCCCTCCAACATCTCATAGCTGCATTTCTCACATCCTCAGGTTTCTGCTCAAATGTTCACTAGAGATTTCCTCCGTAACCATCCTACTCTAGGGAGCTCCCCATCCCTCTTTTCCTGCTTTGATTTTCTTTTCCTTCCTTCCTTCCATCCCTCTGTCGTTTTCTTTTGTTTAGTTTTGTTTCTTTTCTACACAGTTTCAGTCTGTCGCCCAGGCTGGAGTGCAGTGACGCAATCTCAGCTCACTGCAACCTTCGCCTCTTGGGTTCGAGCGATTCTTGTGCCTCAGCCTCCTGAGTAGCTGGTATTACAGGTGTCCACCACCACGCCCAGCTAATTTTTTATATTTTTAATAGAGACAGGGTTTTGCCATGTTGGCCAGGCTAGTCTCAAACTCCTGACCTCAAGTGATCCGTCCACCTCAGCCTCCCAAAGTGTTGGGATTACAGGCGTGAGCCACCACACCTGGTTCCTATCCCTCTTTTTCTGCTTTGGTTTTCTTTACAGCAATATTTGCTATAGGTCATATATATGATGTTTATTGTTTGCTTTCTCAACTAGAATATCAGACCAATGAGGGCAGGGTCTTAATTTTGTTGGCTGGTATGACCTGGCACCTAGAATAGTCTTTCATAAATATTAGTTGAATAAATGAACAGACACCACCTGATGTCTTTACACAGATTAATTACTCACTGTGGTTCATATGCTGAGAGGCCTGTGGAATCTTTCACTTGTTTCTTTGGAGACATTGAGTTAATACCAGAGGCCTGGCATGGGGTCTGGGCACTAAGAGGTAGGTGTGCTAGAGGAGATGGTAGACAAGGCCCTGTCCTCTTGGAAAGTTTAATCGGCTTTGGGGCTCTGCTGTGTCTGGGTCTGTGTGAAGCAGGTTCACTGCGCACTGGTCACCACCGAGTCTGAATCCAGTGAGATAGAACACCCCAACATAACAACCTCGCTTCGTAACAAACAAGTTTCATGAGGTGGATTTATTCCTTACAAATAGGCAGCGAGGGGCCACAGGAGCCTCCATTGCAACCATTCTTCTGTAGTTCAGGAAAGTTACCTGGGGTGAATGGAGTCTTGTTTGTGTATAACCCACTTGGGTGGCAGCTGAGGGACCCCAGAAAGCAGCCTGACCAAGATTTTATATCCCAGTGCAATGTGCCTTGCTGGGCTAAAGCATTGAAGGACATCCTGTTTCTAGGGGGAACTGGAAAAGAGCCTGGGCTGTTCTGGCCAGTCCCCCTTTATGTCAGTATGTTGCATTCCTAGCTTTTTTTTTTTCTTTTTGGGGGGTGTTTGAGATAGGGTCTGGCTCTGTCACCCAGGCTGGAGTGCCATGGTGTGATCTTGGCTCACTGCAACTCTGCCTCCCCGGCTCCAGCAATTCTCCTGCCTCAGCCCCCTGAGTAGCTGGGACCACAGGCACGTGCCACTGTGCCTGGCTAATTTTTGTATTTTTAGTAGAGACAGGGTTTCATTGTGTTGGCCAGGCTGGTCTTGAACTCCTGACCTCAAGTAATTCACCTGCCTCAGCTTCCCAAAGTGTTGGGATTACAGGCATGAGCCACCGTGCCCCACCTCCCTACATTTCTTTATGGTTTTCCTTTGCATTTTCCTCTCAACTTAGAAATAAAATGGCTAACCAAAAAAATGATTTTCGCTTTGGTGTTGAGTAGCAAGCTTTATGAGAACTGAGTAATGAGCCTGGTGGATAGCTCTCTAATTATAATGATACCTTGACGTTTTTATCAGCCAATCTTTATACTTGATGGTTTCTGCTTACACTATGGATATGTTGGTGGTTCTTGGATCCATTTTGTAGGCACAATGTATTTCTGTTCTTGGTCTGTTTTCCCTCATCTTTTCCTTATAGTCAGATTTATTATTATTTGGGATTTCCCCCTGCCCTTCATCAGAATAGTGCTATCTTTTTTTCACCTTTTTTGAGTGTATGCATTAAATATAATATGGGTCGAGTACAGTGGCTCACACCTGTAATCCCAGCACTTTGGGAGGCCGAGGTGGGTGGATCACTTGAGGTCAGGAGTTTGAGACCAGCCTGATCAACATAGTGAAACCCCATCTCCACTAAAAAATACAAAAATTAGCTGGGCATGGTGGCACATGCTTGTAACCCTAGCTACTCGGGAGGCTGAGGCGGGAGAATCGTTTGAACCCAGGAAGCGGAGGTTGCAGTGAGCCGAGATCATGCCACTATATTCCAGCCTGGGCAACAGAGCAAGACTGTCTTTAAAAAAAATTGTATACATACATACATATATATATATATATATATATATATATATATATAAAAATATATATATATATGAATAGCTTTATTTTTTTCAGCAGAAAGTGTTCAAAGAGACCCTATTATAATATTAGGCTTCTTTGTAATAAACAGTGGCACTGGCCCAATAAGTCCGGAACATCTGAGCCATCTCTTTAGATTATATTGTACACTGGAGCTTTTAGCTGCATAAATTTTACAGTACATCATCTGACACTATTTGTGGTAAATATCCCCTAGTGATTAACTCATCATTTTATGATCTTGTGCACAGAAGGAGCATTGGCAAGGCTACTTCCCACACATCAAGCTGAAATGTTAAGAATCTTGGTTTGTATCTCAAAGTTGTTTTTTTTTTTGAGGCAGGATCTTACTCCGTTGCCCAGGCTGGAGTGGCACTATCCTAGCTCGCTGCAACCTTGATCTCTTAGCTCAAGCAACCCTCCCGCCTCGGCTTCCAGAGTAGCTGGGACTACAGGCACAATTCACCACGCTTGGATTATTTTTATTTTTTGTGGAGACAAGGGCTCACTATATTGCTCAGGCTGGTCTTGAACTCCTGGGCGCAAGTGATCCACCCACCTTGGCCGCCCAAAGTGTTAGGATTACAGGCGTGAGCCGCTGTGCCCAGCCAGAACTATTTTATTAATTTTAGTTGAGCTGTTCTGAAGAAGTTGTATGGATTTTCATAAAACAGCCTTATATAAGAACTACCGTTTTAGGGAGAAGTGAAGAGAGTGAGGACTGAACCATCCAGCAGGGAAGTTCAGAGAATGGGCCCTGAAGTCAAAGAGAAGCTGAATGGCCATGGTTAAGAAATATTTACAGCTAAGTCTGGACTGCAACTCTGCAGTTTTGTTAGCATAAACGTTTCATAACCACGAAATATTTGATGAGCAGACAATGGGTGTGGTATACAGCAAGATGAAACCTCGATTCCCACCTGTTAGGGATGTACTGTCTGCAATCATCACATTTTTTCATTGAGTTAATGCAGTGGTCCCAGCTGGGATTTTGACTGTTCTCGATGGATGGAACCCATGGGAGGGTGACAAGGGTCCCTCCGGCCCTGAGGAATGCCTATTGATTTGCAGCCTCAAATGAAGCTAAAGCTAATAAGTTTATGTTTTAAATAATGGATAGTTAGCTCTTCAAACAAATGAACTGGATCCTCCCACCTGGAAAAGTCTCTCTGGAGGTACAAGGAGAGTGCTTGGGGAAGTGCATTAATTCCCTCCACTGTCATCACAGGCACAGAAAGCCCTGCTTCACCGCTCTTCTCACTCAGGGGATGGAGGGGAAGATTGCACTGGTGCAAGTATTGATTCAGAGGCTAATTAGGAGAAAGGGGGATGGGTGGGTGGGGGTGGGAAGTGTGTGCACTGGGGCTCTGGCAGTAGATTATGGGGTGGGGGTGAGCAGATTGGAGAGGAAAGCTCAGCTGGTGGGAAGATGGTGTCCCATGACAGGAGCTTTTAGATTTCTAGAGCCATGCAATTTCTTGCTACCCACAGTGTGGGCCGTAGGCCAGCTGCATAGCATCACTACCTGAGAGCTTGTTAGAAATGCAGAATCCTAGGCCCTACTTCAGAACTTACAGATGCGGACCTGCATTTTAACAAGATCTCCAGGTGATTTGTGTGCATGTTAAAGTTTGAGAAGTACTGACTTAACACTTTCCTTTTAATACATTTACAGAACCTTGGTCAAACATTGAATGTTAGTGATTTATAAAGCAGATGAATAAGTAATCCAAATACATACTGGTTTAAGTCTATTCTCCATGTTTTGAGGAAGGAACGGCTGAATAACTAACATCAATAATAATGCAGATTTGCCTGGGGATGGAGTTGGTGGGAGTTTTAATAGAATTTTGGCCATCATACATCAGTACCAGTGTGAACTCAGAGTGGTGCTTCTCAGACACGTGTAGGCATCACAATTACTGGAGGGTTTGTTAAAACACAGATTACTGGATCCCCTCGTGGCTCCCCTGACACCAAGAGTTGATTGAGTGGATTTGAGGTGGGGTTTGAGAATTTGCATTTCCTAACAAGTTTCCAGATGATGCTGCTGCTACTGGTCTGGGGACCGTACTTTGAGAATCACCCTCCTCAAGTATAATTCTCATCATGGCAATTGCATGGCACTTGTTTGTGCTATCTCCCCCATGAAGTCCATGTCCTATGGCCAAGCTTGACCTCCTCTCCTGCCAGGCCTCTCTCCATGCCCCTTCACTACTGATTCTGCAAGTGTCATCCAAGATCCGGGTATACCTGTGGATGCCCAGGATCCACACTCTCGATCTCTTGAATTGGAATCCCTGGGAGTGGGGCACAGGATGGTTCATAAGCATCCCAAGGTGACTTCAAGGCCCACATGTGATAAAACAACCACTGCCCTGTGTATTCCTTCCCCAGTACATTGTATTCTTAGTTTCTAGGGCATGTCTTTGTCACTTTTCTTGGTCCACTGCTGCACCAGGAGTGCTCCCTCACACTTACTCCCCTGCTAGAAATCTTCTGTGCTTCTAGGTCTTCCTCAGAAGCTACTTCCTCCTTGAGACTCTCCTTAGCTGAATGGACTCCCTCCCTTCCCTCCCTCCCCTCCTCCTGTCCCTCCCTTCCCTCCCTCTCCTCTCTCCCTCCCTCCCTTCCCTCCCTTCCCTCCCTCTCCTCTCTCCCTCCCTCCTTCCCTCCTTCCTTCCCTCCTTTCTTTCCTTCTTCCTTTCTTCTTAGAGATTGTGTTTTTCTTTTAAAAATGAGACGGCAGTCCTTATATTTTGATCAACTGTTAAGATGCCTTTTTCACCCCTCCCCATGCTCACTCCTCTTTCTGAGTTGAATTTACAATATATGGCATGTATACAATAGATAATGAGATATAGTCAGTGGATGTTGCCATGAGAAAGAAAAAAAAGAATGGCTTATGACTTTTTAAAGTTTTTAAGTGTTAAAAACTCAATGGCATATCACACAAAACGGCACTGCCCCTATGGCTGTTGTGTATGTGATCATAGCCCCTACCAATTGTATAGGCTTCTGGATGGCCGAGCCTGTCTTAAATCCATCGATTTGGTTCCCCCTGTACCTGGCCTATATTAAGTACACAAGAAGTGTTAGTTGAATGATGTAAATGTGATTGATTTATCTGTGTGTGGTGTTGAAACAATTTCTTTGTTGGTTTGGCCTTTTATTACATGTGAAAATATGCGAGGACTTCAGAAATTTCATGGGAAATGTGTATATAAAAAAACTATGCATAGATTTCAACTTTTTTGCACAAAAATAAACTCGTACTAACTTGTAACATGTTTCAACAGGATCTAGTTTGAGACTCTAAAAGGGTTAGGACATCAATTTGAAAAAAGCCGCTATCAGAGCAACATGAATTCTGCTAAAATTGAGGCAAGAACACACATCAGATTTATGGTAAAGCTTGGGTGGAGGGGTGGTGAAATCATTTATGTTTTATGAAAAGTTTATGGGGACAATGCCTCATAGAAATCAGCAGTTTATAAATGGATAACTGGTTTCAAGAAGGAATGAGGTGACGGTAAAGATGCAACTTGCAGTGGCAGAGCATTCACATTAATCTGTGATGAAAAATTAATCTTGTTCATGCCCTCATTGAAGAGAACTGATGATTAACAGCAGAAACAGTAGCCAACACCATAGACTTCTCATTTTGCTCAGCTTACACAAATCTGACTGAAAAATTAAAGTTGAACAAACTTTCTACTCGATGGGTGCCAAAATTGTTGCACCCAGGTCAGCTGCAGATAAGAGCAGAGCTTTCAGTGGAAGTTTTATACAAGTGAGATCCAGATTCTAAAGTCATTCTTTGAAGAATTGTAACAGAAGGCTGAGTGCAGTGGCTCATGCCTGTAATTCCAGCACTTTGGGAGGCCAAGGCAGGAGAATTGCTTCAGCCTAGGGATTTGAGACTAGCCTGGGCAACATAGCGAGATGCTATCTCTACAAATAATAATAAAAGCTAGCTGGGCATGGTGGCATGCGCCTGTGGTCTCAGCTAGTCTGCAGGCTGAGGCAGGAGGATTGCCTGAGCCCAGGAGGTTGAGGCTGCCTTGAGCTGTGATCATGCCAGTGCATTCCAGCCTTGGTGACAGAGTGAGGCTCTGTCTTGAAAAAAAAAAGAATTGGAAGAATAGTAACAGAGAATGAAACATGGCTTCACCAGCACAATCCTGAAGACAAAGAACAATCAAAGCAATGGCTAGCAAGAGGTGGAGGTGGTCCAGACAAAGTAAAAGCAGAGTGATCAAGAGCGAAGGTCATGGCAACGTTTTTTTGTGATGCTCAAGGCAGTTTGCTTATTGACTTTTCTGGGCCAAAGAATGATAACATCTGCTTATTATAAGAGTTTTGAGAAAGTTGGCCAAAGCTTTAGCAGAAAAATACCTGTGAAAGCTTTATCTGAGAGTCCTTCTTCACCACCACAAGTTCATTCCTCTCATCAAGCAAAGGCAACTTTGCAAGAGTTTCTATGGGAAACCATTATACATCCACCTTGAAGTCTTAATTTGGCTCCTTCTGCCTTTTTTTGTTTTCTAATCTTAAAAAAAATCTTTAGAGGGCACTCATTTTTCTTCATTTAATAATGTAAAAATACAGCATTGACATGGTTAAATTCCTAGGACCCTCAGTTCTTTAGAGATGGACTGAATGGCTGATGTCACCACTTACAAAAGTGTCTTGACCTTGATGGAGCTTATGTTAAGAAATAAATTTTGTATTTTTATCTTTTAATTTCATTTTTACCATGAACTTTTTGAGTCCCCTCATACATGCTCTACTCTGGGTACTGATGAGAAGGGCAAACAGAAGAGAATAAACCAGGAGAATGATGATCTTCATTCAAGTTTTAAATACAGAGTATTGAAATATACTCCTCTCCAAGTATCACCACAGATGCAGCCTGCTTCTCTAGAATCCTAATGTCTGTGGACTCTGTGTGGTAAGGAGGTGAAGAATGGGGTTGGGAGAGGCACTGTCTTTCTGGCCTCTGTACAGAGGGCTTGAAGAAAGCTAAACTCCTCCAGTCAAGAGACCATGGGTCTCCAGTATCTCCAAATCCCCAGCACTTAGAATAGAAAGTTGGCAGGGAGTCAATGCTAGTTAAATGAATGAACAAATAAAACCTTGATTTTGATTCCCTTTCTAGATACCAAACTGTGATCTCTTTATGTCTCATTTTATTCATTTGTAGGGCGGATATGTTAATATATGCTCTAATTCCATCTCAAGGAACTTTTCAGGGCCTAAGATGAGTTAATTGATTTGAAGATTTGCATGTGTGTTAGTATCTAGAGCAGAAGAGAACTTACCTTGTGTTTCTTACAGCTCTTCTTCTTGGTCCTCAAGTCCTATTTTAAAAGTTTGTCAATTAAGGGACTCTTGGTTCTCTTGGTTGACTCATTCTCTGCTGATTTGTTCTCTGTACTTGCAGCAAATAAACTGCAGTCATTGAGAATGTTTCTGTGTCACTGTGATGAATCAAGAGATCTTCATGTTAATATCTGTTTCTCTGACAACTATTTTGTACTTCGTACTGTAGCTTTCATTGGAGAAACTCTGGGCTTCTAAGATTTGTTGTGGCACTTCCTTATGGAACATAAGCTTTGAAATATACTTGAGATAAATATTCATGGGAGACATCCAAATGCAGTAATGAGAGTACAAAGAAGACAGCATTTGGACTTGGAAAACCTGAGTTCAAGTCCTCTCACTTGCTGTACGTAGATGAAAACATCTGCTTATTTCCGCTATTATTAGGAAAGGCTGGAATTCTATTTCACTTTGCATCACATGTCATATGGATGGAGAAACCCAGCAAACATTACTTTAGCCAAATAAAGTAATCAAAGATAACATCATCAGTAATGAGATGTGTCAACGTGTTCTTATTTTGATGCACAGAGCAAAAGGCAAAACATCACTTCTTCGGGATTTTTACTGAAAATGCACAAGTTCAGTCTAAGCATGAGAAAACACCAGACAAACTCAAATTAAGGGCAGTTCTACAAAATACCTGACTAGTCAGTCTTCTTCACAGACGGCAAGGTCATGAAAGACAAAGAAAGACTGAGGAACTGTCACAGATTGGTGGAGGCTAAGGAGACTTGAGAACTAAATGCAATGTGGGACCCTGGATTGGATTCTGCATCAGAAAAAGGACATTAGAGACAAAGCAACATTCAAATAAGGTCTAGAGTAGTTAATATAAATTTATCAGTGTTATATTCTTGGTTTTGGTAATCGTATTATGGTTATGTAGGTTATTAACAGTAGAGGAAGTGAAGCGTATTGAACTCTCTGCACTCTCTGCTTTGGTAATTTTCTATGAGTCTGAAGTTTTTTTCAGAAGTTAAAAACATGATACTGGGACACATGAAAGCTTTGTGAAATGTCCTGTTTTATGGGAAGTAGAGGGGGTTTCATTTCTTGCATATGAATTTAGGAGCTAGAAAGACCAATTTTATGAAGCTAAAGGAGTCAAACAGTATCTTGCATAATGGAGTTCCTGACCATAAATTGAGAGCAAAGGAGTGTTAACTCTTTGAGATCTCCAGAGGCCCTCCTGGTGCACAGGTGGTTGAGTACCTGGAGGTGATAGTGTTTTGGCTGTATCATCTTTCACCTGGTCACCTGGGCAGAGCTGTGGGGCTATAATGATGATTACCCTTAGATTGAAAGTTTGTTATATGCTAGAATCTGGGTACCAACTGCTTGTCACCATTAATCTTCATAATATTTTTGAAAAGCAGGTAGGTGATAGTTCCCTTATTTTAAGATACATCTCAGAGAGATTCATTTGCCCAAGATCACTTGGATGGAGTGGAAATCTGACTCTAAGCTCAGGTTCTGACAGCTGTGCTGATCTTTTCTCCTTTGCCCTTGGTGGGTGCTCCCCTGAGGGCCTCCAGATCTGGCCACTCCATTATCATTTATATCTACGCTTGATAGGAAATTAGGAATATCAGTGTTTTCCTATCCCCTATTATCTGTTTAAGCATAGACTAGCATTTTATGTAGGCTCTTTGGGGCTATTAATAGGTTTCTGTGGTCAAACATGTTTTGGGGAAACTTAGGGATAAATATTAAATTCAATAGCTCTCCACCTTTATCCAGGCAACTAAATGGGCTGTAGAAAACCACACGACCGGGCTCATTAGTCTCATCAGTTTATACCATGAACCTCTAGTGGGCCTTTGGTGCTGCCCAGCAGTGCCACTCTATTTCCCTGGCACAGTCATCTGCCCATTCTCTAGGGTGACTGCTTCGTACCTTCTCTTCCTCACAAAATCTCCCCATCTCCCAAGAAAAAACAAGTAGAAGAGGATTTCCACAAGCCCTTACCACTGCCTTAACCTGGCTGCCTGAATCCTGCCTTCTCTCCCTTTGAGGATGAACCATCTCTGATCCCTTTGTGGGAGACAACATCCCCTCTCAGGCTGTCGGGGTCCTCCTGCCAGCAGTTCCCCCTGCTCAGTATGCTCCTCTCCCATCATAGATATGCATGTTGATTTGTCTACCATTTCTCCATGTTAGGAAAGCCCTCCCTTGGCCATGCATTCCCCTTCGCTGCTATACTATTTCTCCTTTCTCTTTTTCAGCAAACCCCCTTGAAATAATTTCCTTACAGGCTGTCTCCAGTTCCTCACTTCCCAATTCTTTCTCTTTTTTTCTTAATTGAGGTGAAATCCACTTACCATAAAAGTCATCATTTTGGTGTTTTAAAGGGTACAACTCAGTAGCACTTATAATGTTATGCAGCCACTACGTCCATCCACTTCTGAAAACTTCATTATTCTGAAAGCACCCCCCTTACTAGTTAAGTAGTCACCCTCTCTTCTCTCCCCTGCAGCCTTTGGCAAGCACAAATTGGCATTCTGTCTCTATGGATTTACCTGTTCTGTATATTTTATATAATTAGAGCCATACAATATGTGAACTTAATTCATTTAGCATAATGTTTGCAAGGTTCATCCATGTTGTAGCATGCATCAGAATTTCATTTCCTTTTATTGGTTAGTAATGTTTCATTGTATGTATCCAGCCCATTTTGCTTATCCATTCGTCCACTGATAGACATTTGGTTGTTTCCACCTTTTGGTTATGGTGACCAGTGCTGCTATAAATATGAATGTACAAGTTTTTGTGTGGACATATGTTTTCAGTTCTCTTGGGTGCATACCTAGGGGTGGAATTGCCGGGTCATATGGTAGTTCTGTTTCACTTTTAAAGGAGCCACCAAACTGTTTGCAGCTTGGACCAAGTGGCTGGGCCAGTTTACATTACCACCAGTAATGTACAAGTGTTCTGATTTCCTTATATTTCCTTACATCCTTGCCAACGTTTATAATTTCCTGTTTTTTTTTTTCATTATACTTTAAGTTCTAGGGTACATGTGCACAACGTGCAGGTTTGTTATGTATGTATACATGTGCCATTTGGTTTGCTGCACCCACCAACTCATCATTCACATTAGGTATTTCTCCTAATGCTATCCCTCCCCCTCCCCCCACCCCACGACAGGCCCCAGTGTGTGATGTTCCTCGCCCTGTATCCAGGTGTTCTCACTGTTCAGTTCTTACCTATGAGTGAGAACATGGGGTGTTTGGTTTTCTGTCGTTGCGATAGTTTGCTCAGAATGATGTTTCCCAGCTTCATCCATGTCCCTACAAAGGACAAGAACTCATCCTTTTTTATGGCTGCATAGTATTCCATGGTGTGTATGTGCCACATTTTCTTAACCAAGTCTATCATTTATGGACGTTTGAGTTGGTTCCAAGTCTTTGCTATTGTGAATAATGCTGCCATAAACATATGTGTGCATGTGTCTTTATAGTAGCATGATTTGTAATCCCTTGGGTATATACCCAGTAATGGGATCGCTGGGTCAAATGGTGTTTCTAGTTCTAGATCCTTGAGGAATTGCCACACTGTCTTTCACAATGGTTGAACTAGTTTACACTCCCACCAACAGTGTAAAAGTGTTCCTATTTCTCCACCCTAGTGGGTGTGAGGTGGTATCTCGTTTTTTTTTTTTTTTTTTTTTTTTTTTGAGATAGAGTTTTGCTCTTGTCACCCAGGCTGGAGTGCAATGGTGCAATCTGGACTCACTGCAACCTCCGCCTCCCAGGTTCAAGCGATTCTCCTGCCTCAGCCTCCCAAGTAGCTGGGATTACAGGCGCCCACGACTACACGCTGCTAATTTTTGTATTTTTGGTAGAGACGGGGTTTCACCATGTTGGCCAGGCTGGTCTCGAACTCCTGACCTCAAGTGATCCGCCCATCTCGGCCTCCCACAGTGCTGGGATTATGGGCGTGAGCCACCGTTCCCGGCCCTCATTGTGGTTTTGATTTGCATTTCCCAAGTGGCGAATTGGCCATTTGTATATCTTCGGAGAAATGTCTATTCAGATTTTTGCCCATTTAAAAATCGGGTTGCTTGTCTTTTTGTTCTTGAGTTTCCCATTCCCTCTTGAACCCACTCCAATCAGTCTTTCTTCCTTACTATTCCAGGGTTGCTCTTACCGAGGTCACCAGTGACCCCCCAATCTGTCAAATCCAGTGGTCCATTTTCAGTCCTCAATGTATTGCCCTCACGGCAGCATTTAAGGAAGGATCACTTGTTCTCCATGGAGCTGCTTTCCAGCTGCCATGATTTCATGGTTCTTCTCTTCATCTTCATGGTCATCTTCATGACCTCTAAACATTAACTTTCCTCAGGGTTCAGCCTCTAGACCTCTTTCCTTTGTATCTCTTCTACCCTGAATGTCCCCCTCGTTCCATTGTTCAGGCCAGGAATCTTGGTGTTGGTGTTGTCTTTGATCTCTCTCTTTCCCCTACTCTACCCAGCTCTGCCTTCATATATCTGAACTTGGATCCCTGCTCACAGCCTCCACTGCAGTCATCTGGACCCAAATCACTGATTTGTGAGTGGAATCCTGAAGTAGCCTACTAATTGGTCTCCCTCTTCCTGCTTCTTCTCCTGCCCCTCACCATCTCTTCTGTATGAAACAGCAGCCAGAGAGATTCTGTTCAAACCCATCAGATCATGTGGCAGCTCTGCTCTGCCCGCCCTTCCTTCTTTCCTTCCTTCCTTCCTTCCTTCCTTCCTTCCTTCCTTCCTTCCTTCCTTCCTTCCTTCCCTCCCTCCCTCCCTCCCTCCCTCCCTCCCTCCCTCCCTCCCTCCTCTCTCCCTCCCTCCCTCCTCTCTCCCTCCCTCCACCAGGATTTTAAGTTTGTTATGATAATGTTCGTTATGAATCTCTAAGAAGAGAATATTTTTGCAGTATTTCCCCATCTACCTACCTCCCTTCTTTCCCTCCCTCCCTTCCTCCCTTCCTTTCATCCTTCCCTCCCTCCCTCCCTCCCTCTCTCCCTCCACCTATAGGACCTATTTTTTCCAACATATTTTTGGGAAATGCTTGAACAGACTCTTTTCTGTAATAAGTCATATTTGGGGTGATGTAGATGGGGTGAATGTTATATAACCTGAGTCTTTTTCCCTTGACTAATAAAACATTTCAACATGTAGGGAAACTGTACATCCAAAAGGCCTGAACTTGCTCTGAGGCTATCCTTTGATAACTCATTAGGTAAGATCTGGCCAATTATTTCTTCTTCAATTTGAAAAGCGATTTTACATTTGAATATTTTTGCAGAGTTTCATTTTTATAAGCAAAATATGGTGAAGCTTTGAAGCAGTTTCTCCCAGAGCTGTGGAAACAATTTAAGTCTGCCCTTTCTCTGCTTTTGTCTTGGTTCCCTAATGGATCTCTGGGATGTCAGTATCCTGTAGAGTCATGTAGGCAGCCATGGTCATGTTCTAGGACCAAACTTACCTCATCCTGTCAGAAGCAGTCCTGGGAGGGCAGGAGGTATTTCTGCTTTGTTCACCACTGCAGACCCAAACACATAGCACCGTGCTGTTCACATTGTAGGTGGCCTATTAATATTTGTTGAATAAACTTTTGAAGTAGCACTAGGGAAATCTCACTTTACTTGACCCTGCCTCATGGTGACTTACAATTAGGACTTGGTTTCGGTAAATTTTATTTGAAAATGTGTTTGACAATGCAGTACCAAATGGGTTTCTTAAATGGATATGGGTTTTTTTTCTTGTAAATTTGTTTAAGTTCTTTGTAGATTCTGGATATTAATTTTGTGTGTTCTTTCTGGGCATGATGATAGTTTTGTCCTCTGTAAAGCCGCTGAGATTCTGAAGGGAAATAAAAGTATCTTTTCCTCTTATTTCCATGATCTAAATTGAAGACAAGAATATGGGCATTCTTCAAGACAATTCTAAGCAAAAAAAAAAAACAAAGCTGGAGGCATCATGCTACCTGACTTCAAACTATACTACAAGGCTACAGTAACCAAAACAGCATGGTACTGGTACCAAAAGAGACATATAGACCAATGAAGCAGAACAGAGACCTCAGAAATAACACCACACATCTACAACCATCTGATCTTTGAAAAACCTGACAAAAATAAGCAATGGTGAAAGGATCTCCTATTCAGTAAATGGTGCTGGGAAAACTGGCTAGCCATATGCAGAAAACTGAAACTGGGCCCCTTCCTTATACCTTATGCAAAAATTAACTCAAGATGGATTAAACACTTACATGTAAAACCCAAAACCATAAAAACCCTACAAGAAAACCTAGGCAATACCATTCAGGACATAGGCATGGGCAAAGACTTCATGACAAAAACACCAAAAGCAATTGCAACAAAAGCCAAAATTGACAAATGGGATCTAATTAAATTGAGCTTCTGCACAGCAAAAGAAGCTATCATCTGATCATCAGAGTGAATAGGCAACCTACAGAATAGGATAAAATTTTTGCAATCTACTCATCTGACAAAGGTCAGAACTTATAAGGAACTTCAACATATTTACAAGACAAAAACATATTTACAAGAAAAAAACCCATCAAAAAGTGGGCAAAGGATATGAACAGACACGTCTCGAAAGAAGACATTTACATGGCCAACAAACGTGAAAAAAAACTCAACATCACTGATCATCAGAGAAATGCAAATCAAAACCACAATGAGATACTATCTCACGCCAGTTAGAATGATTATTAAAAAGTCAGGAAACAATAGATGCTGGTGAGGTTGTGGAGAAATAGGAACGCTTTTACACTGTTGGTGGGAATGTAAATTAGTTCAACTATTGTGGAAGACAGTATGGTTATCCCTCAAGGACCTAGAATCAGAAATACCATTTGACTCAGCAATCCCATTACTGGATATATACCCAAAGGAATATAAATCATTCTACTATAAAGACACATGCACACATACATTTATTGCAGCACTATTTACAATAGCAAAGACATGGAACCAACCCAAATGTTCATCAATGATAGACTGGATAAAGAAAATGTGGCACATATACACCATGGAATACTATGCAGCCATAAAAGGAATGAGATCATGTTCTTTGCAGGGACATAGATGAAGCTGGAAGCCATCATCCTCAGCAAACTAACACAGCAACAGAAAACCAAACATCGCATGTTCTCACCGAGAACACATGGACATAGAGAGGGGAACAACACATACCATGGCCTGTTGGGGGGGTCAGGGGTGAGGGGAGGGAACTTAGAGGACAGGTCAGTAGGTGTAGCAAACCACCATGGCACATGTATACCCATGTAACCTGCACGTTCTGCACATGTATCCTGCTTATTTTTTAGAAGAAATAAAGCCCCCCCCCCCCAAAAAAAAAGAATATGGCATTCTTAGAAGGATTCTTTAGGTAGTTTGAACAGTTTGTGATAAATAGATTTTGTTTAAAAGATTCTACTGGGTATCTGATATGGTGGAGATAATTGAATCATGGGGGCGGTTTCTCCCATAGTGTTCTTGTGGTAGTGAATAAGTCTCATGAGATCTGATGGTTTTATAAATGGGAGTTCCCCTGCACAAGCTTTCTTGCCTGCTGCCATGTAAGATGTGACTTTGCTCCTCCTTTGCCTTCCACCATATTGTGAGGCCTCCCCAGCCGTGTGGAACTGTGAGTCAATTAAACCTCTTTCTTTTATAAATTACCCAGTCCAAGATGTGTCTTTATTAGCAGTGTGAGAACAGATGAATGCAGTAAACTGGTACCAGGAGTGGGGTTCTAAACCGTGCGGACATATGTCTGTTGGATCTGCTGGGTCATATGGCCCAAGTGCAGAGCAACTTGCACAATAGCCTGGACCTGTTGCAGAGCCTTCTCCTGTTCTGGGCCCCACTCAAAACTGGCAGCCATTTGGGTCACTCAATAAATGGGCTGGAGTAAAACACCCAAATGAGGAATGTGTTGCCTCCCAAATCCAAATAGGCCTACTTGGCATTGTGCCTCTTTCTTGATTGTAGGAGGGGCCAAATGTAGCAACTTATCCTTCACCTTAGAAGGAAGATCTTGACTGGCACCACGCCACTGGACCCCTAGAAATTTTACTGAGGTAGAAGTTCCCTGAATTTTAGTTGGACTTATTTCCCATCCTCTGGCATGCAAATGTCTCACCAATAAGTCCAGTGCGTTTGAAAGCCACCATTATAGGTATAAAGCAGCTTGTATAATCAGTGATGATCATTGATGAATTGTCCATGTATTCTTTTGAATTTGGAAAGATAGAAAGAATGATGTTGGCTTACAATGTAAACTAGATTGATCATTTTATTTCCTAGAAATGATAAAAAGCTGTGCCATTTCTGGAAATTAGCGAAATAAAAGATTAATCATAAAAGTTCAGGATTTTTGTATTTCAGCCTGTTCTCATAAGCACAGAATGATGTGTGTCCTTGCCTATTAGATTTTCCAAGGGTGTTTCTGATTTGCAAAGTAAGAAGAATTGCCTTGTATCTAGCTAATTAATTAACTCTGAGTACTAATGCCTGAGTATTAGTGTCTTGACTTGCTCTAATTAAGTTCAGCAAGTTCAAAGGCACCTGAATAGGCATGGGATGGACATTTGCTTTATAGAAAGACAGTAAAACAAAAAATGAGAAAACAAGTGGGGCTATAATTGAGACTCTGACATCAGTTCTTTTTTGGTAGTTTTTCATAGACATCACCATAGTTACAGTCTCTGTAAATCACACATGTATTATAGTAGGGAAAATGAAGAGACTTGTTGCAAGTGAAGTAACCTAAATTTTTACAATTCTGTTGCTTTTAAAAAAACATTTTGCTTCTACATATTTTATGGTTTTTCTATAAAAAATCATAGGACTGATATGCTAAATATCTAGTGGCCAAATATAATGTTTATTGAAGCTTTACCATGTGCCAGGCTGTGTCCTGAGTATTATCTAATTTAATTCCAAAGTAACCCTGAAGTAGTATATTTAGTAGTCTAGGCTTTCCAGAGAAACAGAACCAATAAGATAAATAAATAAATAAATTAAATAAATAAATAAATATATGTGTGTGTGTATAAAATATTAGATATAGTATATATATATATTACAGTTGGTCATCAACTTCCATGGGTTCCACATTTGTGGATTCAACCAACTGCAGAGCTAAAACATCTTAAAAAAAAAGTACAACAAAAAATGATACAAATAACTAATATGGTAGAACAACTATTTACATAGTATTATATTAAGTATTATAAGCAATCTAGAGATGATTTAAAGTATACAGGAAGATGTAAATGCATAGCTTAAAAGCAAATGCTATGCCGCTTTATATCTCAGGGACATGAGCATCTGGGGATTTTGGTACCTGCAGGGATCCTGGAACTGATCCCCCATAGATACTGAGGGAAGACCATAAAATGTAATATGCATAATACATATTATATACGTAGCATATAATAAGGAACTGGCTCACGCAGTTATGGAGATGAGAAGCCCAAGATCAGCAGTTGGCAAGCTGCAGACCCAAGAGAGCCAATGGTATAATTTCCAGTCCAAGCCCAACTCTGAAGGCAAGAGACTACTGTCCCAGCTTGAAGGCAGTCACAGAGAAAGAAGTCTTTCTTAGCCTTTTATTCTATTCAGACCCTCAATAGATTGGATGAGGCCAGCCCCTGCTGGGGGAGGGCAATCTGCTTTATTTGGTCAAATGTTAATCTTATCCAGAAATGCCTGCACAGACACACTCAGGAAGAATATTTTACCAAATATCTGGGCACCCTGTGGCCCAGTCAGTTTGACACATACAATTAACTATTGCAGGTAGGTATTGTTTTTATTGCTTTGTAGAAACGAGGAAATGGAGGCATAGAATGGTTTAACAACTTGTTCAAGGTCACATGCTGGTAATGGTGGAGGCTGAACCCAAGCAAGTGCAGTCTGGCTCTTCAGTTCCTCACTCTTGGTTGGTTCAGAAAATTACCTTTCAGATGAGAAAACTGAGATGATGGAGGAAGGGCAGGAAAGGGGAGAAATGAAGGAGTCCGGTACTGGGCTAAGGACATTCAACTTGTTAGAGGCAGAGCTAGGATTTGAACCCAGGTCTTCTGACACCAGCCCCAGACCCCCAGGAGTCCTTCAGCACCAACGTGAGGTGTTCTCTGTATAATGGACATTGTGTGTGTGAAAGGAAAAAGGTTAACTTTTAGTTATACACCTGAATTATTGACTTAAGTACTCTATGCAGTAGTTCTAGCTGTCTCATCTTATCAGCATTATAATTTGTATTTATAATATTCCAGCCCTAAAATATTCTCAGATGAGTTGGCCTGCTGGGATGAGTATAGTAATTATTTTAATAATGCTACCTTCCATTTCTAAATCATTTCAAACTTTTTAGAGTACTCATATGTACACGTCATTTTAAAATGAATTAGCTTGACAAAGTGGCTTTACTCTGGGGTTGTAGCCTTTCGTGGTTGTGAATGGAAAAAAGGGCTTTTACTTCCTCTAAGCCAGGATTAAAAAAGAAAAAAATGAGTTACGAGAAGATGCTGGAAGAGACAGAAGTGTTTATTCAAGCAGCCTATCACTGGGAGGCAGCTCTGATGAAGATTGAAGAGCCCTGGACCGGGAAGTGTCGTCGCAGAAACTGGGCATTGAAGCCAGACAGTTCTGAGTTTGAATCTTGGCTCTGCCACTTTTGAGACACATTGTGTTATCTTTCTGAACATTTATTCATTTTTAAAATGGAAATTACACTTTGTACCTTACAGGATGGTGGTGAGGATGAGAAATGTTTGTCCAGTGCATGGAATGTATATAGCAAGCCCTTGATAAGTAGCAGCTATTACAAATTCCCCCACCTCCTGTTGGTGGGGCCTCCCTTTACTAACCTGCACTGCATGTTCTAAAGACCTTTGCCCTGGCTGCTCTTTCCTACCCAGCTTGTGCATTTATAGTGACCAGACCTGACTATTTACTAGGATTCTTGTCCCCTCAAGTGGGTCAGTTGGGAAGTCAACCTGCAGCTCCAGGCTAGATGTGGATGGAGAAGCACCTGTTCCTCAGCCTGTCAATGTGCCCAGACCAGATAAGGGGACCGCTTTCCTGGTTCCTGGTTTGCATTCTGGATTCTTTCTCTGAATCTGGTCTGCCTGGTTGTCCCACTACCACCTGCCTACCCCTCTCCAGCCCTGTCCAGACCACTCTCCCCTGAGCCATTCACATCCCTGTTTTTCCCAACCATTGGAGTCAAAATGAGCAATTGTTTTTTCCTTTCTTAATTTTCTTTTGGATGAAGAGTTGTTTCACATGGATCATTTTAGAAGGAGCTATACTACTTCAAGAGAGAGAGTAGACTTGGTTAATTACATCAAATTCCTGGTCATTTCTTGGGGGAGAATTGGTTAAACTGGTGGTTTACTGACTCCATTGGCTGATGGCCTAACTAAATTGATTGGCCCGTTTAATCAAAACAAGCCAAGCTGGTGACCAGTTTAGACACATACTTGATGTCCCACTCTTGGCTTTTACCCTCGTTTCTCCTTATTTTGTGCCTAGAGTATAATAGCAAAACTTGTTAGAACCCAGGTCTTGTCTTTGCTTTTGCTGGAACTGCCTCGAAAGAATCTGGCAGCTTTGGGGTATGGAAGCCAAAATTGGAGAGATGTCAGCTGTGCCCGTGGTGACAGGTGGAGGGTTGCTGCTTTCAGCAGGGGCCTGAATACTGGGCCAGTGGTCATGCTGGCCAGCAAGCCCCGGCCAAGGAGAGCAAGGATGCAGGCAGCACGTGGGCCTTCCATGCCAACAAAGAGGCAGTTCATTAAAGAGGAACCTGTGACATCAATTATTTGACTCCTTGTCACTCTTTAGGATTGCTGTCATTTCAACTTTTTGACTAGATTCAGTTCCAAAGATCAAGGTATACGAGTCTCCACTGTTAGAAGTCTTGGAAGACTTCTTGTGGGATGAGAAGTGTTTTTCCTCTATTGACTTTTCCCCCTTTCTGCTTCTCTGTGATCAGAGTGCAGGGATTTGAAGGTTTTTTTTTTTTTTCTTTAAGGTGTAACCTTGGGACTCTCGAGCTTAGAATCTTTGTCAGCCAAGTAAATTGAATTTATTTATTTATTTATTTTTTGAGACGGAGTCTTGCTCTGTTGCATAGGCTGGAGTGCAGTGGCACGATCTCAGTTCACTGCAACCTCCGCCTCCTGGATTCAAGCAGTTCTCCTGCCTCACCCTCCCAAGTAGCTAAAATTACAGATGTGTGTCACCACTCCCGGCTAATTATTTTGTATTTTTAGTGGAGATGGGATTTCACCATGTTGGTCAGCCTATCATCTGACCTCAGGTGATCCACCTGCCTTGGCCTCCCAAAGTGCTGGGATTACGGGTGTGAGCCACCGTGTCCGGCCTAAATTGAAAATTTTAATTGTGAAATGACCTTCTTTATCTATGCTTTTTTACCTTTTAAAATTGATACATAATATTTTACATATTAATGGGGTACATGAGATATTTTGTTACATGCATAGGATATATACTGATCAGGTCAAGGTATTTGGGAGTATCTATCACCTTGAGTATTTATCAATTCTTTTTTTTTGTGTTTCTGTTTTTGTTTCTGAGACGGAGTCTCACTCTGTTGCCCAGGCTGGAGTATAGTGGCGTGATCTCAGCTCACTGCAAGCTCTGCCTTCCGGATTCATGCCATTCTCCTGCCTCAGCCTGCGGAGTAGCTGGGACTACAGGTGCCCACTAGCATGCCCGGCTAATTTTTTTTTTTTTTTTAGTAGAGATGGAGTTTCACTGTGTTAGCCAGGATGGTCTCGATCTCCTGACCTCGTGATCCACCCGCCTCGGCCTCCCAAAGTGCTGGGATTACAGCCACCGTGCCCGGCTGAGTATTTATCAATTCTATGCATTGGGTACATTTCGAGTTCTCTCTTCTAGATACTTATCTGTGATAGTTTTGGCCTCAAAAGTTATCTGATGTTAAAACAGCCACATAGCTTTATTTTGGTTGGTATTTTCCGGGTATGTCTTTCCTCATCCTTTTACTTCCAACTTTTTGATATTTTTATAAATAAAAGGACAAACATCATATAGCTAGCTTATTTCTTTTAAACTATATTCTGACAGTCTTTGCCTTTTACCTCGAACATTTAGTCTGTTTACATTGATTATCATTACCAAAATATTTGGATTTATTTTTACCATCTTATTTTATGTGAAATCTTTTTGTTCCACTTTTTCTGTTTTCTTTTTGCCCCCATTTGTCTTCATTTGGATTGGTTATTTCCTCACCTATTTTGTTTATTAACTTAAACACTCTATTTCTATTCTTTTAGTAGTTAACCTAGAAGCTTAAACATGTGTATTAATTTAACAAGGTCTAAAGTTAATTAATATCTTTTCCCTCGTTTTATACAATATATGTAATTAGAATCCAAGTTTTCTAAGCCTGGCTTAACATGACATTATTATCCATACTTTTCTACATTGATTTCTTAAAAATTCACTAATCAGTCATTGTTTTCAACCTTTACACAATGAACATTAATTTAGATTTACCCACATTTATAGTTTTCCTTGCTTACATATTCCTTCGGGCATCTCAGACCTTCCTTTCTGAGCACATCCTTTAAAAATTCCTTTAGTGAGGGTGTGCTAGTTATAAGCTCTATCCATTTTTGGATAGTGGATCTGTTTTGCATAAATGTTTTAATATTACCCTTGTCCTGATAGATACTTTTACTGGATGTATTATTCTAGGTTGACAGTTATTTTCTTTTCTTTTTTTTATTATTATTATACTGTAAGTTTTAGAGTACATGTGCACAACGTGCAGGTTTGTTACGTATGTATACATGTGCCATGTTGGTGTGCTGCACCCATTAACTCGTCATTTAGCATTAGGTATATCTCCTAATGCTATCCCTCCCCCCTCCCCCTACCTCACAACTGTCCCCGGTGTGTAATGTTCCCCTTCCTGTGTCCATGTGTTCTCATTGTTCAGTTCCCACCTATGAGTGAGAACATGCGTTGTTTGGTTTTTTGTCCTTGCGATAGTTTGCTGAGAATGATGGTTTCCAGCTTCATCCATGTCCCTACAAAGGACATGAACTCATCATTTTTTATGGCTGCATAGTATTCCATGGTGTATATGTGCCACATTTTCTTAATCCAGTCTATCATTGTTGGACATTTGGGTTGGTTCCAAGTCTTCGCTATTGTGAATAGTGCCACAATAAACATACGTGTGCATGTGTCTTTATAGCAGCATGATTTATAATCCTTTGGGTATATACCCAGTAATGGGATGGCTGGGTAAAATGGTATTTCTAGTTCTAGATCCCTGAGGAATCACCACACCAACTTCCACAATGTAAGACCAGTTTCAGCTTTCTACGTATGGCTAGCCAGTTTTCCCAGCACCATTTATTAAATAGGGAATCCTTTCCCCATTTCTTGTTTTTGTCAGGTTTGTCAAAGATCAGATAGTTGTAGATATGTGGCATTATTTCTGAGGGCTCTGTTCTGTTCCATTGGTCTATATCTCTGTTTTGGTACTAGTACCATGCTGTTTTGGTTACTGTAGCCTTGTAGTACAGTTTGAAGTCAGGTAGCGTGATGCCTCCAGCTTTGTTCTTTTGGCTTAGGATTGACTTGGCAATGTGGGCTCTTTTTTGGTTCCATATGAACTTTAAAGTAGTTTTTTCCAATTCTGTGAAGAAAGTCATTGGTAGCTGACAGTTATTTTCTCTCAACTCTTTGAAGATGTATTTTTTCCTTCCATTTTTGATGCTGAAAAGTCAGCTCAATCTTTGTCAGTGATCTGTCTTTTCACTCT